>NC_090267.1:220040459-220349209 GCF_040414725.1 Anabrus simplex | reverse complement strand
GTCCCTTCAATTCGGAGTAATCTACAACTTTGGTCCTGTGACATTTTGTCGTATCTCTCTCCCTTATACGTTAAATTTGGCCGTATTTCTGGATTGTTCGTAAATTTGGTGATTTTTGCAAGTATATTTCATTGTTTGACACACTTATAAGAATGATAGGATCATCACGTTGTGTGCGCACATTGGCACGATTAAGAGACATATGTGTACGAAATTTCATGATTCTAGCTTATACATAAGTAGGCAAAAAGTAATGTAAAATGTTAAAAATGCACCCAAATTTCACCCTATTCAAAATTTGATCTCAATTTACCCCCTTAATATGGGAGATACGAGGAAATGGTTTAGAAACAAACATGACCGGGCGAGTTGGCCGTGCGCGTAGAGGCGCGCGGCTGTGAGCTTGCATCCGGGAGATAGTAGGTTCGAATCCCACTATCGGCAGCCCTGAAAATGGTTTTCCGTGGTTTCCCATTTTCACACCAGGCAAATGCTGGGGCTGTACCTTAATTAAGGCCACGGCCGCTTCCTTCCAACTCCTAGGCCTTTCCTATCCCATCGTCGCCATAAGACCTATCTGTGTCGGTGCGACGTAAAGCCCGTAGCAAAAAAAAAAAAAAAGAAACAAGCATGTAGAGCGATAAATGAGGCGTCTGATGGCGCAAACCGTTTCTTAATATCATAAACCGTTTAGGAGATATGAATCTCGAAGTGGAAGTCTGCACTTTTCAACGTGCTCATGCTTATCCGTCATCTATATAAATTAAATCGTAACGACCGTGTGTCTGTACATTGATTATTTTGGCGAAATTTCCGTACAGTTATCCGTTTCACCTGTAATTATGACCATCTGCATCATTTTTAGCTTTGGTGTCCGTTTGTCTGTTTGTTTGTCTGTTTGTCTGTCTGTTTGTCTGTCCTTCTATAACTTGAAAACTACTGGATATATTTCCACCAAACTTCATATTTAGAATCCACCTGTCCTTGGGTAGGTTTTAGCGCAAAAAATAAAAGCGTAACGACCGTGTGTCTGTACATTGATTTTGGCGAAATTTCCGTACAGTTATCCGTTTCAGGTGTAATAATGACCATCTGCATCATTTTTATCTTTGGTGTCTGTTTGTCTGTTTGTCTGTTTGTCTGTTTGTCTGTCCTTCTATAACTTGAAAACTACTGGATATGTTTCCACCAAACTTCATATTTAGAATCCACCTCTCCTTGGGTAGGTTTTAGCTCAAATATCGTTTCTAAATCCCTGAACTGAGTGGGGATTTTTACGAAACCGAAACCGTGATTTTGCACTCCCTCAAAGTATACACAACCGAACTTAATGGAAATCAACCTGCCTTAATGAAAATGAATTTCTAAACCTTTTTTTCTCATGTGCATCATTTCGATAACAGGATTTAGTAAGGGATATATCATTAACGGACCGTTTTTCGGTACAAATCCCAGCGGGTGCGTGTAAAGCGTACTTTTTACAACTTGAAAACTAACAAGATATTTGAACCAAATTTTATATATAGCATCCATCTGTCCAGGGGTAGGTTTCCTTGGTGTTTAGTTAGTTAGTTTGTTTGTTTCTTTGTTTGTTGGTCTGTTTGTCTTTCTCTAACTTGAAAACTACTGGATATATTTCCACCAAACTTCATATTTAGAATCCACCTGTCCTTTGGGGAGGTTTTAGGGCAAATATTGTTTCTAAATCCCTGAACTAATTGGGGGTTTATACGAAACCGAAACCGTGATTTTGCACTCCCTCTAAATACACACAACCAAACTTTATGGAAATCTACCTGCCTTAATGGAAATTAATTTCTAAACCTTTTCTTCTCATGTGCATAATTTCAATCACTTACAGGAAAGATAGTATGATCAAACTCTACACGAACATTGGCCCACCCAGTACCCATATGTGAGCCAAATGCTATGCCACATAATTATCCGAAAAGTAATGGAAATGTAAGATATTCTTACACAAATTTCAACCTATTCAACGTTTTTGATTCAATCTGACCCATGAATAGATTAGATGCGAGAAAATATCATAGGACCAGCCATTTAGATCGCTAAATACTGTGCCTTACGGTACAATCCTTTGTCGATATGACGTACCGTTTAGCAGCAGTTAATCTGTAAATGAAGGTCTGCAATATTGTAAACATTCATATACTTTCGTATGTCCATCTGTATATATATTCATTGATGTCGATTTGTAGAGATCGAGAAAGGATGTGTCTGCTATTGTAATCAGTACTCCCTACACCGACTTTGACTGCTGGCAGTAGGAATGGGGTCCTTCTCCAACTCCTGTGTAACTGGCATTAGTAAGGAGGGCCTACCATTTTAATGAATAATTCACTTTTCGATTTGTCTTGCAGAAGGCAAGGGATCATGCAGTTTTGTTCGAAAGTCCCCTACTCTATTGTGTTTGGCTCTAGGCCAGGGTGCCCGCCATTATAAACAAATGTTCCAATCTAAAATTTGACTAGCATTAGGCATTGTGGCCTGCTATTTTCATGGAAACTCACTAATTCTGTGTGACTGGCAGTAAGCTGGCTAGCAGCAGTAAAAAGGGACTGTCATTATAATGATAACTGCACAACTCAATTTTGACTGGTGGTAGGGAAGTTGCCTGGTATTATAATAAAAACTCCTCAACTGTAACCTGTCTGAAAGTAGCAAATGGGTCTGCCATTGTAACTAAAACTCCCCAAATCGATTGTGACCGCGCAGTAGGCATTGGGGCCTGCAATTATAATGTAAACTTGCCAACTCGATTGTGAATGGCAGTAGGCAAGTGAGCCTGGCGTTATCATCACAACTCCGCAACCCTCACTTTACATTGGAAACAACGTATGTGGACCTCCCCATGCTATTTCTCGGATAAGGCTAAGAGACATGCAATTTTAAAACAATCTCATTTGCTGCACGCACAGTATTTACGTCGATATCCGTATACAATGTAGAATACCGTAGCGAAGCACGGGTACATTTGCTAGTTAATGATATCTCCCTTATTAATCCTGTTATCGAAATGATGCGTATGGCAAAAAAAGTTTTAGAAATTAATTTTAATTAAGATTTCCTAACTCGCTGACTAACTTTACAAACATATTAAACTGGATTTAACTTGAAAAATCTGAATATCTGCATTAAAATGGAAAATCTGAAAATTAACATTCATTAAATAAAATACACACTCGTCGAACCTTGTACTCACACTTACTAGTTACCTGCTTACTTACACATACGTTATTTGAAGGGCGCCAGCTGTCACTCAGTACAGCAATAATAGAATGAGACTCTTGACCATCTCTAGGGTGTGGGGTAATAAGCTTACTTTTGACAACATACCATATAAGTTCTGGGAAAAGGAAATTGGCGTTCGGTTTCCCCATTAATTTTGAGGTTAAGATATTTTACTGTCAATGAAATGAAACTATGAATTCGTTTGATAGAACAATATATATTCTTTAAATAATATATCAAAAATAGTGAGTCTTGTTGCGATAAAACAGATGAGAATGTGAAATTATGACATTGCAACTAAAAGAAACTAGGCATGAATTTGAATTCTTCTTGACCGGACATTTAACAATTTATACGAAATATTTCCCTCACTGATTCACTTGACTGTACCTTCAACACTTTTAGTGTAATTACGACGTATTCCTTTGCTCTGGTGTTTACTGTAGATGTGTCACGCCTAACGTGGTGATACATCCTTGCGACTGCTTCTTCTCCATATCATCTGACTTCTTTGTAAGTCAATATGGTATGACCTCTTGGCAGGTCCAGGGTTGCCCTCTCTGACTCCTTGGTAAGCCTTGCGTCCGCGTCTTCCACTAAGTGACGGACCAACCATTTGGTCTCACTCTCTCAATGACCAATAATGGCTCACTGAGTCTTCACCATCTCTCGTTCACTGGCCAACTAAGGCCTCTTGATCTAGTAGACTACTTCACTGTACTGCATCCGTATAAGTAATGACTGACGCTACAATGTGCACCCACCTTATATAGACTTTGGTTGACACAGCTACGTAATCTCCAGAAATAACAATGACATACTCCCACCTACGCGACAGATATTACATACAGTGGTGAAATAGCCCCGCGGCTATGACACCGTGCGCGCATATTCTAAATAAATACAATGACGTAGCCATGGCTCGGCGATGACTTGGCAGAATCGCCAGTGGTGTAGCAATATAACAACGTCACTTCCAATCTCTGATATATACAACAATTCTCACTGTACAGGTATTGAGTGTTATACTACACATACGTATATATGTATACATCTAAGTGCAATCTTGCAAGCAACAAGCAATTGCAAAATTGAATAAAACGGATAATTACAATAATGGTACAATATCACAGATAACATAATAATAATACTGACATAATAATAATAATAATAATAATAATAATAAAATGCAGATAAAATCATACATTAATAAAAATACAGATATCATCTTGTAACGGGATTTGAACCGTTACAATTCGCCTCCCTCATAAATAAATCGAAGAACAAAGAATCGATTGATTTATGAACAAAATTATATATATAACACTGACACAGAAAACACTTTAAATGAGTATACAACAATAATTTTCTTTTTCAGCATCCATACATTTTATAATACATCACATATATGAGAATTCTTCTCGCACATTGTCATCGCAGATAACTGTCCAGTGTCCCATTCTCATACAATTCACAAGAGCATAGCCCTTAATTTAACACACACAAATAATTTCAATCAATATACAACATTCTTCTCCTTTTTTTTAACATATCAAAATATTTTGTGAAAATTCACTTATATGAGAACTTTTCTTGCATATTGTTATCGCAGATAACTGTCCAATGTCCTGTTCTCCGTTTTTTTTTGTCACACAGTACATGACAATGTAGCACTTATTCTTCCAATACACCAATACGACACTTGGTTCACACGCAAATCGTAGATGTTAGTTTTATTTTGCCAGTTTCTCACAAAATATAATCATCTTACTCTTATTTCAACAAATCTCACGTGAAATACTTCTTTAAGTTCTTAATGTTGTAAGTACCGACAATCTTCCCTTCCTGATCTTTTAAGGAATATGCACACTTCCCGATACGGTTCACAATTGTGAAATACCCCTGATACAAAAGAAAGAATTTAGACATATTTCCCGCCTCTGCAGATGATGGGAATGGAACTCTAAGTAGCACCTTGTCACCCAAACTGAATTCGTCCAATTTTGCCCTTTTCTGCTGGCGAATACGTTTATTGCCTGCTTTGATTAAATTTTCCCTAGCCAGCTGGATATAATAATCCTTAGATTTTCCCTCTCCCAAGTCTAAGCCTAGCATACTTGCAATTTGATCGGTTGGCTTCCTACCAAAATGAATTTCATACGGCGTACATCCCGTAGACTCGTGTAACGTAGTGTTACACCATCGTTCTACATCACCCAGTCGTGAAAACCACGAACTATGCTTATCATGTACGTATGCTCTGAATATTCTCCCGATCTCTCTCATGACCCGCTCGACCATATTACCTTGTGGGTATCGAATAGACGAATATATGGCCTTAACACCCAGTTCATTCAACTTGGTAGTCCATATCTTTGAACTGAACTGACTGCCGTGATCTGATAATATTCTGAGTGGACATCCAAACTCAGGAATATATCTGTCAATAACCTGCTTTAGGCAACCCCTTCCCGTAGCTTTTCTCAGGGGATACATTTTGACATATTTGCTGAAGGCATCAATCAAAACGAACACATACCGGTATCCATACCGAGATTTTACTAGTTGCCCGAACAGATCTACGCATATAAGTTGGCCTGGCTTGTCTACAATGACTGCTTGCCGTGGACCCTCTAACGTCCTGTTAGGATGCTTACTACGTTGACATAGATCACAGGTCGCAAGTAATTTCCTAATACTCCTTCCCATATTCTTCCACACAAAATTCCCTTGAATAGCATAAAGAACCTTGTTTGCCCCAAAATGACCGAGTTCTTTGTGATAATACCAAATCATGTCTTCCTGTAATGCCTTTGGTACACAAACTTTAAATTCTCCAGAATGACACTTCCTTGACAGGAAACCACTACTTAGTTTGTATTCATGTTTACCTTTCTTCACAAGAACATCTGCCTCCTTATCTCTTAACCAGGTCAGGATAACATTCATCTCATCGTCCCTCTCCTGTTCCACCATGAGATGACGTAATCGATCTCGTTCTGTCATGTTGTCCGTCACATTACCCACACATACCAGTATTCCTTCTCTGATATCTACATACCTGGACTCCGTATTACCTGATAAATTCCTGCTGAGGAAATCGGCTAAGACATTATCTTTACCTTTAATATGTCGAATAGTGAAGTCATATTCACTGATAGCTAAAATCCACCTTGTCATTCTATTACTTGTTAACTTACATGTCTTAATAAATACCAATGCCTGATGATCTGTCCATATCTCAAACTTATTTCCTAATACATACATCCTAAATTTGCTTAATGAATAAATAATAGCCAAGAACTCAATTTCCGTGATGGTATACCTTTTTTCGGTCAAGCTGAGTCCCCGACTCGCCAAAGAAACAATACCCAAATTTCCTTCGTCATCCCTCTGACACAAACATCCGGAAATGCCCTTTTCTGACGCATCGGTCATGAGTACGAACTCGCGATCAGGCATAGGGTATTTTAACATAACGGCATCATTAAAACCTTTCTTCAGCCTAAGAAATGCCTCATCATGTTCAACTGTCCACTTCCATTTAGCTCCACCTTTCAATAAGCCTCTGAATGGCTCTAACAACGCTGCATATTGGATGACAAAACGTCTAAAATAATTACAAACCCCTAAAAATGATTTTAACTGTTTACTATTACGTGGAGTGCTCGTGTTGTTAATCTTCTCTAATCTCGTTTGTTCTGGTTTTACCCCCTGTGCAGATACAGTGTGCCCCAAAAATGTAATCTGTTGTGTACAAAATGTTGACTTATCCAGTTTTAATGTGAAGCCACCCTCTCTAACTTTCTGTAAGGCTATGTTCAAATGTTCCATGTGTTCTTCAAAAGTGTGAGATGCTATTACTACGTCATCAATGTACATGGTAACAAAATCCCCTATATCCCGACCTAAAACTCTAGACATAGCACGAATCAACGCTGCCGAAGACGTTTTTGTACCAAACGGGACTCTTGCAAATTGATACAAACAGTTCTTATATGCGAAAGCAGTGAGAGGTCTATCCTCTCTTCTGAGGGGAATTTGCCAAAATGAAGAAGACAAATCCATGATAGAAAACCATGTTTTCCCTTCAAAACGCTGAATGAGCTCTTCCACTGTTTCAGGCCTCTGTTGGTCTGCCTCAATCCTCTGATTCATAAGCCTGGCGTCAATACACAGCCTGACTGACCCATCCTTCTTGGCAACGATAATTAAAGGATTAATACTATGGCTACAAGATGGTTCAATTATTCCGTAATCCAGCATAATGTTTATCTGTTCTTCGACAGCACTAGCATATTTAAGTGGAATGGGGTACTTGGGTCCCACAAATGATGAATGGTCATGTACAACAAACTTGTGTTCATATACATGTGTTCTTCCTGGCTTATCACTAAATACATCTCGATGCTCACCTAACATCGAACACAACTGTTCCTCCTGTAATTCACTCAAATTACTTCTCGCCACTGTCTCATACAGACTATCCCTTGGATCCTGTCTTATGCACAAGTGACACACGTCAAAACATCTCCTCTCACTAGGAACACCTTCACTCACCTCCCGAATACCTTTACCAGAACACACGTTATCAACACTTACCTCAGACCCTTCATAATTCACACATACTTGTTTGCTAGTTTTCCCCCAGGACAAACACACACTACCCGAATCAAAGTCTAATCTAGCTCCATGATTTGTAAGCCAGTCAGCTCCTAAAATAACTGAATACACCAGATTTGGCACAACAAGGCATGGTTGAAAGTTACATTCATTTTCAATCGTAATTGGTACCGCTATCATTTTATTTACTCTCTGTGACTTGCTACCCACCGCTGTTATAATGAAGGTTTGCCTCACAGGAATCTCTGTTATATTCTGACTTTCTTTCAGAATTTCCTCGTAAAGCTTGGAGCTAATACATGACCTTTCACTACCAGAGTCTAATAATACCTTCACTTTTCTTCTCCATATAATAATTTCTATCGTCGGAGTCACTACCTCACTACTTATATCCTCAGTATTATAACTACTTACATCGCTTAACAAATCACTCCTTATATCTAAATTAATACTACTATTTCTTACTTTATTACCTATGACTACGTCATCACTTAAAACATTTGACTTATCACTACTTAGGTCACAATCACGTTGTTCTCTTAAATCTACTTTTACTACACAATTATCTACACTACCTACCTGTTTTTGACAACTTTTACCTTCGGACTGTTCACGTGACCTGTTTATGCAGTCCGCTGAGAGTTTAAAGTGCGCTGGCTCAATGATGGATCCTGAATAACACTCGTGTTAGGCCTATTTTCATCTCTATGACTCAAATCCCCACGCCTCCCATTGTCGGATTGTCTCGGGTAACTCTGATGACCTCTATCACTATTAAAATTCCTATTAGCCCTCGTCTGATCATAATTGTTTACTCTCCTCTGATAATTATCTGACCTGTTTCCCGCTCCCTCTACATTTCTATTTTGTGGTCGATTGCCACCTATGCTACTATTCAAAGCCTCAAAACTATCTAGCAATACCTCCATTTCTTTGATAGTACTGACTTTCTGCATACACGCAGCTTCCCTAATCCTATCAGAATAATGTTTTAACATAATCCTTACGATATCAACTTCTGAACCAATACTATTAAGATTTTTCCAGATAAGCACGTGTGCCAGAAAATATTCTGTCATAGAAACTCCCTCCTGGTGTCTATATTTACCAAACATGATCCGTTCTCTCTCACGACCCTGAACATTCTCATCCCAAAACTTATTAATAAACTTCTCTTTAAATTCTTCCAAATTTGACATATTATTACGGTACACTTGAAACCAGGTTTTACTTTCACCGACAAAGGAATTAGACAAGGTCTCTAACACGTATTCCCATTCGATAATATTATCCCTCAACTTATTTGCAAATCTTTTCTCAACTAATGTTACAAACTCCATAGGATTAAATTGTTTTCCAGTAAACTTAGGCAAATCTTGATCCCTATTGTATAAACCACTAGTTACTACTATTTCTCTGGTAATCTGACCTTCTCTCATTTCTTGCCGTAGTACCCTCTGGCAATTCAAAACCTTTTCTTCCGCCACTCTCTCCGCATTCTCTTTCATTATTCTCAATTCTTCCTGTAATTTTTCCTCTTTCTCTGTAACCTTCTGCGACAATGTTTCTTGTTTATTCTTTAGTTCTCTGACCTGCCCAAGCTCTTTTTCAAACGTTTCTACCTTACTGACACATTCCCTCATATCTTGCCCCACTGCATTATGGATCTTGTCTACTCTTTTGTCTACAATCTCGTGAATTTCTTCCCGATTACTAGAAATCTTATTACTTAACTCTTTGATATTCTCTGTACAAGTTCCTTTGACATGCTCAATTTGCGTATGAAGATCGCTCCGACTCGACTCCATTTCTTCTCTAAGGTCAACACACTCTTTATTTACCTTATCTTCTAACTTAGATATTTGACTAGTTACCTCTACTATCTTAGTATCTATTTTAAAATTTAGTGATTCACTTAGCCCATCTATTTTATCATTAATCCCATCAAAATTCTCTTTATTACTACCAATTAATTCTTCCATTTTACTACTTAGAGAGTTAATCTGTTTATTACAATTTTCATTACTACTATCAATTAATTCTTTCATCTCTTTCTTATTATTTTCATTACTAATGCCAATCATTTCTTCCATTTTATTACTTATCTCTTTCTTACTATTTTCGTTACTACTAATTATTTGTTCCATTTTACTACTTAGAGAGTTAATCTGTTTATTACAATTTTCATTACTATTGTCAATTAATTCTTTCATCTCTTTCTTATTATTTTCACTAATGATCTGGGTAAATCTGGCCATCATTAAATTGATAGAATCTTGGTTCATTCCCCCCGCGATTTCTTTTTGGGTTTCAGCGTGCTTCTCAATTTCTACACTTTCCTGAATTATCTCAGAACCTTCCATCGTGCTCACCTGCTCCCTATTTTCAATCTCACCTTGGATGTCCGCAGAAGCAATGACCTCGTCCTCACATGACTTGTTATTGTCTTCCTTGTCCATCTTTGGTTCACTAGTGATAGTACGCGATCTCAAATTAATTTCCCTCTTCAAATCCCTTGACATATCCCCAAAATACAAATATATATCACAAAATTACACTCCTGAAATTTACCGGTAATAATTTCCGTTGGCTTAAATGCGCACACTCCTCCCAAAATGAGCCTATGATATGCTGTCATTCAGAACAGATTCTGAATTTATTCGAGTCCCACGTTGCGTCGACACTTTGTAAGATTTCCTAACTCGCTGACTAACTTTACAAACATATTAAACTGGATTTAACTTGAAAAATCTGAATATCTGCATTAAAATGGAAAATCTGAAAATTAACATTCATTAAATAAAATACACACTCGTCGAACCTTGTACTCACACTTACTAGTTACCTGCTTACTTACACATACGTTATTTGAAGGGCGCCAGCTGTCACTCAGTACAGCAATAATAGAATGAGACTCTCGACCATCTCTAGGGTGTGGGGTAATAAGCTTACTTTTGACAACATACCATATAAGTTCTGGGAAAAGGAGATTGGCGTTCGGTTTCCCCATTAATTTTGAGGTTAAGATATTTTACTGTCAATGAAATGAAACTATGAATTCGTTTGATAGAACAATATATATTCTTTAAATAATATATCAAAAATAGTGAGTCTTGTTGCGATAAAACAGATGAGAATGTGAAATTATGACATTGCAACTAAAAGAAACTAGGCATGAATTTGAATTCTTCTTGACCGGACATTTAACAATTTATACGAAATATTTCCCTCACTGATTCACTTGACTGTACCTTCAACACTTTTAGTGTAATTACGACGTATTCCTTTGCTCTGGTGTTTACTGTAGATGTGTCACGCCTAACGTGGTGATACATCCTTGCGACTGCTTCTTCTCCATATCATCTGACTTCTTTGTAAGTCAATATGGTATGACCTCTTGGCAGGTCCAGGGTTGCCCTCTCTGACTCCTTGGTAAGCCTTGCGTCCGCGTCTTCCACTAAGTGACGGACCAACCATTTGGTCTCACTCTCTCAAGGACCAATAATGGCTCACTGAGTCTTCACCATCTCTCGTTCACTGGCCAACTAAGGCCTCTTGATCTAGTAGACTACTTCACTGTACTGCATCCGTATAAGTAATGACTGACGCTACAATGTGCACCCACCTTATATAGACTTTGGTTGACACAGCTACGTAATCTCCAGAAATAACAATGACATACTCCCACCTACGCGACAGATATTACATACAGTGGTGAAATAGCCCCGCGGCTATGACACCGTGCGCGCATATTCTAAATAAATACAATGACGTAGCCATGGCTCGGCGATGACTTGGCAGAATCGCCAGTGGTGTAGCAATATAACAACGTCACTTCCAATCTCTGATATATACAACAATTCTCACTGTACAGGTATTGAGTGTTATACTACACATACGTATATATGTATACATCTAAGTGCAATCTTGCAAGCAACAGGCAATTGCAAAATTGAATAAAACGGATAATTACAATAATAGTACAATATCACAGATAACATAATAATAATAATACTGACATAATAATAATAATAATAATAATAATAATAATAATAATAAAATGCAGATAAAATCATACAATAATAAAAATACAGATATCATCTTGTAACGGGATTTGAACCGTTACAAAGTCCGCTGGGACATGTACCGAAAATCGGTCCATTAATGATATCTCCCTTATTAATCCTGTTATCGAAATGATGCGTATGGCAAAAAAAGTTTTAGAAATTAATTTTAATTAAGGCAGGTAGATTTCCATTAGTGTGGTTGTGCACATTTTGAGGGAGTGCAAAATCACGGTTTCGGTTTCGTATAAACCCCCAGTCAGTTCAGGGATTTAGAAATAATATTTGTCTTCAAACCTACGCAAGGACAGGTGGATTCTAAATATGATGTTTGGTGGAAATATATCCAGTAGTTTTCAAGTTATGGGAGGACAGATAAACAAACAGACAAACAAACAAACAAACAAACAAACAGACACCGAAGCTAAAACTTATGCATATGGTCATTATTACACCTGAAACGGATAGCTGTACGGAAATTTCGTCAAAATAGTCAATGTACAGACACACGGTAGTTACGATTTTATTTATATAGATGAAATAATGCAAGAGATGGGATTTAGATAAGTTGAAAGAAATGATCTTGAGGGAGTTTCGAGCAACATTTTACACGACTAAATGAAAAGGGTGAAGGAAACGCAATAAGTAAAGTATGGACCCTCCTAAATGAGGTCAATTTGGTTGTTAAAGAAAGGTAGATGAAATAAGAATCAATGAATAACTCGGGTAATACCTGACCTAATTGACGAAAGGCTAAAATACAAGAATGCAAAAAATCAGGAGGGCAGAAAAGAACCCCCAGGGGTGATTGAGGATTGAACTAGGTACAAGGTGCAGAAAATCTAAGTAAGAATGGGTGAAAGAGAAATACAAGGATGTTGAAGGTTGTACGGTTGTAGGAAAGGTAAATTCTGCATACAGGATAATCAAGGAAACCTTTGGCGAAAGGAAAAATAGGTGTATGATTATTGAGAGCTCAGATAGGAAACCCTTGATAGGGAAAGAAGACAAGGCAGAGAAATGACAGGAACCTATTAAATGTTTGAATCAAGGGGAAGAAGTAGATGATAAGGTTATGGAACAAGAAGAGGCTGTTGATGCTGATGAAATGGGAGACCCAATTTTGACGTCAGAATTCGAGAGAGCTTTGAGAAACCTTAATAGGAACAAGGCACCGGGAATTGATGACACGACTTCAGAATAACTGAACGCCGTAAGAAAATCCAGCATGAGGAAGTTATTCCAATTTTTGTGTAAGATGCGGGGCACAGGAGGAGTGCCAAACGATTTTAGACAGAATGTCGTTATACTTATTCCCAAGAAATCAGGTGCTGACAAGTGTGAACATTACCGCATCATTAGTTTTGTATCTCAAGGTTGCAAAATTTTAACACGTATTATTTGGAGAGGAATGGAAAGAAGTTAACCCTGAGTTTAGAGAAGATCAATTTGGAACACGTGAAGCAATCCTGACATTACGTCTGATCTTAGGGAATGGAATTAAGAAAGACAATCCTATGCACATGGCATTCGCAATTCTAGAAAAGCATTCGATAGTGTTGATTGGACAAAGCAATTTGAGATTCTGAAGGTGATCAGAATTAGATACCGCAAAGAAGAATGGTCTACAACCTGTGCAAAAATCAGTCTGCAGTGATAAGAGTTGAAGGCAATGAAAAGAAGCAGCAATCCTTAAAGGAGTGAGGTAAGACTGCAGTTCGTCCTCTCTCCCTTCCAGTGTTTATATAGAAAAGACTATAAAGGAAAGCAAATAGGAATTTGGAAAAGAAATCCAAATCCAAGGTGAGGAAATAAAACCTCTGATATTTGCCGATGGCATTGTTATTTTATTTGAGTCTCGAAAAGATCTGTAGAAATTGTTGAATGGTATGGACACAGACTTGGAGAAGAAGTACAAGATGAAAATAAATAAATCCAAAACAAAAGTAATGGAGTGCAGTCGAACAAAGTCTGGTGATGCAGGAAACATGAGGTTAGGAAGTGAAGTCTTAGAGGAAGTAGATGAATATTGTTACTTTGGTAGTATAATAACTAATGATGGCAGAAGTAAGGACGACATAAAATTCAGACTATCTCAAGTAAGAAAAGCCTTTCTTAGGAAAAGAATTTCCTCTCTTCGAACATTGTTACAGAAATTAGAAAACCGGGCGAGTTGGCTGTGCGCGTAGAGGCGCGCGGCTGTGAGCTTGCATCCGGGAGATAGTAGGTTCGAATCCCACTATCGGCAGCCCTGAAGATGGTTTTCCGTGGTTTCCCATTTTCACACCAGGCAAATGCTGGGGCTGTACCTTAATTAAGGCCACGGCCGCTTCCTTCCAACTCCTAGGCCTTTCCTATCCCATCGTCGCCATAAGACCTATCTGTGTCGGTGCGACGTAAAGCCCCTAGCAAAAAAAAAAGAAATTAGAAAGATGTTTTCCAAGACTTTCGTCTGGAGCGTGGCATTGTGTGGAAGTGAAACGTGGACGATAACTAGCTCGGGAAGAAAGAGAATAGAAGCTTTTGTAATATCGTGTTACAGAATAATGCTGAAGGTTAGATGGATAGATCGAATCCCAAATGAGGAGATAATCTATTTGGTGAAAGGAGAACGTTTTGGAGAAATTTGACCAGAAGAAGGGACAGAATGATAGGGCACATCTCAAGACATGCAGGTCTTGTGCAGTTAGCTTTCGAGGGAAGTGTAGGGGTAGACCAAGGTGTGAGTATGACAAGCAGATGAGAGTAGATGTAGGATGTAGCAGTTATGTAGAAATGAAAAGGTTAGCTCAGGATAGGGTGGCATGGAGGGCTACAATTCTCCTTACTACTTCCCAGGAAGATAATGCCTCTTGTTTATAGGCTGTAATATGTCCCTGCTTGAAGTAAGGCACTTGAGTCTTACAACCAATTTGACTAGTTCACACACACACACACACACACACACACACACACGCGCGCGCGCACGCACAAAGTGCTCTAGGTAGCTCACGCTGCAACTTTAGCCAAGAAAGAACAGAAACAGTCCGCCTCTGTGTTGTAGTAGTTAGTGTGTTTTGCTTCCACTCACTGAGGCCCGGGTTCGATTCCCGGCTCTGCCTCGAAATTTGAAAAGTGGTACGAGGGCTGGAACGGGATCCACTCAGCCTCGGGAAGTCAACTAAGTGGAGGAGATTTCGATTCCCACCTCAGCCATCCTGGAAGTGCTTTTCCGTAGTTTCCCACTTCTCCTCCAGGCAAATACCGGGATGGTACCTAATTTAAGGGCACGGCCGCTTCCTTCCATCTTCCTTGTCTATCCCTTGCAATCTTCCCATACACCCACAAGGTCTCTATTCAGCATAGCAGGTGAGGCCACCTGGGCGAGGTACTGGTCATTCCTACAGTTGTATCCCCCGACCCATTGTCTCACGCTCCAGGACACTGTCCTTGAGACGGTAGGGGTGGTATCCGTCGCTGAGTCTGTGGGAAAAGCCAACCCTGGAGGGTAAGCAGATTAAGAAAGAAAGGAAAGAACAGAAACAGTATTCATAAGAAGAAAAGGGGTTATATAATAATTTTTCAACAGTTCGTGACACTGTATGTACGTTTATTCTGTTACTGGAGTTTACTAATAATATAATGTGGTAAGGTTGTATGTCCTACGAATGTTTCCTGTTCTTATTTACACTCCATAACCGGTTATATACAGGGATAGTTTACTTCCACAGTACTCCACATAGACAAATTTTGTCTTAAAAATATGCAGCGCACCATATTTTGAAATTTTGCACATAAGTAGGAATTGCATTTTATTTCAATTTTTGCAATAAATAAAGACACAAATACAAAAACTGGGACATGGATTTTCTTCAGGACGTTTGAGAAATCCTGTCAAAAAACAAAATATTGATAGCTGGATATCTCTCATTTTATATGGTAGCAATCTAGTAATTAGTGACTGAAGCTATAAGCGATCATGGTCAGTATTTTATGCCTTCCAGGCCAGTATGGTGAGGAGAGAGCCTTTGAAAGCTACTGCCACTACCTTTAAAGTTGATTAAAAAAGTTTTGTAATTTAAGGGATTTTTTTTTACATCACTAACCATTCAGCTTTTCCTATGAATTGGCGAGAGAACTGGTACTGTTGAATTTTAATCCGTTTTGCCGGCTAGCCAAAGGACGGTGGGTGAGGAATAATCTCACCAGGGCAGCCAGCCTACTGCACAAAGAGCTCTCCTAATGAGCCCCTTATCACCTCCCTACAATCCCCAGGCTAAGGGCTGCATTTGTTAATTAAGCTGTTTAACTTACGCTGAAGGCAACCACTTCCACTTTTACCGTATATGATGTCATTTCAGATATAAAAGACGGAACATTATCGACTCAGAACATGCTGAAAAATACCTGTTGTTAAAGCGTTCATAAAAATTCTTCCAACACTCGATAGTTGATTCAAGAATCAGCATGGGTATGTCAGGAACAAAATCTGAGATTATTAATGCTTGGGTTTTAAAATAGAATCTAGAGATGACTAGAGATATAAACACATGTTAAGGACTGCTGCATGCAAATTTGCTGCCTTCTCAGTTTACCGGTTCCTGAAAATTTTTGTTAATTTACTTGAACCTCTCCACTTATTCCAAGCATTAGAGAATTCTTATTTCCAAATATCCCTGGTAGTTCTCTTGAAAGGGGCCAAAAATGCAAAGTATAATCTTCTTCTTCTTCTTTTCCCACCGGTTTTCCCACACCTGTCGGGTCGCGGGTGCGAACTATACCGCACATGTGGTTCTGGCCCTGTTTTACGGCCGGATGCCCTTCCTGACGCCAACCCTATATGAAGGGATGTAATCGCTGTTGCGTGTTTCTGTGGTAGTTGGTAGTGTGGTTGTACCGGACGAGTTGGCCGTGCGGTTAGGGGCGCGCTTCTGTGAGCTTGCATCGAGAAGATAGTGGGTTCGAATCCCACTGTCGGCAACCTTGAGGATGGTTTTCCGTGGTTTCCCATTTTCACACCAGGAAAATGCTGGGGCTTTACTTTAATTAAGGCCACGGCCGCTTCCTTCCACCTCCTAGGTCTTTCCTCTCCCATCGTCGCCGTAAGATCTATCTGTGTCGGTGCGACGTAAAGCCACTAGCAAAAAAAGAAAGTAGTGTGGTATGTTGTCTAAATATGATGACGAGAGTGTTGGAAAGGATACATATATCCAGTCCCCGAGCCAGAAGAATTAATCAGAAGCGATTAAAATCCCCGACCCGCCCGGAAATCGAGCCCGGGACCCTTTGAACCATTTAGCCAACGAGTCGGACAAATGCAAAGTATAATATATTTGTTATAATACGACTCGTCTTTCAGCAATTTCGATTTACCTTCGGCTTATTTAATCAACAACAAAAAACCCGTATTGGAAGGGGAAGAGCGGAGTGTGAGGTGGGATTGTTCATCAATAAATCCATAACACGCAAGATAGTTTCCGAAAGACACGAAAATGAACGATTGAAGTAGACAAGTTCATCGGTTGAGTGAATTAGGATGAGATTAGTCTCAGTGTATTCACCCAGTGAGGGAACAGATGAGGATGAAATGAACTTTTACGACGCACTGAGAGACATCGTGGTGAGGATAGGATAGTGCTAACGTGCGATTTCAGTGTGAGAGTTGGAAAGAGAACTGAAGGATATGCGATTTTGGTGGATAAATTTGGGAAAGCTTTGAAAGATAATAGGAATTGAGAATCATTTACTGGACTTCTGTGCTAGTAGGGGATTAGTAGTTACGAATACATGATTCAGTCATAAAACTATACACCGCTACACATGGAAGGGTATGGGCACCAGATGCACAGTAAACTATATCATAACTGATTCTGAATTCAGGAAATCTGTTCAGAACGATTGAGTATTCCCGGTATTTTTGATGATACAGACCATTACCTGATCTGCTGTAAAATAAATACAAACAGGCCTGGGTTAGAGAAAGTAAAGTCTCTCTGCAGACGATCAGGAGAAGAAAATCTCCATAAAAGGAAAATAAGACATTGCATATGGATATGATTAGTGAATATTTTCAAACAATAGACGGTTAGAAGGTTCAGGATATAGAAAGAGAGTAAGCAGCATGCAGGAATGTTTACGTATAAACGGCAAGGGAATATGTAAGAACAACTGTGTGTAAAGACGGGTAAAATGAACATCTTTGTGAAATAATGATCTCAAGAGAGGCTTGTAAGCAGAAAATTAGAACTATGAAAACTGGCTCCAAACAAGGACTAATGTAGGAACTGTACACATATCCGAGAAATATGAAACAAACCAATGTTGGATCCGAGAGGAAGTCGTGAGATTGCAATAAATGAAATTATTAGGGGTCCTCCTATTCAATACAAAGACATTTATTAATGTGAATAGATCACATGTCGTTCACATGAGGTAGTAGTTTCGGCACTTAACTTGTGCCATCATCAGCCGACGAGTCAAATCAGACAAACACAAACAACTTTAAAACACACTATAACACCTGCATATATGAATATTAAATAAAATATGGTACATGATGATATTGCACTTTAGTATAAAATCCTTTTAAAAATGATGGTGACTCCGTTGTTTTGTACATATGGTGGTTTGTCCAGCTTGTATAAGTGTTTAGTTCTTTGATTTTTGGAAAATACGCTGCAGAGTTTTAATGTCATGTGAAGTTGACACTTCGTTTAATCGTGGTTTGGTTACTAAAAATATAAACGTGCATGTGATGGACTTGGTTAGACCCAAAGAATTAATTCTCACTTCAATATGGAATTTTGGAACCTTGAGCAGCCCGTGGGATGGACAAATTTTATACTAAAGGGCAATATCATCATGTACCATATTTTATTTAATATTCGTCTATGCAGGTGTTGCAGTGTGTCTTAAAGTTGTTTTAAAGTTGTTTGTGTTTGCCTGATTTGACTCGTTGGCTGATGTTGGCACAAGTTAAGTGCCGAAACTAGTACCTCATGTGAACAACATGTGATCTATTCACGTTAATAAATATATTTGTATTGAATAGGAGGACCCCTCGTAATTTCATTTATTGTAATCCCACTTCAATACGGATCATGGAATTTAAAAATATCATATCGTGAGATGTCGGTAATAACATGCAAAGGCTTTAGTGAAGAGGTAGGGGAACATTTCTGGACTGTAATAAAGCATAATCTTTGAAAGGGAGGGAAAAGAGAGCAGAATATTATGTTGGGTTAACGAGTTGGTAGATCATGGAAATCACTGAGCAGATTGAGGAATATTTTGAAAATTGTATCAATGAAAATAGAAAACTTTATGCTGAAGTCCCGGAGAAGAACGACCGCTCTATGGTTATCTGGCAAATTCGGTGTCGATTTGAGCTTCTGAGTATAAAGTCGCAGTTTCAAACCTGTAGGTTTCAAATGGTAGGCTACACATATTTTATACCCTCCTTTTGAAGTTTATATGGAAGTTTGATTCATGGAGGATGAAGATTAGTTTACTGAATGCCGCCCAGGTCAACGCGATTCTTCTGGCAAGCGTAGAGCATTTAGGAAAAAATGAATTAAACACAATTGTCCATTATGGCCTTTTTGACATTTCTAGACTTGGCTTGATGGATTTTCGTTCTAGACTAAATGTTTGTATTCGAAAGATATATTTTTGGCCGCTTTTTTGGTTACTTCAGTTTCTGCGTAATCTGGCATATGAGATTATTTATGTTGTGTAAATAAGAATTCGCACATTATAACATATGCATCTGCATTGTCTATGACTGTCTAATTAATTTTTGTTTCCTTATCTTAAGAATTCTGAGTACAGGGTCTTATAAACTTCACATCATCTCCTGAAAATGAACACCACCACTCACACGGGTAGTTTCTCTTCCTCTGAAGCTCAGGCATCAGTTTATAGTTTTGAATTTGATTTTAAGTCACCAGTTTTCGTAATCAATGAGACAATACGATCGATGTGAATGTCGGTATGAACGATAATGAGGCAGCCACGAGGCACAAATGGTAACGCGCTGACTCGTACTGCTTCGTTCAACATTTACGGCACCCATACACTCAACACTAGAACTTATCTCATAAAATATATAATGTCATACGATGGCTGATTTGTCGCAGTTTATCATACTCGAGATAGGGATCATCGTAAATAGGTGTACCTATACGATCTTGCTGGCCATGTCAAAATAACCCTCTTTGTAACGAGAAAACTACAGTATATGTTGTTGTACTTCCCCTGTACGTTTTCGTATATAGAGTACATATGTTTCTAGCAGCTTCTGATACCTATGCTCCTAGGTCAAATTAAAATCATAGGATATATCGCGAATGTTCGTTTCTCTAATTGACACTACAATTTCTTAGCGCCCGAATAAGAGAAAGGTTTTCTTGAACATTGTTGGCGTATTCGCTTGGCATATGGCAGGATTGACCAAAATGTATTTACTTACACCTAGAGTGATAATGAGATGCGGAACACTGGTCTGCTTTTGGGTGTGGGTGGACATAGAGCGGCGTTTGAGTAAAATAGTTCTATTCTGGTATGATTATGTCGCACGCGAGTGCACTGTTTCCTGTTCGTCAGGAATGCGTTATGTATGTGGAGTTTTCAAATGAAAAGCTTGTTGGATCCTCGACATATCCATCTGCAACTATAATAGACAGCTCCAATATCCTCGAATAGGGTTACTAGGGAAATGACGATGGGGTAGTTTACCGTATATTACTTCACCGAACTAGTAGATAAATGGTATCTGTCTGGCAAACCCAGTGAAATGCACCGACCTTATGATCGACACCTTCACCACATTGACTGCTTCTGTCAATCAACATTGATCTGTATTTAGAGCTGTCGTGGAGGTGTAAGATTCCCTTTCAGATGTTTACCTAGTCCTTTCTTAAATCATTTCAAAGTAGTTGGTTGCAGAAGACATAGTTTCCATCATCGCTCATACTTCCGCTACTTACATATTGGCAAACTTAAATAATGAGATCAAGAAAAGCGAATTCAAGTTTCTCTAATTGACACTACAATTTCTTAGCACGCGAATAAAAGGTTTTCTTTTTTAATTGAACAGGGGTCAAATTTGTGAAATTTATATGATTGTTTAGTTTAATTACGCACACGTTTCTGAATAAATCTTAGTTTGTTTCATGAAGATCGGACTGTTAGTTTTTGAAATATAAATTAGTTTGTGCCATAGTGCACAATGGATGTCCCGCCCCTTTTATACACGCCGAAACTAAAAGACATAGATCTCTGTAGAGCAGTGTCACAGAAGCATATTTCTCACAAAGGTGATATTTAAACACGTGTATTGGCAGTACTGTATGTGCAGTTGCCTTGTTTATTCTCTGGATACAGAGTTTGGGCGGGAATACATGTCAGTTAGTTCTCAGCTTGTTCGTAATTTGTGTGCATGTGTTGAATTGTGTTAAAAATAGAAATCTTACAATGCCTAGGAAAAAGAAGTTCTCCCCTAAAGCTAAATTTAGAGGAAATCAGTACACCTCTAACATAAGTCAGTGTAGTGATTCTAAAGGAACTATTACTGAAATAAGAAACAGTAAGTACAAAAGTGAACCTAACCTCCAAGACAAACCAAGTGCTTCCAAGAAAAAGTTGAACTAACATATACATGGTGTAGGTTCCGATAAAACTAAAAAGAAGGAAGCACCTAAGTATGACCACATCCCTTACCTGGTCCAGTAATTGAGGCAATAAAGCCTATTTACATGAAACTAAACAAGCCAGATCTCCTAAAATAATGCTTGTATGCTGTCAGACAGAATCCAAATGAATGTTTCAGTTCTGTAATATGGAAAAGGTTACCAAAATCTGTGTATGTGGGATTGGAAAGAATGAAATTTGATATGTATGGTTCAGTTTTGTGATTTAATGAAGGAGTATCTGGCAAGAAGAAAGTGTTAAAGCTGTTAGGTATTGAACCAAGTGTCAACACACAATCAACCTTAAATGATATAGACCATTAGCGAGTGATCAAGACTGAAAAACGAACCAACATTACTTGGCAGGATGCCAGAAAGAATCAGAGGAACACTAAAATAAACAGTGAAGAAGCCAATGATGCAGATGATCCAGATTATGAGGCATGATTGTTCTAATTATGAAGACAATACAGTATTTTCATTGGTAAAAATTTAAACTGAAATTACGAGAAAAGTGATGTTTTCAGTTTGGGTACATATTTCTTGAAAAGTAAGAGAGCTATAACAATGAAACTTACTGAACTTACTTTCCATTCCCAGATAATGAATGTGATGCAAATTTAGGTCAATATGTTGTGTAGAAATTTAAATACTTTTGTGAAGAGCATTGAAAATTTTGATTTTGAAAAAAGAAATGCATCAGCTAATTATTTATTTTATTTCTCAGACCTCATTAGTGCAAATGTACTAAATATGCATGGCATTGTTTAATATGAGCTACCCTACATCCATGAATGTTTTAAAGGTAATATAATGGTTACATTGTCTACAGCGTGTACCTAAATATGTTCACTTCTAGCATAGAATTAAATAGGACATTCGTTACATACAAGGTCCCCTTAAGAAGAACATCCTCATGAGTAACAGAGGTGAAAATGATGAAATTCCTTAGCCACTTTAAACATCATACGTTGTATTGCCAGAGTTTGCTATGATAGAGTAACATAGTATCACGTTACAAATGAACAGTTAATGCAAACGCTGATTGCGTGGAGAATCATATATCAAGAATGACAGCCTAAGAACATTCGATAAGCGAGATTGGACTATTTCTGCCATTGATGCTTTCACGGCTCGTACTTATAGACATGACATAGGCTTTTAGGCTTATGCCTTGTCAAGAAAATAAGGTGAAATCCTTTACATTTCGCAGAGAACTGTGCTCTTCCTGATCAGAAGGAAATCTCGACAGTCCACGAGAAAGGTTTCTTAAACAATGAGCTTTGAATTTAGACGTTATAATAGAAGTGGAAGTGGTACGTTCATTCGTCGCCAGATGGCTCCCCGGTCGCGGTACAGCGCCAGCGTTCGAAGCGGAAGCTGACCGAACCATCAGAATCAGTCTAAGAGGGTCACGTAACATGTGTACGTAACATATGCCATTGATAGGTGTATGACATTGACACAAGCTTGGAATGAAACATCCGGGAATGAGGAACGAGCGAATTTGGAAAACACCGAGCCGAAATAACAATAGTGATGGGACAGGGAAAGGACCTACCTACCTAAATCCTTAATGGCTGGCAACCAGATATTACTAATTGATAGCCAGTGTCCCTGTTGAAATTGTTAGGATTTCTATGTATTTCCACAGCTTACCGTATAATCCTGGACCTGTAGTGTCTAGTGTGGGTAAGAGCTCGAATATCTCGGAACATGACATCATGACCCGACGATAGAACGTGCTCACCTATTGCTGATTTGTCTGGCTGGTTGAGACGAATATTACGTTCATGTTCCTTGATACGGGTACCAATGGACCGGCATGTTTGGCCGATGTATACCTTACCGCAAGCACAGGGAATTTAGTATACCCCAGGATGTAAAAGTGGGGACAATTTGCCCTGGGTGCCGCGTCCAGGAAGTCATCTGGTGATGAATGAACGTACCATTTCCACTTCTATTATAACGTCTAAATTCAAAGCTCATTGTTTAAGAAGCCTTTCTCGTGGACATAGAGCTTTTCTTCTGATGACGCAGAGCAAAGTTCTCTGCGAAACGAGAAGAATTTCACCTTATAATCTTGACACGGCATAATCCCAAAAGCCTATATCACGTCTGGACTATTTCTGTTTTTGATAATAAGTACTGTAAGTCAGAGGACAAAATTTAAAGGATTATTTGCAAATCAGTTTTGTTCAGGAAGCAATTGCCAACACTGATGTATGGTAGGATTGACCGAAGGTTATTTATTTACACCTAGAGTGATAATGAGATGCGGAACACTGGTCTGCTTTTGTGTGTGGGTGGACTTAGAGCGGCGTTTGAGTAAAGTCCTTCTATCCTGGTATGAGCCAAGGCAATACTATAGTTAGAAATTCCTCTCCAAGAATAAAGAATATTGCTCAATAATCCAGAATTTTAAGAAGCGGAAACTTTTCCTTCATTTCTTCGTAACATAGTTTTGTACGATTAACATAAGACAAGGTGCGGTGTGAGTTAGTTAACCGCTGCATGTTATTGCATGTTATTGTCGATGGTGAAACTTAAGCTAATTAAATGATGACAGAACAGTGCGCTGTGATGGGTTTTTAAAAGTGTAGTGGCAGGACTGGCTTGTTTGTAAGTGAAATGTTGGCTACATTTGTGTATTCATTGTTAAGGTGAGAAGATTACATTTTGAATATAAAATTTTTCACAGAACAGCCCGTATTTGTATTACAGAAGTGGTGGCAGCTCCGACTGAATTATAAATATGTGAGACAATCTTTCGTTGAAAAGTTCCCTCATACTCAGCCACGATACAGGCAAGCTATCTACAATATTCGACGAGACAGGTTGTGTAGCTGACTTACCCCGCACAGAAAAAATATGTGTGTCGCTGCACAGAAAACCAATCAGTCGCTCAAGAAATGAGCAAGAAAAGCTTCTAATATGGAACTACAACTTTCTGACAAAAGTGTTAGGAAAATGTTAAGAACGTAACCTGAAGCCTTACAAGCCTCCATTGGCAACTATACTGATCTTGATCAAAGATATGAATTCTGCGAGTGGTATGTGATCCGAAGTAAAAATGATCAGTCTGATGAAACATGTCATAGGCCTAAGTTAAAATGAAGAGTTAAAAAACATAATTGGGTGTAATGTGCTTCTGAATATCCGCGGTTTTTAAATCATTGTTCCTGGAGTTATTGTTTGGATAGATATATGAAGCGATGGAGTGATATGTACTTACTTCGATGGAGTGATATGTACTTACTTATTTTCAGTGGTACTGTGGCTGCGAACGGTTACTTTAAAATATTAAAATACGTTACGACAGAATTAGACAATAGCCCCTGAATTTTAAACAATCAAAAACGAACTTACTTGGCAGCAAGATAGTGCTCCTCTGCAGTACGAATTAAACGCCCGGGAACTAAATGGCCAATTTTTTTCTAGGGGCTTTACGTCGCACCGAAACAGATAGGTCTTATGGCGACGATGGGACAGGAAAGGCCTAGGAGTTGGAAGGAAGCGGCCGTGGCCTTAATTAAGGTACAGCCCCAGCATTTGCCTGGTGTGAAAATGGGAAACCACGGAAAACCATTTTCAGGACTGCCGATAGTGGGATGCGAACCTACTATTTCCCGGATTAAGCTCACAGCCGCGCGCCTCTACGCGCACGGGGCCATTTTTTGAAGTATATAGGAACGAGTGGTAAAATCGATTGACCGCCGAGATCTCTGGACCTCACGTTATGTTATTCTTCAGTGTTCGGATATTGAAGCACAAAGTTTTCCCTACAGAGTCACTAACAGCATTTAAGGGATTTGATTGAGTATACCTTTTCTTTTTATTGACTTTACGTTGCACCGATACAGATAGGTCATACGGCAACGATGGGATAGGAATTGGCTAGAAGTGGGAAGGAATTGGCCGTGGCCTTAAGGTACAATTCCAGCATTTGCCTGGTGCGAAAATGGGAAACCACGGAAAACCATCTTCCGGACTGCCGACGGTGGTGTTCGAACCTACTATCTCCCGAATACTGAATACTGGTCGCACTTAAGCGACTGTAGCTATCGAGCTGGGTGAGTATACTTTTTTTTTTTTGCTAGGGGCTTTACGTCGCACCGACACAGATAGGTCTTATGGCGACGATGGGATAGGAAAGGCCTAGGAGTTGGAAGGAAGCGGCCGTGGCCTTAATTAAGGTACAGCCCCAGCATTTGCCTGGTGTGAAAATGGGAAACCACGGAAAACCATTTTCAGGGCTGCCGATAGTGGGATTCGAACCTACTATCTCCCGGATGCAAGCTCACAGCCGCGCACCTCTACGCGCACGGCCAACTCGCCCGGTGAGTATACTTTTAAAACACATTCGGTAATAATGGGGACTTCTATGACAAGATGTGTAAACAATGTCTTACGTATTTAGATAACAGTGGAAATCATTCTGAACAATTCCTGTTAGACGACATCTATTTCTTGTATAAATCATCAACGTACATAACACTATGCGTTTCACATTAACTGACTTATGTCGCACCCTGTTTTTATGGCAACGAATTTAACTGCAGAGTGAAACTTGTTCGAAACTGAACTGTGTTCCAATTTACCTAACTCTTAAGAAAAAAGAATGTTTTTGTGTGGAGAACGGTTTAGCAAACATTATCAGAATTAGATGTAGATTGACGGGTTTTTAGGGGGTATGTTAGAAGTAGACCAACGCATGAATACGACAGGCAGATTAGAGTAAATATAGAATACAGTAGTTATGTAGGAATGAAAGCTTAGCACACTTGCGATGAGTGTGGTCAGTGAGTTGGAACTGTATCTCCCCGAGCAAAGTGCACTAGGAATGCCCTCTCCAGTTACCTTGAACGTTGTGAAAGCCTCTCATCTCAAGAGTCTGACAGACATCATCTTACCTGGCGTCTAACGCACGTTCAGTCTTCCCTCGCAGCAAACAATGATCCATCTCACATTGCCTACAGGGTACTACTGAAATATCCGTACACTGAATATCTCAACCTAACGAACTCCAGTAGCTACAAAGTATTCATCGTCCTAACTATAGTATTTAATAGTTTAGTGGTGTAACCACGTTAGGTGGTTCTCCACGCTTTTTTAAGACAAAGGTCCTCTTGGATATTAAAACTATGTATTGACCCGTTGAACTTCTGATATTAAAAGGAGCATTTGTGTACTTGCTTACGAGCATTTTCTTCTGATCATGAAGAAATGAAATATTCTGTCTTAAATTGAAAGAAATTACATTTTCAAACTACTCATTATAGATTGATTATTACTGTTTAAATATCTGAAACACAGAGTTACGAATAAAATGAACTCTTATTTATTAAAACGCATTAAAATTATAAGATTCTTAATTTGCATGATTATTTGTTTTTAACAACACACGCCCAGGGCTGGACCAGAGAAGGCGCTTTCACGTAAAAATGACTGTATCTTCTCTAATTCGGAAACATAACTACTGCATTTGAGGGGTCATCTTACCAGTAAATGGAATATTATAGCGTGCTGTTACTTTTGCGACAACCTGTGCTCATCAATATGCTCGACAATGTACAGAACCATTATGAGCAACGTGAGTATGCACATTTTGAGCAAATTCTGTACCCACGAAGTTAGATATGATCTGCGGTCGTCACCTTCCATGCTATCATGATGTATACTGATGTTCTGAATATATCTCCAATTTCGGTGCTATTTGCTTTGACGCATACTGTATATTCGCCCGTGTAACGTACAGTAGTTCATTTCGAACTATCTTGAATTTCTTAATTTTTATTTAACGTGGCGGACCTACAGGGTGATAAAATAAACCCACAGCTGGTGGCGTTTTACTCCATAACTTTTATTGAACTGCTAATACTTACGCCCTACACAGTCGCACTACTTCCACAGTTTACACTTTCTACTCACATTAACACCGCTGCTCTAGTTACACAGTTTACACTCTTCAGTACTACTCAAACAGTTTGTTGTACACAGTCTGTTAAGTACGAGCCTCAGCACTTGTTCTTCGCTCGTGTACTCAGCAGTCGCTCAATTACACATGCCGGTTTCCCGCGCAGTCACGCTGCACACAGACTGCAGACAGGGACTGAACTCACGACGAAGCCGAACATCACTTCACGGCAGACACTCAAGTGGAACACAACTCCAGTTAACTAACCATATGTCAGTTTGGACACCCCCGAGGGGGTGCCTAGTGCGGTGCCAGTACCGGTGTGCTATGCCGCGCTCCTCACCTGGCCTGTTTGTGAAAATAAGTATAAAAAGAATAAATATATAGAAGGTGATAATAATAATAATAATAATAATAATAATAATAATAATAATGGTGGAATTTTTACTGTATTGTGGGTGCGGTATTGTGTGATATGGTTAAACATGACGTTATTGACCGAATTGACCATGGCTAGGTGTTAAATAAATTTTCTAAATTGCTTTTGAGCCAGCGGCAAGGGCAAGGCCAGGGCGGTCACCCATCCAAACCTTAGCCACGCTCGGTGTTACTTTGATTTAACCGGGCCTTACCGCTGGATTGTTTGCTAGAATAAAATTTTTATTCACGAGTATCGGCTGTTTGTGATACTTTAAATTTAGAAAAACAGCATATGAAATTGCAGCTTTTATGAATATCCGCCTCGACTTCCGGTTGTTCCCAGTGCTTCTTTGATTGTGGTGGTCTGAATTTTTAGGAGGTTGTTCTGGTTTTGATTGGGTGCTTTGGCTGTATTAGGATGTAGGTGGACTTGATAGGCTAGAAGGTTGTTTTTAGGAAGTGAGAACTTTCATGATTCTTGCTCTTGTCTTGGTGGGGAAGTGACTTGGCGGGGGCGGTTACTGGGGGGTGGCATGGTTTTGCGGGGTGAGTATTGGTAGTGATCCGGTTTGGGATGATATGAGATTTAGTAGGAAGAGCTGTAGGAGTGCGGTTATGTCTGGAGTGGGTGGTGTTGGATGAGTAGTCATGGGTCCTGGGTTCGGTTGCTTGGGTGGTGGGGTCGGTAGGTTGAGTAGCGGGGGTGGTTGCCAGATCCATCACCACCACCCCCACCGCCCACCCAATCCACAGAAACACAAACCAACCCACAGCCACCCCTCACTATCACTCAGACACAAACAAAGAGCAGACATAGAAAACGTGCTCACACCACACCACCTCAGCACCGAACCCAGACTCCTTCACACCCAACCTTCATTACACAGTGCTTTAATTGCCTGGAACTAAACCACGTAGCCAGTTCCTGCTCTAAAGCACTCGATGCATTAGGTGTGGTTGTCCTCACCGCCACACGGATTGTAAGGTGCCACGGGCCCAGGCGAGGTGTGCCAACTGCCAAGATAGTCATGCCGCCTCATTCCCTGATTGCCCATACATCAAGAACGCAATTAAAGCACATTACAGACGATTCAGACACTTGCATCCTACCACAACTCCAGTTGGCTGCCTACCCACCTTATATAGGCCGCGCATCAAGAGGGCGGGGACAATAGTTACCAACGATATCAACTGCTGTGAAGTGCACAATATTCTAGTGACGGCATCAAGCGGAACTCTGAGGCCCTTGCATTTTTATTATTTTGTTATTGTTTTGTAATGTATTAAGTGTTTATAAGTAAATAATCAGCCTTGGCGTTGCTGTAATCAGTAACATACTAGGTGGCGAGAGAGAATGGTTTGCTCCAACAAACGGTGTCTAAGGAAGGTACCGTATTGATACATTCTTTGCTCGACAAAGAAGGTCTTGACATTATTTTCACGGGCACTGAGGCTTCCCTTAATTTAAGGCCTGTTTTCCAAATGGCAAATTGTTCAGAGAATGTAATTCCTGCCCACTTCCCCATTGGGAATAAAATGACCGCCGTTCCTAGCAGACAGGATACTATTAATGAAAACAATCCAACAAAGGAACTTCGCCAGAAGAAGAACGAAATTGGCAACTTATGGAATAGATGACTTAAGGAATACGTCTACCTCCTACAGCTACGAAGCTTCCATGTAGTCAGGTGACCACCAGGGAAACAGTCAAAATTCAGGATCCTTGGTGGTAAGTCGTTGTTCTGAACAGAGTAATAAAGGTTAAAATAATCGCAATAACATGGACCTATATACAATTCTGAGCGTTTCGAGAGTACTATTAGTAATAATGTAAGAGATATTGAGACTTCAAATAAGACTCATTTGGCTTTCATTTGACAGCAATGTATTGCAGTGTAATAAAATCTATCATAAACTTACTTTTGTATAAATTAGTGCAATTAGGTACAAATGATTACCTAAACCTATTGCCATACAAAGTAATATTAACGTACCTATATTATAACACTGGTAACGAAACTGAAGTCCATAATTGTAACTCATTGTTGTATAAGGTAGGTAAGGGTTATTCCGCCCGAAGGCAGGTCCGAGCCTCCGGAGAGGTGTTCCTGAGCCGGAGTTTACGTGCGGTAGGGTGGCTAGTTCCTTTCTGCTCCTCCATTCCCTTACCCCCCACCAACAGCGCGTGGTAACCCATCCAACTCCTGACCACGCCCAATGTTGCTTAACTGCGGAGTTCTCACGGGATCCGGTTTTCAACACGGCTACGGCCGTTTTCATTGTTGTATAAAGTAAAATTAAATTTTGCACCTGGTTTGCTAATGCGCGTTACAATCGCAGGCAAGTATATCAAGCCTTTTAAAGTGAAGAGTGCATTACATTCGATGGTGCATTAAATTAGAGTAAATTATATATGACTAAATTTTACTTAATATTTCACCAAATATAACAACCCATGTATATTATTATAATATATTAGATACATGGAAATATTAAATGCAACTTCTAACACAGCTGAGTAGCTCTGGCGGTAAAGTGTTGGCTATCCGAATCTGAATTGGTGGGTTCGATTCTGGCTCATTCTGGAGGTATTTTAAGGTGTGTTCAAATACGTCAGTCTCATATCTGTAGAATTACTGACACGTAAGAGAACTCCAGCGGAATATAAATGCGGCACTTTGACGTTTCCGAAAATCGTAAAAGTAGTTCAGAAGAAAATCAGTAGCATTATTATTGTTTCTTCTAGCCAGTGATGCATACACTCCATACGCTCTCAATAATCCGTCTGATAATAGGGATTTTACATTTTTTAGTATATGGGACGCAAGTTATCAGAACATTATGTGGAAAATATTATTAACTGGATGATAACATGAATATTTTGTCAATACACGTAAGAGAAATATTGATATTTTGTTAGATATACACATTTGTTTTGAATTGTTCTTGATTAATTTCTTTGCTTGGTTTGAAATTCCTCTTCCTTTGTATTTCACAGTGGTTTTCATACTAAGTGTCCAAACACTTAGGAATGTAGATAAATTTATTTATAGGGGTTGCTGTGATAGATAAATAATAATAATAATAATAATAATAATAATAATAATAATAATAATAATAATAATAATAATAATAATGGAAAAGGATTTCCAGAAAAAACAACACTCGGAATTTCTACAAGACCTTCCGTGAGGACTTATCAGGATACAAACTACCAACATTAAGGTTTCGTCGACCTAACGGATCACTAGAGACAAACAGTAAAGAGAACCTGCAAGATATTGACCGACTATTTCCAAAATCTACCGAACTTTGATCCACCCATTGAAAGAATACAGTTAGAATAATCTCCACCAAGCCCAAACTCACAGCCCCCAACAACTCAAGAAATAAAAGAGGTAATCCAAACGCTCAAAAATAATAAAGCCCCTGGAAACAATGGCATAACTGCAGAGATGTTGAAAGTAGGAGAAGATGACCTCATCAGAATAATACATACACCCTTAAGAGAAATAAGGGAGACCATGATGATTCCGAAGAACTGGAAGAATGCCACTATCCATCCGCTACATAAGAAAGGCTATCGAGCGGACCCCAACAACTACAGAGGCATATCCCTTTTACCAGTTATATACAAGGTTCTATCTAAAATGCTATTAAACAGAGTTGAACAACAAATAGATTATTTGATTGGTGAATACCAAGCAGGCTTCGAAAAAATTAGATCGTGTTCTGAACAAATTTGGAGTCTGAAGACGATATTAAGGACACGCCGCAGTACCACCACATTTGTCACCTATGTGGACTTTAAGAAGACGTATGACCCTGTCGACAGACAAACTGTTGTAGATTTTCTAGGAGAGCAAATTGTGGACAAGAAGACCACAGAATTAATCCACCAGACTCTCACAGACACAACATATCAAGTGGAGTTTCTAGCTGAACTATCAGAGCCTTTTGAAGTGCATACTGGAGTTCGACAAGGAGATGGCCTCTCCCCGATACTTTTTAAGTGTTAGACAAAGTCATCCGGGAATGGGGAAAAGAAATCAAAGGTATAAATATTGGTACTCGGGGACAAAGAATTAACGTGAAGTGCCTAGCTTTTGCTGTTGATGTAGCTATTTTTACCAAGACTAGTGAAGAAACCAGGTATGCCATAGAGAAGTTACATGAGATAGCATCAAAGACAGGCCTCCAAGTATCGCATGAGAAGACTCATATTTTGGCTAGTGGACACCAGAATATTCAAAGATCCCCCTACAGATAAATTATGGAATATTCACACAGGTTCCTTCCTTCAAATATCTAGGAGAAATCATTGTACCATCCGGATTTGACAGGAAAACTAATTTAGAAAGAGCCGCCAAACTCCTGAAAGCATACCGAATAACATGGAATTACTACAATAAAAGAGTGATGTCACGAAATGCAAAACTTCAACATTACAAGAATGTTGTTCTTCCGGAAGCTTTCTATGCCTCAGAAACCACATCTCTAGGAGGCCACTCTGAAATTGATGAAATTAAAAAACAAGAACGAAAAATTCTTAAGAAAATATATGGCCCCGTTCATGAAAACGGCATATGGATCAAAAGAAAACTTGTAAATTTGTAGAAAGATATCGACAAGTTCACCGATACGGTACGCAGGAGATGATTGAAATTCTGTGGCCACATCTGTGGAATGGAGGACATGCAAAAAATCTGTTTGGTATAATTAAATCAAAAAGGTCAATATCAGCTGGTTAGAGGAAATAAAGCAGGACTTGAAAGAAATGATCAGCACAGAAGATATCATAAGGGATCGCAAGACTTTTGGAACTCTGGTTGCAAAGCACACGTTCAAGGAAAAGGCTAAAAGAACCACAGGGGAAAACTGGACGGAAGAACGCAAGAAACAGCATAGCGAGTTCATGAAGAGATTTTGGGAAGAGAATAATAAAGGATAACCATAATCAAGCTAACAAGTTCCAACGCGCTCTGTAAACGGGCATAACGAAGAAATAATAATAATAATAATAATAATAATAATAATAATAATAATAATAATAATAATAATAATAATAATAATAATAATATCCTTTACATTGTTACCGTTCTTAAACGATGCCGTAAAATTAATCTAAAACGTGTTCTAACTTAACAGTAAGCGTGTTTACAGAGATATCTTGTGTTTCAATCCCATTAATAGCCGAGTTGTGAACAGAATGAAGCTCCGGTACCTAGGTCACATTAGGAATATTGAAAGCTGATATCTAGTTCAATTTATTCTACTGTATAATATACTAAGAAAGAGAGGTGCTGATAAAAGAAAAATCTCCCGGTAACATAAATCTATATATATAAAATAAGAGTTTTGTCTGTACATTGCTCAGAATTTGAAAATAATGGTATTTCTGTATCGGTCATGTCCATAGTAACAAGAAAATGCACTTTTTACTTTTCCGTAATGTCTGTCTGTCTGTCTGTCTGTCTGTCTGTCTGTCTGTCCACGTATCACGAGAAAACGGTTGAAGAGAATTTAATGAAAATCGGTATGTAAAGTCGGAGAATAAGAAACTGCAGATTACGGTATAAAATATTTTACAAATCACAGAGTCGAAAGAAAACTAAATGTGTAGGCCTAAAATATAGAAAGCTCATAACATTGATCAACAATAACATTACATTGACCATTGTTTGTCGTGATGTGCTTTGTGTCTTCTGTTGTCCCTCATCTCCGGTAGATAGGATTACTGCTGCGTACAGAGTATTTTTATTTGATTTACGTCGCACCGACATAGATAGGTTTTATGGCGACGATGGGATAGGAAAGGGCTAGGAGTGCCTTAGGCCTTAATTAAGGTACAGGCCCAGCATTTGACTGGTGTGAATGTGGGAAACCACGGAATACAATCTTCAGCGCTGCCGACAATGGGGGTTCGAATCCACTATCTCTCGGATGCAAGCTCACAGATGCGTACCGCTAACCACACGGTCAACTCGCCCAGTCGTACAGAGTGTAACAGCCTGCCTGAATATTGATGGGAAATAGCTGGGGAGTTAGATAACTTTCTTCTTTAGCATGCAATTCCCCTGGTTTATAAATTTTCTGACACTACTGGTACGTAACACACTGGATCATCATAGCATTCGGGCTATTCAATCCCTACTCTGAGGCACTGATTGGAATGAACAGTGAGCATGTTTAGCGGAATAATGGCAGATGAGTGTTCATGGCAATCTGCGGCCTGGTCATCCCAGCTCTGGAACTTTGGACTATTAGATTGGCACCGCAATCTAACCGCAGCACTGTTCGTTAAAAGTGATAAAACGTGCGGCTTTCCATTTGATCGAGTATTTTATATGATAGCATTGCTTTTAATCGCTACATTCATACTTACGTTTTTGTAATGACCTATGTTGATTTCAGTAAGGAAAACCACAAAGTCAGTCTTTCTGAGAATCCCGTAGCGAAGCACGGGTACATCAGCTAGTACAGTATAAGACGTTAGCACACGAGAACAACTGTAGAACTATTTTGAGCTGCACTCGAAAACTCTACTAAGGTGATTACCGACACACGAGACCATCAGGGAGTAGAAGTGAAATTAACATCATCACCATCGTTGTTGCTCACAAACTCTGCCGCACAACATTAGTACAGGAGTACTCTCGTACCGTGAATCACATTTGGATAACACAGTCGTTGTGAGTTTTTATTACATATTCTGCAGTGCTTCTTTAATTAGGGTAAAGATATCATGCAGTTGTTAGGTCATTGTGCTCGCAATCACTATCACCGGTTTTTTCTGGTATTTTATATTTCATCAGTCTACAAAGCAAGATGTACCTACAACTCAATAATTCTCGAATAACATCATAACAGCACTTCAAAAAGTACTTGCGTACAACAAAAATGATTCCAAACTTGAAGTATCTAACTAAGAATTAACAGAGTGTTCATATTTGTATTTCCCACATCACTCCTTTCTCAGTCTCACAATCACATCAAACACTCAGTGAACCGCGCTGTGAATCGCAATACACGACCTGATTCTGGATTCCATGTTTGTAACATTTGGCAAGGTCAACTGTGTACGTTTATCACTTTTGTCAATTATATCACCCACTTGTGGGCTGTATTTGGTCTGTCTTTTGATATGTTCACTAGTTTATTTTTTATCTTTAACTAGAGGTTTCGTTGGACAACTTCATAAAGGACCTTCATATGGTCTTTCCGGTCTTATTTTCACTCTGTCGATTCTTTCAAACATCTGTCTCGAGATCTTGATGTCTCTGTGAATAAATAGTGTTTCCTTTGACTTGTGAGAATATTCATCATGTTTAATTTGGTCGATATATTGTCGAAGTTCAGAAACTAATACTAGTAGTTCCACATCCACTTTTGTATCACGTTCATGGACGAAGGATCCAGGTAACTTGAGCGTGGTACCACAAAACATTTCAGTTATTGTTGTATTATTTCCTTCTCTAATAGTGCAGCATAGACCAAGCAGGATTGTAGGTAGTATTTGGCTCCATTTACTGTACTACTTGCATTTTCCCGGATATTGATTGGATGATGGAATATCTCAATTTTTCCATTCCACTGGGGTGATATGATGTGCTCCGTGTTATCTTACAACCCAGATCATCATAAGTACTAGAAACAACTCAGACGAAGTAGAGGAAACTAGAATTATTGTAAAAGACTGGGAGTTTAAGGATTATAAAGAACTGGCAAAGATATGGAAAGCGATAGATGGTATGAGTAAAGTAAAACAATAATAACTTTGAAACATTCAGAATAGAATGGAGTCAGTCATCATGTTGTAAAATTTTAAACGTAAATTCATTATTACTTCGACTATCCTTCAAACATATTCATAAAATTATCAAAACGGGGACATAAGATGCTCTCTGCAATTGACAAACCTGCTCTGCTATTATGAAGGAAGATAAAGGAAGAGAAAATGGAAGATGTGAACAAATTGCTCAGACATTAGAGGATCCAAGCAGCAGAATCACTCCGGAACGTACGGAAGTGGTTGTTGAAGCGAATAACCTGGACTGCATAGAACGTAACCACGTTTTCCTGGACAATAAATTCTTGTCTGTAATAAATTATTGTACTGAACCAGTTTCTAAAAAGTAATTGTATTCTTTATTGAATTCCATTTAATTTTATTCTGTTCTAAGTAGGTGCTGTAATATGAAGTGATAAAAAGTCTAATTTTGTAAATTATAATTATTTTAATGCACTGAGATTAATGTGAAATAATGGTGATAGAAATACAATAAAATCATCAAATCATCGAAAGTCCTATATAATAGACCGAAACGTATAATGGTCAAAATACGTGTAAATTGACTTTCCAATATACCCAGTAAATTATGGATCTCTTGTAACATGAAATATTCAGAATTCCAATAAGGAACTAACTGTGAATACTGCATTAAATACTTTAGTAGGTATCAGTTTTCCGCTTCTCTTGAAGATTTTCATTAACGGACATTATACGTCTTGATTGGTTGCTCCTCAAATACCGCAAGTGTAGTAGTAGGCTGCACATTGAACTGGCTTCTTTACTACCAGGTTCTTCTATTCAACGTTTAGTAGCTTAGTCCTGCACTCCATGGAACTCGAAACCGTAGCGGTGTCACGCTGTATGAAAAGGTAGGGCACATTATGTTGCATTAGCTACTTCATTCACTTTGTCAATTCTACATATTGCCACAACGGTCTAATCCTCTAAGACGACCCAGTACTTTGGTCGTGTTTCAGTTGCTTTGCGCGTCTCTCACGAGGACTTAGTTTAGTGTTTGCGATATGTATAAGTAACTTACTTTTATTGCTAAATGGACTGTGTGTACGATAAGAACATTTCAAACACGTATTACTAGGGAAGAGGTTTTAAGGTGGAAAGTATGGTCGGGAAAGGGGGAAAAAGTTCTGAAAACACATACCAAGAAGGTGCAAAAAAGGTGTTGATGAAATCACCAGTTACATGAGATTGCCTTAACCCGTTTACAAGGTTCTAATAATTAATAAACTTGTTATACTGAATTGCACACAACGCTTCAATATTTTTGACAGTAAGTCGCTGGCGTTTTGAGCTCAGCAGATTCTTATATAGTGAGAGAATCTCCACTCGACAAAAACCAATGAAGCGTGCCTTTTCAACGCTCGTAAAGGGAATGCAGTCAAAGTTCAAAGTTTTCCACATCTAGATTGTTCGTCAAATTTAATTAGAATTTGTCTTTAGCAAATCCATCAAGGTTCCAACGTTAAGTCTCTGTTGTTGAGTAATTGTTGGGCCGGCTTGACGGGTTCTGCGTCCGTTAAGCCTAGGGCACATATGAAGCACTTGATTTTATCACAATTTTCACCCAAGGAAATGTGTTGAAACAGAGAAGAATATTCTGTCTAATCTTTTAAGAACGAAGATAAAAGTACTGATGCATGATATGGAAGTTTAAAAGTGGCAGCATGTGGTAATCTCACGAAAATGTGCAAAAGGTGCAACAAACTGTGTATATTTCGCTTTATTTCTTGTCTCCAGATAAAATATCTGTATGAAAATAGCTATTGAAAAGTACTGCACCTTAAAACCCTTTCGCTACTTATTGCATCTTTGCTGTTCTGATACTCTTAAAATGCTCAATGATTTACTTCCTTTCAAACTGATCAAGATAATGTAATTTGTTTTCGGCAACCGAGTGAGATGGCTGACAGATACCTGGCATGACAATTATAACTCATATGACAACAAAATGAATATAAGAGGAATGTACAGTTAAATAAGAGATACAAAGTGAATATATTGTTCCAAGGACACTGGACTCCTAACTGAAAAAGTGAAGTTTGTGGCGTGATTACCTGTCTCTACATCACGTTCTGCGAGCGACTAGATTTCAGACACTGCGGTAGCTCAACGCTGAGAAGCTTGTCAGTGGCTCATAAGCTTGTGGGTTTGAAACCGCCGGACGTCTTTAATGTGCTTTATTTGTCACTCTTCCTTTTTATATGATTTTCTGAAGTGGACGTCTCACAAAGTTTCGAATATCCTGTGCATCAGTGTTATAATGCCGGAAAATGTATAACAAAGTCTTTGATGTAATAGCTGTGCTCGGAAGAGAAGAGAGAGTAACCTTCGTCTGACAAGTTAATAAGACGGATCCTGTGGTAAAGCCCAGATGTTGGCACAAGACGATGCTTTCCCTACACAGTCGAGCTCTTGAATGTTATCTATAGCCATCCGTTTCCTTCTAGTGTTTACATAAAGCGATAGCCTGCTATCCGATATCTTACGATATGACAGTATCAAATGTCACTGATGTACAAAAACAATAATTTGTAATATCTGCAGCCATTTCTTTTCAGTTTCGACTGAGTTATTTTATAACTCTTAGGTTCTTCAGCCTGTCGAAACTAATTTTGAGTAATAAATATATAAACTAACTACAAGGAAACATATGGTAACGGTATTACCTTTGGAAAAGAAACAGCTTAATTACAATAGAATGACATGTTTCATTCTCATTAGGACATTATCGGATTCCATCAAATCACACTAAAATATGTAGAAAAGTATACTGTATTTATGTTTATTTCTGTTGAGAAAGAAACAGTAGTATAATAGGCGGGTTCTAGCGCCACCGCCACCGCGGGCTCCCAGAGGCCACCTCCACCGCCACCACAGCCAGAGACCTCCCAGATGCCTCCTCCACCGCCACCGCAGCCAGAGGCCTCCCAGAGGTCTCCTCCACCACCCGCGGGAAATTTGAATTTGTAAACGAAGCCACGTGCTTTTTGACAGCTATCATCGACAACAACGCATCGCTAACCTCAGTACTGCCATCTTGACGGGCCTAAACCTCAGTAGTGCCAACTTAACCTAACTAGCGCGAGGTAAACAAAGCCACGTGTTTTTTGACAGCCACGTGCTTTTTGACAGACAACAACGCATCGCTAACCTCAGTACTGCCATCTTGACGGGCCTAAACCTCGGTAGTACCAACATAACCTAACTAGCGCGAGATAAACAAATCCACGTGTTTTTTGACAGCCACGTGCTTTTTTGACAGCTGTCATCCGCCATCTTTAAACTACAGAGCACCGTGCTACCCTCTTTATCGCAGTAGCTGCAAATTCGTCACCTGTCATCCGCAGTGCTGCCATCTTGGCGGGTCTAAACCTTAGTGCTACCAACTAAACCTCACTAGCGTGAGATAAACAAATCCACGTGCTTTTTTGACAGCTGTCATCCGCCATTTTTAATCTATAGAGCACAGTGGTGCTCTCTATATCTTTGAAATGTGGTGGCGGATAATTTGAAAAATGCTTTTTGACAGCAGCCATCATTGAGCACCGTGCTGCCCTCTTTAGCTAGATATATTTGAAATGTGGTGGCAGGCAACTCCACATGACAGCAGCCATCTTTAATCAAGAGAGCACCGTGCTGCCCTCTATGTGGTGGCAATTTGAAAAATTCTACATGCTTTTGTTTGGAAACAAACTCACGCGCTTTCTTGACAGCCGTCATCCGCCATCTTTAATCAACAGAGCACAGTGTTACCCTCTTTAGCTAGATACCTTTGAAATGTGGTGGCAGACAATTCCACGCGCCCTTGTTTGGAAACAAAGCTATGTGCTTTTTTGACAGCTGACATCCGCCATCTTTAATCTATAGAGCACAGTGCTGCCCTCTTTAACTACTTACCTTTGAAATGTGGTACGTCACAGCTGTCATCCGCAGTGCTGCCATCTTAACGGGCCTAAACCTTAGTGCTACCAACATAACCTTACTAGCGCGAGGTTTGAATCGGTAAACAAATCCACGTGCTTTTTTGACAGCTGTCATCCACCATCTTTAATCCATAGAGCACAGTGGTTCCCTCTTTAGCTACTTACCTTTGAAATGTGGTGGCGGATAATTTGAAAAATGCTTTTTGATAGCAGCCATTTTTGAGCACCGTGCTGCCCTCTTTAGCTAGATACCTGTGGTGGCAGGCAATTCCACGTGACAGCAGCCATCTTTAATCAAGAGGGCACCATGCTGCCCTCTTTGTGGCGGTGACAAATTTCACGTGCTTTACAAACTCACGTGCTTTTTTCTGACAGCTGTCATCCGCCATCTTGCACCACAAACCTCAGTGCTGCGCTCTTTAGCTAGTTACCTTTGAAATGTGGTGGCGGCAATTTGAAAAATTCTATGTGATCTTGTTTAGTAAACAAAGCCACGTGCTTGTTTTTTGACAGCTGTCATCCACCATCTTTAATCAATAGAGCACTGTGCTGCTATCATGCGGGCAATTTCGTCAGCTGTCATCCGCCATCTTTAATCTACAGAGCACCGTGCTGCCCTCTATGTAGTAGCGGGAAATTTGAAAACTTCTGTTAGCTGTCATCCGCCATCTTTAATCAAGAGAGCACCGTGCTGCCATCTTTAGCTAGATACCGTTGAAATGTGGTGGCGGCAAATTGAAAAATTCCACGTGCTCTTGTTTAGTAAACAAACTCACGCCCTTTTTGTCAGCTGTCATCCGCCATCTTTAATCTATAGAGCTCAGTGCTACACTCTTTAGGTACATACTTTTGAAATATGGTGGCGGATAATTTAAAAAGAAAAATTCTACATCAGCCATCTCTCGACGCTAATTGCACAAGATGGTGGCTATACATGACTCCTTAAAGGTGCTTATGCAAGATGGCCGCTATACATAGGTTCTTATGAGATGCCCTTGGGATGCTTGCGCAAGATGGCGGTTATACAAGGCTCCTTATGAGACGACCTAGAGATGCTTGCGCAAGATGGCGGTTGCTCTTATGAGGCGGCTTAAGGGTCCTTGCACAAGATGGCTAAAGACGCCCTAAGGATGCTTGCGCAAGATGGCGGACGCAAGATGTTGGCTATACACGACTCCTTATGAGACACCTTAAGGGTGCTTGCGCAAGATGGCTGCTGCTCTTATGAAGAAAGCTAGCTTAGAGGCTAACGTGTCGTGCTAGTTCGATTCATTAAATTCGGGGCTTAAATGCAAAATGTTAAATATCTCGAAAACGGTGCATCGTAGAGCAAAACGGACAAAATTTTTCTACCCAATACCTCGGTTCGCAGTATGGGGAACAAGTAAAACATAGTCTATTGGTGAGATCAACGGTTCGGTTTCTACTTAGGCCCTTTGGCATTCGCTCTGTTTTAGCTTGTATTGAAGCAAGTGTTCGCAACATGATCAAGTCTAGCTATGGTAGATAGTATAACGTGCCGTGCAGGTTCGATTCATTAAATTTGGGGCTTAAATGCAAAATGTTAAATATCTCGAAAACGGACAAAATTTTTCTACCTGATACCTAGGTTTTGCAGTATCAGGAACATGATAGCATAAGAAAAACATAGTCTAATGATGAGATCGACGGTTCGATTCCTACTTAGGCCCTATGGCATTGCCAGCTATCTAATTCTACAAGATGACGGCTATACATAGCTTCTTATGAGACAGCTTAAGAGCGCTTGCACAAGACGGCTGCTGCTCTTATGAGACGCCCTAGGGGTGCTTGCGGGAGGTAGCAGCGACAAGACGGTGACTATACACAGCTCCTTATGATACGGCCTAGAGGTGCTCACACAAGGTAGTGGCTGCTCTGATGAAGAAAGCTAGCTTTGCATCGTGCAGGTATCTTTACAGCACTCAACCTCATACCTTTGAAATGTGGTGGCGGGTAATTTGAAAATGTCTACGTGCTTTTCTCTTAACAGCAGCTATCTTTAAACAATAGCGGCTATACATAAGCTGTTAAGGCCTCCTCTTATGTCAAGGCATAGCTCTATCAAACAAGTTTAAACCTGCATCGGGATAGCTAGAGTAAGCACGTACTGCAGTGATGACGTCATTATACATGTTTAGACTTGCAAATCACTAAAGAAACATAACAAGACTAGAATCGAACACTGCACTCTATACCGTGATCATGTGATCGGAACATTGCTTGAAGTGTTTAGAACACTAAATAAGTGATCAAGACTCTAATAGAACACTGTACTCGGTACAACTTGTGTTTAGAACATGCCAGGGGATACCTTTGTTCTAGGAAGATTAGATTACCGCACATTACTTGTAGGGCTAATGGGCTAAAGGGCTAATGGGCTAAAGGGCTAAAGGGCTAAAGGGCTAAAGGTGCAACAACCTCATCGATCGCTATCAGCAAGAACGCTTGTACTTTGTAAAGTGTAGAAAATTAATCTTTATTGGTAAATGGTTTCATGTTCAGAACAAGGAATGGAACCTAGGGGTTATGTCTTACCTACTAAAATCCCCGAGGTGCGTTTTTCGAACTAGTGTTTGGAACACTGAACTTTTCAAGATGATAGCAGAGAGTTTAGCAATGTTCTGTTGTTGGATTATAAATTCCGCGCTACAACATGCATAAGGTGACAGCCTTGAGGTTTACCGCCGTAAAGATGACAAGAGTGAGGTTAGCAATGTTCCGTTGTTGGATTTTAAATTCCGCGCTATAACATGCATAAGGTGGTAGCCTTGAGGTTTACCGCCGTAAAGATGGCAGCAGTGAGGTTAGCGACGCTCTATTGTCCTTCAAAGTGAGGTTAGATTTCGTCAAGAAGACAGCTGTCAAAAAAGCACGTGGCTATGTTTACCAAACAAGAGCACGTGGCTGTGACTTCACGGTCACGTAATCAATCCTTAGCTCGACGTCGTTAAGAGCAGCATTAGGATTAGATATGCTTAAAAATCTTGGGAACAGAGCAGCAGTATGAATTGCCGTGTTTCAAAACGTGTACACATCACCTATCGATTTTACATGCATCGACCATCGTACTAAACTTCATCCGCTAGATCGTGCTGCTATCGTAGCATAATCTATACCCATAAAATTTAAGTACAATGAATAGCCATGTTTCAAAGCGTGTACACATCACCTATCGATTTTACATGCATCGACCTTCGAACTAAACTTCATACGCTAGATCGTGCTGCTATCTTACCGTAACCTATACCGATAAAATTAAAGTACAATGAGTAGCCATGTTTCAAAGCGTGTACACATTACCTATCGATTTTGCATGCATCGACTCTCGTACTAAACTTCTTCCGCTAGATTGTGCTGCTATCTTAAGCGTGTACACATCACCTATCGATTTTACATGCATCGACCATCGAACTAAACTTCATCCGCTAGATCGTGCTGCTATCTTTGCATAACCTATACCCATAAAATTAAAGTACAATGAATAGCCATGTTTCAAAGCGTGTACACATCACCTATCGATTTTACATGCATCGACCATCGAACTAAACTTCATCCGCTAGATTGTGCTGCTATCTTAGCATAACCTATACCCATAAAATTAAAGTACAATGAATAGCCATGTTTCAAAGCGTGTACACATTACCTATGGATTTTGCATGCATCGACTCTCGTACTAAACTTCTTCCGCTAGATTGTCCTGCTATCTTAGCGTAACCTATACGCGTGACCTTAAAGTACAATGAATAGCCATGTTTCAAAGCGTGTACACATTACCTATCGACCTTGCATGCAACAAATATCGTACAAAACCCTTTCCGCTAGATTGTACTGCTATCTTAGCATAACCTATACGCATGACCTTAAAGTAAAAAGAATAGCCATGTTTCAAAGTGTGTACACATCACCTATCGATTTTGCATGCAACAAATATCGTACTAAACTTCTTCCGCTAGATTGTGCCGCTATCTTAGCATAACTTATACACATGAACTTAAAGTACGAAGAATAGCCATGTTTCAAAGTGTGTACACATTACTTATTGATTTTGCATGCATCAAATATCGTACTAAATTTCTTCCGCTAGATTGTGCTGCTATCTTAGCATAACCTATACCCATGAACTTAAAGTACAATGAATAGTCACGTTTCAAAGCGTGTACGCATCAACTATCGATTTTGCATGTATCGACTCTCGTACAAAACTTCTCCAGGTAGATTGTGCTGCTATCTTAGCCTAACCTATACGCATGAACTTAAAGTACGAAGAATAACCATGTTTTAAAGCGTGTACACGTCACCTAACGATTTTGCATGCATCAAATATCGTACTAAACTTCTTCCGCTAGATTGTGCTGCTATCTTAGCATAACCTGTACGCATGAACTTAAAGTACAAAGAATAGCCTTGTTTCAAAGCGTGTACACATTACCTAATGATTTTGCATGAAACGACTATCATACTAAACTATTCCCATTAGATTGTGCTAAAATCGTGAAAGTGTGCTGCTATCTTAGCATAACCTATCGATTTTACATGCATCGAGTATCGTACTAGGCTTCTTCCGCTAGAGCATGTAGCAATCGCTTTTGTGTATCCCTAACCTTTGTTCACGAACTTAAAGCACAAAGAAGAGCTATGTTCTAAAGCGTGTACCCATCACCTACCAATAATGTATGTATCGACTATCGTACTAAACTTCTCCTGACAGAGCGTACGACTATCGCTTGTGTGTGCACGAACTTAAAGCATAAAGAATAGCAATGTATAAAAATCTTGTAAAGAAAGCAGCAGCATTAAGTATAGCCGTTCTTAAATGCGTGTACACATCATGTATCCATGATGCACGCAGTACTAAACTTATTCCATTAGAATGTACAAAGTTCGCATGTGTTTGTGCTGCTATCTTAGCATAGTCTATGTGCATGAACTTATAGTACAAAGAATAGCGATGTTTAAAATTTTTGTGAACATGGCAGCGGTAAGAACAGCAAGGTTTAAAAGCGTGTACACACCATCTTTTGATAATGCATGCATCTTCTAATAGAGCGTGTGACCATCGCTTGTATCTGCTAATATCTTAACCTATGTACACGAACGTAAAGCATCAAGAACACTTAATGTGTAAAAAATCTTGTGAACATAGCAGAGTGTTAACTACGTAGGAGTAGACATTAATCTTTTCATGCTGGCGCAGCATACTACGTGACCTTGACGTCACAGACACGTGCTCTTGTTTGGTAAACATAGCCACGTGCTTTTTTGACAGCTGTCTTCTTGACGAACCCTAACCTCACTTTGAAGGACAATAGAGCGTCGCTAACCTCACTGCTGCCATCTTTACGGCGGTAAACCTCAAGGCTACCACCTTATGCATGTTATAGCGCGGAATTTAAAATCCAACAACGGAACATTGCTAACCTCACTCTTGTCATCTTTACGGCGGTAAACCTCAAGGCTGTCACCTTATGCATGTTGTAGCGCGGAATTTATAATCCAACAACAGAACATTGCTAAATTCTCTGCTATCATCTTGAAAAGTTCAGTGTTCCAAACACTAGTTCGAAAAACATAACTCATCGCACCTCGGGGATTTTAGTAGGTAAGACGTAACCCCTAGGTTCCATTCCTTGTTCTGAACATGAAACCATTTACCAATAAAGATTAATTTTCTTCACTTAACAAAGTACAAGCGTTCTTGCTGATAGCGATCGATGAGGTTGTTGCACCTTTAGACCTTTAGCCCACTAGCCCTTTAGCCCTTTAGCCCATTAGCCCTTTAGCCTATTAGCTCTAGAAGGAATGTGCGGTAATCTAATCTTCTTAGAACAAAGGTATCCCCTGACATGTTCTAAACACAAGTTGTATCGAGTGCAGTGTTCGATTCTAGTCTTGTTATGTTTCTTTAGTGATTTGCAAGTCTAAACATGCATAATGACGTCATCACTGCAGCACGTGCTTACTCTAGCTATCCCGATGCAGGTTTAAACTTGTTCAATAGAGCTATGCCTTGACATAAGAGGAGGCCTTAACAGCTTATGTATAGCCGCTATTGTTTAAAGATAGCTGCTGTTAAGAGAAAAGCACGTAGACATTTTCAAATTACCCGCCACCACATTTCAAAGGTATGAGGTTTAGTCCTGTAAAGATAGCTGCACGATGCAAAGCTAGCTTTCTTCATCAGAGCAGCCACTACCTTGTGTGAGCACCTCTAGGCCGTATCATAAGGAGCTGTGTATAGTCACCGTCTTGTCGCTGCTACCTCCCGCAAGCACCCCTAGGGCGTCTCATAAGAGCAGCAGCCGTCTTGTGCAAGCGCTCTTAAGCTGTCTCATAAGAAGCTATGTATAGCCGTCATCTTGTAGAATTAGATAGCTGGCAATGCCAAAGGGCCTAAGTAGGAATCGAACCGTCGATCTCATCATTAGACTATGTTTTTCTTATGCTATCATGTTCCTGATACTGCAAAACCTAGGTATCAGGTAGAAAAATTTTGTCCGTTTTCGAGATATTTAACATTTTGCATTTAAGCCCCAAATTTAATGAATCGAACCTGCACGGCACGTTATACTATCTACCATAGCTAGACTTGATCATGTTGCGAACACTTGCTTCAATACAAGCTAAAACAGAGCGAATGCCAAAGGGCCTAAGTAGAAACCGAACCGTTGATCTCACCAATAGACTATGTTTTACTTGTTCCCCATACTGCGAACCGAGGTATTGGGTAGAAAAATTTTGTCCGTTTTGCTCTACGATGCACCGGTTTCGAGATATTTAACATTTTGCATTTAAGCCCCGAATTTAATGAATCGAACTAGCACGACACGTTAGCCTCTAAGCTAGCTTTCTTCATAAGAGCAGCAGCCATCTTGCGCAAGCACCCTTAAGGTGTCTCATAAGGAGTCATGTATAGCCACCATCTTGTGCAATTAGCGTCGAGAGATGGCTGATGTAGAATTTTTCTTTTTAAATTATCCGCCACCATATTTCAAAAGTATGTACCTAAAGAGTGTAGCACTGAGCTCTATAGATTAAAGATGGCGGATGACAGCTGACAGAAAGCGCGTGAGTTTGTTTACTAAACAAGAGCACGTGGAATTTTTCAATTTGCCGCCACCACATTTCAACGGTATCTAGCTAAAGATGGCAGCACGGTGCTCTCTTGATTAAAGATGGCGGATGACAGCTAACAGAAGTTTTCAAATTTCCCGCTACTACATAGAGGACAGCACGGTGTTCTGTAGATTAAAGATGGCCGATGACAGCTGACGAAATTGCCCGCATGATAGCAGCACAGTGCTCTATTGATTAAAGATGGTGGATGACAGCTGTCAAAAAAAGCACGTGGCTTTGTTTACTAAACAAGAGCACATAGAATTTTTCAAATTGCCCTCTTGATTAAAGATGGCTGCTGTCACGTGGAATTGCCTGCCACCACAGGTATCTAGCTAAAGAGGGCAGCACGGTGCTCAAAGATGGCTGCTATCAAAAAGCATTTTTCGAATTATCCGCCACCACATTTCAAAGGTAAGTAGCTAAAGAGGGCAACACTGTGCTCTATGGATTAAAGATGGTGGATGACAGCTGTCAAGAAAGCACGTGGATTTGTTTACCGATTCAAATCTCGCGCTAGTAAGGTAAGTTGGTAGCACTAAGGTTTAGGCCCGTTAAAATGGCAGCACTGCGGATGGCAGCTGTGACGTACCACATTTCAAAGGTAAGTAGCTAAAGAGGGCTGCACTGTGCTCTATAGATTAAAGATGGCGGATGTCAGCTGTCAAAAAAGCACATAGCTTTGTTTCCAAACAAGAGCGCGTGGAATTGTCTGCCACCACATTTCAAAGGTATCTAGCTAAAGAGGGCAGCACTGTGCTCTGTTGATTAAAGACGGCGGAGGACGGCTGTCAAGAAAGCGCGTGAGTTTGTTTCCAAACAAGAGCATGTAGAATTTTTCAAATTGCCGCCACCACATAGAGGGCAGCACGGTGCTCTCTTGATTAAAGATGGCTGCTGTCAAAAAGCATTTTTCAAATTATCCGCCACCACATTTCAAAGATATAGAGAGCACCACTGTGCTCTATAGATTAAAGATGGCGGATGACAGCTGTCAAAAAAGCACGTGGATTTGTTTATCTCACGCTAGTGAGGTTAAGTTGGTAGCACTAAGGTTTAGACCCGCCAAGATGGCAGCACTGCGGATGACAGGTGACGAATTTGCAGCTACTGCGATAAAGAGGGCAGCACGGTGCTCTGTAGTTTGAAGATGGCGGATGACAGCTGTCAAAAAAGCACGTGGCTGTCAAAAAACACGTGGATTTGTTTATCTCGCGTTAGTTAGGTTAAGTTGGTACTACTGAGGTTTAGGCCCGTCAAGATGACAGTACTGAGGTTAGCGATGCGTTGTTGTTTGTCAAAAAGCACGTGGCTGTCAAAAAACACGTGGCTTTGTTTACCTCGCGCTAGTTAGGTTAAGTTGGCACTACTGAGGTTTAGGCCCGTCAAGATGGCAGTACTGAGGTTAGCGATGCGTTGTTGTCGATGATAGCTGAAAAAGCACGTGGCTTTGTTTACAAATTCAAATTTCCCGCGGGTGGTGGAGGAGACCTCTGGGAGGCCTCCGGCTGCGGTGGCGGTGGAGGAGGCATCTGGGAGGCGTCTGGCTGTGGTGGCGGTGGAGGTGGCCTCTGCGAGCCCGCGGTGGCGGTGGCGCTAGAACCCGCCTATTATACTACTAGAAACAAACAGTAATGCATCACATTTTGTGGCGTTTGCTCCAGTATCCAGATTGCAACTGTTCTGTATGCCCAGAACCTTGGGTGACGATCCTTAACGCGAGTCCACATTCAAAACAAAGCTGAGAGTGTTTAGCGTCATCAGTGTGTAACAAACAGGCAATAACTAATGCCATGCAAAATTGTGTACCTATGTTACGAAGAGAAAGTTATATTAAAGCAACATTTCATTTTAAAAATCCATTAAAGTATGAACTAAAAACCATAAAGGGGCTCAGTTGCCATGAAGAGGAAAAATTGTGCAAACTGGATGAAGATGAATCATCCTCCACTATAAGTTCTCCGACAAATTCTGAAGACTTACGAAGCCATCGCCTAAACGCAGAAAATGTAAAATGCAAATGTAAAATAGTGAACATTGTAAAAGAGGTACGTTAACTGAAGAACAGAAGCACTGCAGAAATATGATGGGAGCTTCCCAAAACGAAAGGAACAATTAAATGTTTGCGAAAATGATTCCAAACATGGTGGAACATGACTAGACGAACTGTAAATCGTTAATAAGGGAACATTAACATTATTTGTGAAAACAAGAAAACGTAAAGTACGAGTCATACGTACACATCTCCAACCATGGGTTTTAACAGCAGCCATACAGTTTTCATCGTCTGAATTTAGTTTCATGGCATCGGATGAGTTGCTGAAATCGTCCCACTGAATACTTCAACGCCCAGATTATAATATATTTTATGTATATAATTCGGATCAGATCAGCTGTGAATGTAGATCAAATGTAAAACGTACTCTAACACATATATGGGATAAGATTGTTGAAGTGAATATGGATGAGAAAAAAAAAACTTGCTTATACCGCCCAGTGTAGCATTACACTGTCCGGCAAGCTACTACTACTTGTGTTTTCATGTTTGCAAAACCCAACGGATCTCTTGGACCGCACGTTAAATAAGAAATGGCCCAAATAGCAGACGAAAATAAGAACTGTTATGTAACAGCTTCAAAATCGAGCACATAAAATTTCACATTTTTTTTAAACATTAGAAAAGTACTGAAGCCATACATACATACATACATACACACATACATACATACATACATACATACATACATACATACATACATACATACATACATTTTTTTTGCTATTTGCTTTACGTCGCACCGACACAGATATGTCTTATGGCGACGATGGGATAGGAAAGGCCTAGGAATGGGAAGGAAGCGGCCGTGGTCTTAATGAAGGTACAGCCCCAGCATTTGCCTGGTGTTAAAATGGGAAACCACGGAAAACCATCTTCAGGGCTGCCGACAGTGGGGTCCGAACCCACTATCTCCCGATTACTGGATACTGGCCGCACTTAAGCGATTTTAGCTATCGAGCTCTGTTATTTATACATACATACATACATACATACATACATACATACATACATACATACATACATTTTTTTGCTATTTGCTTTACGTCGCACCGACACAGATATGTCTTATGGCGACGATGGGATAGGAAAGGCCTAGGAATGGGAAGGAAGCGGCCGTGGCCTTAATTAAGGTACAGCCCCAGCATTTGCCTGGTGTGAAAATGGGAAACCACGTAAAGCCATCTTCAGGTTTGCCGACAGTGGGGTTCGAACACACTATCTCCCGATTACTGGATACTGGCCGCACTTAAGCGACTGCAGCTATCGAGCTCGGTCATACATACATACATACATACATACATACATACATACATAGATCACTATTATAGACCGCTCTGCCTTTCAGCGTTCAGTCTGCAAGCCTCTGTGAATTTACTGAACGCCGCCACAGTCCTCTATTTACAACTAGTGCTGTGGCCTTATTTAGTTCTATACCTCGTATCTGTAAATCCTTTGAAATTTGACGTTCAGTTCACTTGGATTTCCTACGTACTGACATCAATTTAGTCTTCGAAAGACTAATTTTCATACCATACTCATTGCACCTATGTTCAAATTCTATGATACTAGACTGAAAGATTTCGGCACAATCTGCCATTAAGACCAAGTCGTCAGCATAGGTCGGACTCTTTACTACATTTCTACCTAACTGAATCCCCAATGACACTTTATACCTACCGAGCTCGATAGCTGCAGTCGCTTAAGTGCGGCCTGTATCCAATAATCGGGAGATAGTGGGTTCCAACCCCACTGTCGGCAGCCCTGAAGATGGTTTTCCGTGGTTTCCCATTTTAACACCAGGCAAATGCTGGGGCTGTACCTTAATTAAGGCCACGGCCGCTTCCTTCCCATTCCTAGGCCTTTCCTATCCCATCGTCGCCATAAGACATATCTGTGTCGGTGCGACATAAAGCAAATGGCAAAACAATAAAAAGCGTTATACCTTTCAGCAGATGATCCATGTAACCTACGAACAACAAAGGTGAAAGGTTACAGCCTTGTAAAATCCCTGTAAGTACCTTGAACTAAGAAATCATTCATTCTACCATCAATTATCACTGAAGCCCAATTGGCAACATAAATGCCTTTGATTGATTTTAATAATCTACCCTTAATCCCATAGTCCCCCAATATGGCGAACATCTTTTCTCTCGGTACACTATCTTATGCTTTCTCTAGATCTACGAAACATAAAAATTTTTAATTTACCTGGCGCATACTGAAAATTTGATCCTGATAGAACTTTTGTTGTCTGAAACCACACTGGTTTCCATCCAACTTACTCTCAACCACGGATCGCACGGATCGAACCCCCCCCCCCCCCGCCGAAAAAAAGGATGAGGATTGTTCACTTAGCACGGATGTCTGCGTCTTGGTCATTCCAGCTCTGTAGCTTTGGACTGTTAGTTCGGCAGCATAGTACTGTTCGTTAAAAGTGGGAAAATGTGTGGTTTCTCATTTGATCAAGTATTTCATATGAAAGCATTGGTTTTAATCCCGCCATTCCTACTGACGTCATTGTAATGACCCATGTTCATTTCAGTTGGGAAAACCACTAAGAGATTCTTTCTGAGAATCTATAAAGGCAGGCAGAGATGTGAGTGTCTGCCATTACAATGAAAACTCCCCAACCTGATCGTGACTGACGGTAGGCAAGCTGGCCTGCCATTACAATGAAAATCCCCTAACCCAGTCTTCATATGAGAAAAGACGTTGGTGACTTCCCCCATCGTGTTTCTAGGGCGAGCTATGTAACTTAATACAATCTTGCTCACAACGTTTACACTACCTAACCTAGAATTCAGTATAAAATTTAGAATTCCGTAGCGAAGCACAGGTACATCAGCTTGTTTTATATATATATAGATGAAGTCATTTCATCCCTCCCTTCCCACTATACTTCACCATTTCAGGTCTAATTTCATCTATTCCTGCTGTTTTATGACAATGGAGTTTATTAACCATCCTCTCCACGTCATCAAGCGTACACCTTAATCATTGTCCTCCTCCCCATGAGCTCTGTTGTTCGCGAAGTCCCCAGGAAAATTTTCTTTTACTCTGAGAAGATTTTCAAAATATTTCTGAAAATATTCACCTGAATTACCCAAAACACTATTAGTATCTCATAGGTCAGGGAAAATAAATTCCATTTTATCGTTAATTCAATAACATGAAGACAATTGCACAGGTACACTCACTTCTGTCAACTATGTGATGTGTACAGTTTTATAAAAGTAAAGCTTCTCTTAATAAAGCTACTATATAACCCATATCTATTACGAGAAGAGTACAGATTATTAAAAGGTATGATGAGGTGAAAATAACTCAAGGCGTATGTACAACCAGTTATCATCTCCATGTTTTGTCACGTCATTCGCTTTAAAGTTACTTCCTGAAAGAACAGTGTTCATGAACTTTAGTGAAGTGTGCTTTCCTGCAGACTCTCGATCGGGAAAAAACTTCAGCACGATGTGGCAGGTGCATAATATGATTATATTTTATAGTTCTATGGAGCTGCGCGGTTTGTGTCACGTACCTGTCAGCTTAGATTTGGAAGGTAGGCGGTTCGAACCCTACTGTCGGCAATCCTGAATATGTTTCCGTGGTTTCCCAATTAAAAACCAAGCTAAAGCTGAGGATGTACTTTAATTAAAGGGATACGGAGCCGCCTATCTTACCAATGTTAAATTTGTTTAATTCATGTTCCTTCTCCTCAGGATCTAATAAAGTTATGAACATGAAATTTGTCACATTTCATTTAAACCTTACTTGACATATTGCCGGAGCATTTTTACTGGACTTAGAGAGACTAAGATACATATATTTTTTAAACAGTCAAGTCATTGAATGATTTTTTCCAAAAAAACAACCACATCCCAAACACTTGTAGTTAAACAAGGAAATCTCTCCGTTAAAATGTTAACCAACTTTGAACAAATTCATGATGAAAATTACACAGCTCTGTTATAAATAGTAACGTAGAAAAAGGAACATCATTTGAAAAAATCGGAAACCGCGAAAACTGCAGTTAAAATTTTCCATGCATGTACTCATATTTCAGTGCATCCCTGAATCTTCCTGTGATTCATACAGGTCTTCTAGCTTCCGTTGTCTCTGATTTGCCTAGCTTTTCTTTTGCACTTTCTGAGTCATTCTTTCGGCTTTCCATAGTCTTTCTCGGTCTAATTCCTTCAAGGCATTCACACAATTCCATCCTATTTTCAGTCCTAACTACTATAACTTCAGACATTTAGCAATTTTTCCTTTAATATAATTGGGCACTGCATCAAGAACTCCAAATCTTAGTGTTTTATGGCCACGAAGTGCCTTTAGGGATGCGAGACAATATAACATTATTTGCTGATAGTAACCATGGAAATGCATGTCATGGAATACACAAGGAATAAGCAAAAGACAATAAAATAATGCAGTCTAGCCACTACAGAATTAAAAAGCAAAGAATGTACTTTTGACTGCAAAACGTCCCTATATCCTAGCCTTCATAGTCGCGGAATTATGGCAATGTAATTCAACTCGATTCCGCAGCTATTACTGACGATTTTTCTCAGTGTTAGCGCAAGTTTAAATTAAAATTGTGGCAACTTTTAATGACTAAACTATAAAGTGTTTACATCATTTTAAATAGAAGACCTCAGAAAATCATAAGTATAAAAAAAAATTAAAAAATATTTTCGACGATTTTAACCGTTCCGTATCCCCTCAAGGCCATGGCCACTTCCTTCACATTTCAAGTCCTTTCCCATCCCATAGTCGCCATGAGACCTATATGTGTCGGTGCGACATAAAGCAAAGTGTTAAAAGTTTCTGCCGACAAGATAGTGTACTTGGATGTTTTCCATGTATATGCATTTACTAGGGCATATAATATCTATGATGTGGCAGGTTTCCGTCGTCTTACAAAGAAGCATGATGTCTGGTCTCCTTCTTCGAATTGTCTTGTCGGTGATCATACTTCTGTCCCAATAAAAAGTCTATGGTACTCATATTCAAGGACTAACGGAGCTGTGTGTACTGATGGGCCAGTTTCTGATGGATTATTGTTGCTACTTGGTCATGTCTTTATGTGTAGTCCCTGTGTACCAATAATCGGCATTTTATCGTCTCGCTGGATGTGGAGCATTGGAGAGAGAGATCAAGAATCTACCGATTGGTCCTGCAGTATGTAATTTCTGTAGTTCTTATTTATGATAGTTTGTCCGTGAATGGAAAATCTAAAACCTTCTGACTCCGGATACACTTCTAAGTGTGTCATCCAGGTGTGCGGTATTTTTTTTTTTTTTTACATATAGCTGATCAAAGTCATTCAGTACCGTCGGTGCAGAGACTTCTGTTTCCGTGAGAATTGAATTTTCACAACCAAATTATAATCGAAACCGACTTTCAACCTATTAGGTCGTGTTTCGTAAATTTAGTACGTGTTGAAGAGAGGTTAAGTACAGAACAGAAATGGCCAACCGGACACCAGTGGGATCCGAACCCACAACCTCCCGATTTCGCGTCGGTTGCTCTACCAATTGAGCTATGGTGGCCCCGGCCATTTTTGTTCTGTTGGAAAGGATCTAAGCTGCAGGTCTGGCACTACTGCAATCACACTGTAGAGTGCGTTTATGTCGCCCGTTGAGGGCCAAGTGAATCAATATTGAATTTTCACGACCACGTTGTAATCGAAACCGACTTTCAACATATTAGGTCGTGTCACGTACATTTAGTACGTGTTGAAGAGATGTTAAGTACAGAACAGAAATGGCCAACCGGACACCAGTGGGATCCGAAGCCACAACCTCCCAATTTCACGTCGGTTGCTCTACCAATTGAGCTATGGTAGCCTTGGCCATCTTTTTTTTCTGTTTCCATTGTTACATTGTCTGTTCTGTAGCGGGATCCTGAGGTGAAGGAAGAGGTCTACACTACAACTGAGTGGTAATAAATTCTTTTCTGCGGATACTACTGAACTCTGCAATGGTGATGTTTCTTTTACAATGGAAGTAAGGTCTCTTCTTCATCTTCTTTATCCGTTTACCCTCCAGGGTCCGTTTTTCCCTCGCACTAAGTGAGGCATCTCACCTCTACCGCCTCAAGGACAGTGTCCTGGAGCTTCAGACTCTGGGTCGGGGGATACAACTGGGGAGGATGACCAGTGCCTCGCCCAGGTGGCCTCACCTGCTATGCTGTCAGGGGCCTTGCGGGGTGGTGGGAAGATTGGAAGGGATAGACCAGGAAGAGGGAAGGAAGCGGCCGTGGCCTTAAGTTAGGTATCATCCTGACATTTGCCTGGAGGAGAAGTGGGGAACCACTTCCAGGATGGCTGAGGTGGGAATCGAACCCACCTCTACTCAGTTGACCTCCCTAGGCTGAGTGGACCCCGTTCCAGCCCTCGTACCACTTTTCAAATTTCGTGGCAGAGCCGGGAATCGAACCCGGGTCTCCGGGGGTGGCAGCTAATCACACTAACCACTACACCAGAGAGGTGGACGAAGTAAGGTCTTAATGGTGTAATCTGTGAGCTGTGTAATTTTTCTTTGACTGTTAAGTCCTCGAGCCCCTACAGAACGGGGCAAAGCAAGTCTTTCCTTAGAGGATTTTGGGTGAGGATATGGTTTTGGTTAGGAATGCGTTCTTTTATGTCTGTAGATCAGTTTTGGTCCACTGAATAATACCAAAATTATATGTTAGCACTGGTGTGGCAAAGTTATTAATAGTTTTATCAGTTTCTTGCCAGTGAGCTTAGAACGTACCTGTTGAAGGTATAATAATTTCGTGTGGCTATTTCTAGCTGAGTGCAGCCCTTCTAAGACAGACCCTCCGATGAGGATGGGCGGCGTCTTCCATGTGTAGGTAACTGCGTGTTATTGTGGTGGAGGATAGCGTTATGTGTGGTGTGTGAGTTGCAGGGATGTTGGGGACAGCACAAACACCCAGCCCGCGGGCCATTGGAATTCACCAACGAAGTTTAAAATCCCCGACCCGGCCGGGAATCGAACCCGGGACCCTCTGAATCGAAAGCCAGTATGCTGACCATTCAGCCAACGAGTCGGAATTTTAGATGAAATGACGTATGACTTTTAGTGCCGGGATGTGTCCAAGGACTTCGGCTCGCCAGATGCAGGTCTTTTGATTTGACACTCGTAGGCGGCCTGCGCATCGTGATGAGGATGGAATGATGATGAAGGCGACACACACACCGAGCCCCTGTGTCAGCAGAATTAACCAATGATAGTTAAAATTCCGGGAATGAGACCCGGGACCCTTGTCACCAAAGGCCAGCAAGCTAACCATTTAGCTATGGACCCAGACTTCTTTACAATTACAATTTCAGACTGTTGGTTCGTCAGCCCAATATCTCGTATGTTTACGCCTCTTTGCTTCATTAAGGACTCCCCTTGTTTATCAGATTACTGTATGCATTGAATATGCCTGCCGGAGAGAGCTTATGGATTAGATCATAAAGTAGAAGGCAGTTTATTAACTTTCTACCAGACCATTAATAGTTCATCCTAACAAGACTATAATAGAAAGATAAGCTTCTAATTTGTTAGCTATAAAGTAAGCCAGGTTTCAGTATTATAATTATATCGAACTAGGTATTAACATCGACAGTGAAGGATTACGTTCTAGGGACTTCATTTTTAAGCAGTAATGAGTTACATTTTAACGATAAACAAGTGTATTCCAAACCAGTAGCATTCAAACATTTTGGCTGATGTACCCCCAAAATATAAATTTTTTACGTAACTGTCCTGACAAAATTTATGTGCTGGATAATGGACCCAAAACCAAGGTAAGGGTTATTCTGCCCGAAGGCAGGTCCGAACCTCCGCAGAGGTGTTCCTGAGCCGGAGTTTACGTGCAGTAGGGTGGCCAGTTCCTTTCCGCTCCTTCATTCCCTTACCTTCCCCCCACCAACAGCGCGCGGCAACCCATCCAACTCCTGACCACGCCCAATGTTGCTTAACTTCGGAGATCTCACGGGATCCGGTGTTTCAACACGGCTACGGCCGTTGGCCACCCAAAACCGGGTGAATATGAATTTAATCTACCCCATTTATCTTAGACTTCCTGTCCTTTTACCCAGTTCGCTGGGATATGGATTAAGCCCAGTTTTACGATAGTACACTAACCGAATGTGAAGGAATCTATTCACTATTGTGTGTTGCTATGCTGGTTGGTTGTGTGATGTGTTTTTTGTAAATGAAGATGTGTATGAAGACGAAGACAAACATAAATGTTCAACCATCGAAAATGCAGATTTGGCAATATGCGGCTAAAATTCCCCAACCGGACGGGAATGGAGCTCGAGGCTTTCCGGACTGTAGACTACAACACTGATCACTCAGCTAAGGAGGTGAACGTCATCCGACCAATTACAGCATAGAAATAAGCTCCTTAAGCGAGAGGGTAGTTCTAAGTCTGGTTGCAGATTTAAACCAACTGGACGCGCAACCCTACATCTCGAAGCCGAAACAGAGTTAAGATGTGGGATTCAATCAATCAATCAATCAATCAATCAATCAATCAATCAATCAATCAATCAATCAATCAATCAATCAATCAATCAATCAATCAATCAATCAATCAATCAATCAATCAATCAATCAATCAATCATTACTGATCTGCATTTAGGGCAGTCGTCCAGGTGGCAGATTCTCTACCTGTTGTTTTCCTAGTCTTTTTTTTAAATGATTACAAAGAAATTAGAAATTTATTGAACATCTCCCTTGGTAAATTATTCCAATACCTAACTCCCCATCCTACAAATGAATATCTTCACATTGTGATCTTTCGTACTTTTAAAGACACTATTCAAACTTATTCGTCTAGTAACGTCATTCCCCGCCATCTCTCAACTGACAACTCAGAACATACCACTTAGTCGAGCAGCTCGACTCCTTTCTCCCAAGTCTTCCCAGCACAAAATTTGCAATTTTTTGTAACGTTACTCTTTTGTCGGAAATCACCCAGAACAAATCTAGCTCCGTTTCTTTGGATTTTATCCAGTTCTTGAATGAGGTAATCATGGTGTGGGTCCCATACACTGGAATCATATTCTAGTTCGGATCTTACCAGAGACTTATATGCCCTCTCCTTTACATGCTTACTATAACCCCCTAATACCCTCATAATGATGTACAGAGATCTGTACACCTTCTTTACAATCAAATTTATGGGATCTTTCCTTATGTTAACACCTAGGTAGGGACATACAATGATCCCCAAAAGGAACTTTCATCCTACCTACGTAATCATTAAAACTGAGAGGACTTTCGCTACTTGTTTAACTCACAACCTGAATTTTATATATATAACTTTAATGCAGCTAAATAGCCATACAGTGTAAGAGAGAAGATTAGTACACTACATAATTACATTTTTTAGTTCGTTTGATTTTCATACTAGCTTATGGACTTTGATCTTTTAACACGTAATTCCAGATGATGGCGTTCACTACCCTTTCCACAGAGTTGACATTCGACGTCGCGTTTAATTCGTGAAATGATGTGGTATTACAGATGAAGTGATGGAATCCATGCACCGCCATTCTCGTAAAGATATGTCTCATTTCGAAATGGGCCGTAGTCCGGTCTATCATAGCTCCGGTGCCCTAAAATTCTGGTCAAATTTCTTCTCTTCTTCTTTGTAGATGTCAGTAACTCCTCAGAGGCTGAATTTTAACCCCGTTTAGCATCATGCCATTGCCTACTGCCCATCTCGAGATCATTTGGCAGTTTCTCACAATCTTGTAACTTATGTATTACTCTATAAAGAAGAACAACATCCGCAAAAAGCCTTATCTCTGATTCCATTTCTTTACTCATATCATTTATACACACTGTATATAAGAAAATACAAGGTCCAATAATAATGTCTTGAGAAATTCCCCTCTCAATTATTACAGGGTCAGATAAAGCTTCGCCTGCTCTAATTCTCTGAGATCTATTTTCTTGAAATATAGCCACCCATTCAGTCACTCCTTTGTCTTGTCCACTTACACTCACTTTTGCCAGTAGTCTCCCATGATCTACCCTATCAAATGCCTCCGATAGATCAATCGCAATACAGTCCATTTGACCTCCTGAATCCAAGATATCTGCTGCATCTTGCTGGAATCCTACAAGTTGAGCTTCGGTGGAATAATCCTTCCTAAACCCGAACTGCCTTATATCGAGCCAGTTATTAATTTTGCAAACATGTCTAATATAATCAGAAAGAATGCTTTCGCAAAGTTTACATGCAATGCATGTCAAACTGACTGGCCTGTAATTTTCAGTTTTATGTCTACCACCCTTTTCTTATCCGACTCGTTGGCTGAATGGTCAGCGTACTGGCCTTCGGTTCAGAGGGTCCCGGGTTAGATTCCTGGCGAGGTCGAGGATTTTAACCTTAATTGGTTAATTCCAGTGGCTTGGGGGCTGGGTGTTTGTGCTGTTCCCAACATCCCTGCAACTCGCACACCACACATAACACTATCCTCCACCACAATAACACGCAGTTACCTACAAATGGCAGATGCCACCCACGCTCATCGGAGGGTCTGCCTTACAAGGGCTGCACCCGGCTAGAAATAGCCACACGAAATTATTATTTAACTTTCCTTTATACATGGGGGCTACTATAGAAACTCTCCATTCATTTGGTATAGCTCCTTCATGCAAACAATAATCAGATAAGTACTTCAGATATAGTACTATATCCCAACCCATTGTCTTTAGTATATCTTACCAATTCCAGATGTTTTTCCGGTTTTCAACTTTTGTATCTTACTGTAAATGTCATTGTTATCATAGGAAAATTTAAATACTTATTTGGTATTAGTCACCTCCTCTATCTCGACATTATCCTTGTAACCAACAATCTTTACATCATGCTGACTGAGTACTTCTGCCTTTTGAAGATCCTCGCATGCACACTCCCGTTGTTCATTAATGATTCGTGGAATGTCCTTCTTGGAACCTGTTTCTGCCTTAAAGTACCTGTACATACACTTCCATTTTTCACTAAAATTTGCATGACTACCAGTTATGCTTGTCATCATGTTATCCTTAGCTGACTTATTTGCTACAGTAGATTCAATTTCGCAGTAAGTTCCTTCAATTTCTTTTTACTTCAACAGCCATTCCTAACTTTATTTCTTTCCAACCGGCACCTCCGTCTTAGTCTCTTTACTTATCTGTTATAATATAGTGTATCTTTACCATTCGTTACCATATTGAAAGGTACAAACCTGTTTAACATTCGTCAACAATTGCTTTAAACACATCCCAGAGACTGTTTAGATTTTGTTTATCGTTTTCCACCGATTGTAGCTACTTTTTAAAACTTCCTCTTGACTGTTTTGTCAGCCATATGGCACTGCCTAAAAATCCTACGTTTAAGACCTTGCTTTCTATCACACTTATTTTTAACTACTACAAAAAACCATCTATTTCTTCGGTTTCTCTATAGAGCTAATCTGGTTTTACCAACACCACGTCCAGAATATTGTTCCCTTTACTTGGTTCCATCACTTTCTGAATCAGCTGTCCTTCCAAATTTAACTTATTTGCCATTTTTGGTTCATGCTTCCTGTCGTTCGCATTACCTTCCTCATTGACATTTGGTAAATTGAGAACACCCTTCCCATATCGTTTCCCACATTTCTGATTACCTTATCAAATAATTCCGAATCATTGTCAGCTATATCCTTTCCCGGTCTGTGATTTCCAAAATCATCAAAGACATCACATGAGCTGAAGATATGAAATCCGGAAAGAGGAACTGTAATCCTGTCGTAAAAGTTGAATCGTAGATGACAGACAAACATAAGCGAATAGCACTTTTTTCTTTGTTTCACCATTCTGCTCACATAGCCTTCACCAATACTTAAATATTTCTGGTATGGAATAAGAAAGGATTTCGTGCGAAATATATGACTTAACGGGTTCAACCATCTTGAGAGAGGACGTAGAACTACATAACACCATTCCACGATTTCAAAAATCTTCGTAAACTTTCCTAGCTTAGATTAGCAGCTCAGACGGTAGAATGCTGGCCTTCTGAGTCCAACTTGACAGGTTCGATCCTAGATCAGGGCAGTAGTATTTGAGGGTGCTGCCATTACGTCATTCTCGTGTCAGTAGATTACTGGAACATAAAGGAACTTCTGCGGGACAAGATTCCCGCACCTCGGCGTCTCCAAAACCGTAAAAAATAGTTAGTGGGACGTAAAATAATATTAATAGGTAAATAATAATAATAATAATAATAATAATAATAATAATAATAATAAAAATGAAAATCCACAGCCGTTTCGAGTCATTTGACCGGGTCAGGAATGGAATGAATGAAACCTACATGTAGCGGCGAGGATAGGAAATGTGCGGACTGTCGAAGGCTGTCGCAGTACTCTGGGGCAATGATAAATGACTGAGAGATGAAATGTTAATGGGAATGTTAATGGGGTGTGTTGCTGGAATGAAAGATGACAGAGATCGCGTACCAGGAGAAAAACCAGTCCAGCCTCCGCTTTGTCCAGCACAAATAGGCTATCACATGGGGTGACCGGGATTTGAACCACGGTATCCAGCGGTGAGAGGCCGGCGCGATGCCGCCTGAGTCATGGAGGCTTAATAATAATAATAATAATAATAATAATAATAATCTATTAGACTTTCTTGATTTCCAGACTGTGTCCTTCTACAACATGATGGTGAGGATAAGAGGCTGCCGTAATTGGTTTTCTTCAGTACAATATTCACCAGAAAGTAAGAAATAGAGAGTAACCTCGACGAATCAGTTGTTTTCAGGTGTTCGGACTCGGAAACCGCTAACTGAAGTAGTTGAACACAAATTAATAATGCTATTATTAATAGCAAGCTGTAGTACCCGCCGTTGACGGGGTAATATCTTAGGGTGCGCAGGATGAAATTTCGTCAAACCCTCACATTGTTCCCCAGGTTTTGAGCCACAAAAAATTGGCACGCCTCTACCCGCCGGCAGCTTATCCTACCGTACTCGTTTCCTTGTTCTCTGTAGCCCTTTATTTATATTGTTTGCTTTATTATTGATTTCGATTTGATCTCTTCCGTCCGGTATAAAAGAAAGCTGAATATCATTTTAATATTTTAAAAAATACTGACGGGTGAACAAAGCCACTAAAACTTTGCCAGATCGATCTCCATATTAACGCTCTTTACAGTCTTTAGAATTAGTTACCGGCTCTTGGACATACATTTTCTTATAACTGTCACTGACCCTCCCCATATTTTTCACTGTATACGAAAAATGTATAGAACAAAAATTTGCCATAAGCTATTTTTTTGTAAAATCAACCATAAGAAAGATATAAATATAGAGTTTTATGTTGTGGGGCCCTTCTGAAGATCCCCTTCTCATGAAATATTTTGGTCAACTCAAAGTTACGATACTACTCAACCTTATTCTACGCTGGAATACCAAGTTTCATTGAAATCCACCCATTCGTTTTGCCATGAAGCTGTGACAGCCACAGAAAAAATATAAACAAATTCGACATAGGTCATAATAATGACGTCAGTATTTTTATCAGAATAGCCTACAGTATCAGCCGAGTGGAATGTCGCATTGAAAACATTCTTATTATATGAGTAGTCCAGTTACAAACATGGCCACCTCCATTTCTTAAAATTTTTCAGGAGAGGCAAAAAACTGTTTAATACATTTCCTACTTACCTTCTGAGTTAATTTTTTGAATGCAGGTTCTCAGCAATATCAGAAACATATTTACATAAATATTTTTATACGATATTCCATTGTTAAGTAGAAAATCACAGTTGAAATATGGAGTTGGCCAAGTTTGTAAGTAAACAATGGAGCTGGCCACCTTTGTAACTGAACTCCACGCCTAATGCACTGATTTAACATAGTAAAATGGTCAGTAATTCTAAAATTTATGACAGATGCACTCAACAAACATGTAATATGTAAAATTGTCAATTTTAATGAAGAAAATGCGATTATTTTATAAATGAGACAAATATAAGAAAGTTGATCTTTCATACATTTTATGATAGTTTTCAGTTTTTTGAAACTGCACAATCACTTCAACAACTTCAAAATCACCCTCAGTATTCTGAATGAGACATTCACAACAATCAGCCTCTGCAGGTACGTCTGGCTTGGTGTCATTTTCGTCAATAATCTTTTGAAACCATTTCAGTTTCTCATGTTTGTTCCACTCCTCTCCATAGTGTTTCTGAAGCAAATTTCTCACATCTTGTATCTTCAATGGCTTTACTCTGATGCCAGGAACTAGTTCTGTAGGATTTATATCTTTCGGTCGTTTACCTTTTACCTTTACCGTTTACTTTTTTTCATAACTGACAAAGACTGCGCAATCTCAAAATTATAGTTGAGTTCCCCACTAACAGTAATCGAGTTTGACTTCCTTGTAAGCACAAGTCTTTTAATTTGTGAAATTTTTAAGTGAAGTGCTCCAGAATCTTTCACACATGTTTTAGCTTCAGCTTTCCAATCAAGAATATTCCAGTGGGTTTTCAGGAGCTTTACCATTCCATGTTTCCTAAAAACATCGTGGTAGTCTTCTAGTTGAACAATTGTACCCACTCTCTTTAAATCTCTTACAATTGTTCCAAAAACTCTATCGCTCGACATGTAAGAATGGCCAGTGATATTTTTCTCCATATCACAAACTAGCCTTTTGATGTATAATTACCTAATTCCTTTTATGGTACAATAAAACTATTAACAACAGCTAAAAATTTCTAGTACAGCAATCGTTCATATCACACAATGTCAACAACCACTGTTTACTTCCAGTTCCCACAAAAATCTGTGCCAGTCACGTGATTAAATTGAAACTTATGATTGGTCAACGTGGAATTGGTCGATTTTGTTACCAATGCCTTAAGGAGTTGGACGTTTATGTAACTTAGGTTGATTTTATAATGCTAAATTAACACTGTTATGGCCGATTTTGATACTAACTAATCTCGTAATGAGAATCCCCATATTCTTTACTGTATGAATCAGCAATAACCCCGATTTTAAAAAAAATGGAGTTGGCCATGTTTGTAACTAGGCTACTCATATGAAGTGTTTGATCAAATCAAATGATAAAGGACACGAACAATACTACGCTGACATTCTTACAGTGTGAAATTCCAGAGTTGGAATGACCCGGTCACAGGCAGCGGGGAACACTGCTGTGTAGTTTTCCATTATGTGTGCAGACTCATCATTTCTATCAGGTCCGACTCATTGGCTGAATGGTCAGGGGGTCCCGGGTTCGATTCCCGGAAGGATAGTGAATTTTAATCACCTCTGATTAATTCTTCTGGCTCGGGGACTGGGGCTTTGTGTTTGTCCCAACACTTTCCTCTTCATATTCAGCAACACACTACACTACCAACCACCACAGAAACACGCAATAGTAATTGCATCCCTCTATAAAAGGTTGTGTCAGAAAGGGCATCCGGCCTAAAACAAGGCCAAATCCACATGTGCGGCACAGTTCGAGCACCCGCGACCCCATATATATGGGTAAAAGTGGTAGGAAAAGAATAAAAAGAAGACTCTTCATTCCTATCAGCTCCTTAGATTAGGAATCGAATAGCTGGAATACTATGATGAACCCGTATTTCACGTACCAATTGTTAAGAGAAGACAAATGAACCAGAAGAATGGTATCCCAATAAAAAAAAAGTTTATCTAACTCCCCAGCTACTTCCATCTACTACAGTATATAGGTAGGTTGTTTAACTCGGGACGCAGCGGTAATCCCATATATGGGAGATGAATGGCAGCAGAAGAGACAAAAAATGTCATAGTATACAATAATCAACGTCATGTTATTTTCGATCAATTTTATGGCCTTTCGGTACAGTAGGCCTTCACATTTACTTTCCTTCTGACCCTATATTAGGACATCCACTTTAAAGGGAGTTCTTCTTCCACATTTCATGCCTTCCTCTTACTTTTCAAACGATCATTCCTTCACGATTCTTTCCCCATTTCTTCACAATTTTCCATGTCGATATGGGCTGATGACCACGTGGTTTTTTTACCTTAAGACAATCACGAAAAAACAACCACCATCGTCAGTTAACACAACTGAACAATATTTCCATTATAGCGACGCTCGGCGTTGATATTGCGTAAACAACAAAAGAATCCATTCTTGAATATCTCTGCCTTCATTGACGGTACGGTAAAACTGCTTACTGGTCGAGTTGGCAGTGTAATTATGGACGCGCAGCTGTGAGCTTGCGTCGGAGATATAGTGGGTTCGAACCCCACTAACGGCAACCCTGAAGATGGATTTTCGTGGTTTCCCATTTTCACACCAGGCAAATGCTGGGGCTGTACCTTTATTAAGGCCACGGTCACTTCCTTTCCACTCCTAACCCTTCACTATCCCATCGTCGCCATTGGACCTTTCTGTGTCGGTGCGACGTAAAGCAGACTGTAAACAAAAAGGTCAAAATGTAAAACTGTATCAGACATACAGTGGAACCTCGGAAAGCGAGTAACTTGGTCTACGAGTGTTTTGCAAGACGAGCAAACATTTTAAATAAATTGTAACTTGATAAGCGAATGAGGTTCCGCAGTACGAGCGTCACGTGTGTCTACGTTTTCCCCTCCCTTGTTCGTTTGTTGAATTGATGAACGAGGTCTTTGTCCCTATAGTGAAGAAATACCTTTCAGAAAATATTCTGCAGCTCAAAGTCTTGCTGCTTATGGACAATGCTCCTGCTCATCTTCCAGGCCTTGAGGACGACTTACTGGAGGAATTCAAGTTCGTGAAGGTTAAATTCCTTCCTCCCAACACTACTCCAGCCTATGGATCAGCAAGTCATTTCGAACTTCAAGAAGCTATACACCAAAGCACTATTTCATCGATGCTTCGAAGCAACCGAAGAAACAAACCATACCCTCCGAGAGTCTGGCAGAAATCATTTCCCCATCGTGAACTGCCTGAAGATCACCGATAAAGCCTGGGATGGAGTCACCAAGAGAACTCTCACTTCAGCTTGGGGAAAGCTGTGGCCTGATTGTATTCTTGGACGTAACTTTGAAGGGATTGTTGGTGACAAGACTATGGAGCTGGAGGTGATGATGTGGACATTCAAGAGCTGGTGGAAGAACATAGCGAGGAACTGACCACCAACGAACTGATGGACCTGCATCGCAAACAACAGGAGGAGGTTATGAAGATCTCGTCCGGGGAAGAGGAGGAGGAAAAGTCAATGGAATCTCTCACTTCAATTGAGATTCGGGAGAAGTGCAAAATGTGGGAAACGGTGCAAGATTTTGTGGAAAAACACCACTCGAATAAGGCTGTAGCAGTGCGAGCGATGAATCAGTTCAGTGACAATGCAATGTCACATTTTCGTGAAATCCTCAAAAAGAAGCAAAAGCAACAGTCATTGGACAAGTTTCCTCGTCAAAATTGCACGAAAAGGAAAGAATTCCAGTGAGCCAACAGATAACAGAGATTCCGTAAGTGAAATTCGTGCTACACGGTAACTCTTATCATGTCATCTCTCGTCTCCCTCACACCAACAACGATTCTATTGTCAGGAAAAGTGCACTTTAATTTATTTTACGTTATATTTTGTTTTAGAAATGGAATGCGAGTAAATATTTTTGTGTTGTGGACGAATCATCCGCGTTTCAATTGTTTCTTATGGGAAAACTTGCTTTGATATACGAGCGCTTTGGATTACAAGCATGTTGCCGGAGCGAATTATGCTCGCAATCCAAGGTTCCACTGTATTTTATGCAGGTTTAGTTGCCCGGGGTTGAGTAGCTCAGCCTTTATCTTCTGAACCTAAGTTGGCGGACTCAGTCTCGGTTCAGCCCGATAATATTTGAAAGTACCTAAAACTTTTAGTCTTATGCCCAGGCATTTACTGCCTTGTAAAAGAACTCTACGTCACACAATGCTGGTGCTTTGGTGTCTCTGAAAACCGTGAAAGTAATAATATTAACATTATTTGACACTAATGTTGTCGCACAATATTGTAACAGATGCGTTAATATACTTTGTGCACCGGGCGAGTTGGCCGTGCGCGTAGAGGCGCGCGGCTGTGAGCTTGCATCCGGGAGATAGTAGGTTCGAATCCCACTATCGGCAGCCCTGAAAATGGTTTTCCGTGGTTTCCCATTTTCACACCAGGCAAATGCTGGGGCTGTACCTTAATTAAGGCCACGGCCGCTTCCTTCCAACTCCTAGGCCTTTCCTATCCCATCGTCGCCATAAGACCTATCTGTGTCGGTGCGACGTAAAGCCCATAGCAAAAAAAAAAAAAAAAAGAAATACTTTGTGCAAACGCACTTCAGATATGCCGACACTGGTTCCTAGAATAATAACAGGGAAAACAGGATGTTGATCTTGGTGTTAGTTAGCGTGGGGGCTATGTGGATACTCATGAGTACAGCGAAGCGAGTTAGAGGATCTAGTTGCAACCATGGAGAGAAATTGTTTTGTCTTGGGTTACGGAGAGAGAAACATTTTCCCGGTACATATAACTCCTCAATGTTCACTTCATATTTATTTATAAATGCTTCCCCATAATATCGGTTGTCATGTTGACAAAGCGTACCACACAAAATTTGTAATTTTTAATAGTAAAAATACTACTTCGGAATGATTTGTGTTAAATGAGCATTGTGGAGATAATTTTCCAAAATATGTAAAGAGCATTTTACCTAGAGTCAACAAGGCTACTTCTTGTCTCCTTCGACAGAAACGGGCTCAAAATTCACTAAGGAATTTAGTAATGGTGCCTGTGCATCCCACAAGCACCCTAATAAGAGTAAATAAAATCATATTATTGAATTTCCCTGTCATTAACTACGTTTATGGTGTTCGGACTCACCGAGATGCCGGAATTTTATCCTACAGGGTTTCTTCTACGTGCCGATAAATCTACCGACACGAGGCTGGCGTATTTGAGCACCTTCAAATACCACTGGATTGAGACAGGATCGACCCATCCAACTTGGAGTTACCGCCTAAGCTGCTCCTGAGCCTGGCTCACACAAGCAGCCCTGTTACCGTAAATTGGTTGTATTAGTTTCAGTTCTCTTACGGAGTTCGGTTAGAACCCTTCAGTCGACAGCCTTGAAGAGGAAAGTAAAGTAAGCTCTTGTCCTTCAGAAGTGGTAAAGCTATTTTCAGGCATACACCGAATGGGTGTGAACCGCGTCTACCGTTTTAACCATATACCAGCACTCCTACCCTTCTTCAGTCTCTAGCAGTACCACGGCCCCCGATGATGCCAGCTAATAATCCTAACCGTATGCTACGAATGTGGACAGCCTTTCTTAGTTTTACACTTGCTAAATGCCGGCGTTATGCCTTACTTACAACCAACTGTTACCTTCCTGGTCCTGATTATGTTCTTTCCCACTGTAACCCCTGTCGATGGGGGTGTCGCAAGAGGTGACATAATGGGGTAACTTCTTTGCGCTATCAAAGTGGGAGAATGTGTCGGTGACAACGGGTTCCCTAACTGAATATTACATTGCTTCCACTTAAGCTACACTGTTTTATCTTTCCTATTCGACCTGGCTTGCTCAACACTTGCTGTCTTCCATCCCCGACGATATTTGGTCTACAAGGCGTATGAAATCTTTAATTTACAAACCACTCGTGGCTCATTCCTTTATTATCACCATACTCCTATTCTTCGAAGTTTCGTACCTCTCCTCTTTGTTTCGTGAGCAGTGTTCAGAGACGTTAGTTGCCAAGTTGTACTTCTTCTTCTTTTTTGGTTATTTGCTTTACGTCGCACCAACACAGACAGGTCTTGTGGTGACAATGGAAGAGGAAAGGACCAGGAATGCGAAGGAAGCGGCCGTGGCCTTAATTAAGGCACAGCCCCAGCATTTCCCTGGAGTGAAAATGGGAAACCATGGAAGACCACCTTCAGGGCTGCCGACAGTGGAGTTCGAACCTTTTATCTCCCAGATGCAAGCTCACAGCTGGGCGTCCCTAACCGCACGGCCAATTCTCCCGGTGTACTACGTCTTTAAGCGGGTGGGGGGGGGGGGGGAGTCATGACTAAAATTTTGAACTTCGACAATTTACCACTTATCAACACAAAATTTAAAACACAATCACATATTAATATGATATAGCCCCACACAAAAATTGGAGTTGATGAGTTAAATGGTTGCAAAGTTATTGATGAATTATTCTTTATTTTTATATGTTGCATCAAAATGCTCCTTTTGGTATATCTATCACTTTATGGACGTTAACTTGGCAGACTTGTCAAAAATACTCATATATTCAAGAACAACTCCGGGTTTTGCAGCCAGGTAAATAAATATTCAAATAACTTAATTCAAATATTCATTATTCATTCAATAAGCAAAAATCTAGCTTCGTGCTATTACAGGAATAAAAATATGAAGGTAATATTCAACTTAAAACAAAATGCAGAACAAGTTTTAATTTCTGTAAATATTCAAATAGTCTCTGAAAATTTCAGATGAAGCCGATAAGAACTGTGTCGCATGAAGCATTTTAAGGTAGATTAAAGCAATTTAAAGTTTTAAGAAACATGCTTGCGTGAAAACTGCCCTAGACTGTAAATTACTCCCTCAGATATCTTTCTCCTCTTAAGCCCAGCCTAGACCTACTGCAGCGGGATTATTGAAATGATTCTCCGAAAGATCTTAGAAGCTAATTTTGTCTGACAGAGTGAGAGAAAGGGGCGCGAGCTTGCTCTACATACGGCGAAACGGGATTTGAAGGATGAAGAATTGGGTTTTTAAAGGTTAAAATTGAAAATTCGGTTTTTGATAATAAAAAATCGGAACATTTCAGTCACGACTTCCCTTAAACAACAATAACTACCGTCATCTCCCAGCGTAGCCGAAGGCCATCGGTTGGTAATGCTGTGTTAAAGAGGCAACAGAAGTGTTTGGGTTAGATGTTAACATCGAGAAAGATACATTCCCATCAATCAGGAAATAGAACAGGTAACACTATAATCACCTTCCCGAAAGAAATTCATGACCCAGGCACAGAAATTGAATCTTGGGATTGCAAGGTATATATTTTAGAAATTCAAGCATTTTATATGCAACTGGGATTTCCGATCTGAACTTGCTGGCGCATTGTGAAATGGTATCTATGTACATTCGTGCGAAGTTAATCTGATAACGAAATATGTAAGACACCCATGATAAATAATGTTTTCGTTAAGGATCTCCTTCTCGTCGGGCAAAATAGCCGTGCGTTTAGGCGCGCGCCACTCTTAGCTTGAATCCGGGAGATGGTGGGTTCGAACCCCACTGTCGGCAGCCCTGAAGATGGTTTTCCCTGGTTTCCAATTTTCTCACCAGGCAAATGCTGGGGATGTACCTTAACTCAGGCTAAGGTCGCTTTCTTTCCTCTCCTAACCCTTTGCTATCCCATCGTCGCCATAAAACTTACATGTTTCGGTACGACGTAAAGCAAATTGCAAAAAAAAAAAAAAAAAAAAAAAAAAATCTTTACAGGACAGATAACGACATTTCTCCAAGGTGATTGAAGTTCAAGAAATGAACACACAACGTATATGCTTTTAAAGTGTGCAGATCATTATTATGAAGCTTTATAATTATCTGTTACCCTGAACTAAATGTTATGCATAAATAAGCGTCGTATCATGAAACCCCGGTAAGGTCCAGAATTTAAGTGAATTCTTGTTAATTCCTCTGGCTCAGAGACCGGGTGTTTGTGTTTGTATTAACACACACCTCTTCATTTACATACTGTGCCCTTTTAAAGGCACCAAACTGCGGTGGTCGTCTTTCTTGATATGTGCGCCGGCTGCTCCTGAAAATAATGACATTTCAAAAAAATACCTACCGCCGCATATAGACTCTTCTTCCTCATAGGTGGTGCGTCCTTCGATCCCTCGGGTTGATGGGCCACACGTCGATCGGGGGGTGAGGAAATGAAAGAGGGGGTAAACTAAACTATTAAATGACGGTACCCAAAGACTGAATTAAAATTGAAATAAATAACATGGTTTATTTAACAAAAAAATTTGCAAAGTGAAAAATGCAAGTAAACTGGAGTAAAGTAAAATGATATGAAATGAAATAAAAATTAAAACAATTAAAGATCTGCATTACAATAAATTAATTATCTGCCTTAATAAATTTCGACTGAAGTTCACTTAAATTTTAGTGTTCCGAATTACATCGAACCACTGTCTCCATGACGATGACATGACCACATTTAAACACTGGTCAGAAATACAGTCTCATTTGAATGAATGATTTATAATACCTTGGAAAAATATCCTCTCCAAATAAATTCAGTAATTAATTAATTAATTTATTAATTCATCCAATTGACATTGATTTTAAGGTGTCGATCAAATATTTAATCCATGTTTAAATTCATTTGGGAAGCACCCAACTCTAAAGTAATACTAGAATACACTAACCATGTGTAATAATAAACGAAAAGGAGAGAAGAACAAAACAACCATGAACATGGTACTTTATCCATTATATAACCTTTGTCACATATTTAAACTGCTCGTGGCTGAAAACAAGAAAATTTACTGAACTGAACACCTGAGTGCTATCACAACTCATTTAATTTATTAAACCTTTTTTACTTAACTGTGATAGTCTGGACATTGAAATTTACTTAAATTAATTAGGCCAAGTGCCTCAAGTTTACATCTCAAATGAAAGCGATCCCTTTACATCGTTAACTTTACCTAGTTTGCCGCTGTCTGCGTTTTCATTCTGTATGCATATTTGTGTGGTACCAACTCTAGATGAAGGCAGATTTCATCTTATTTATATATAAGTTATCTGCGGCATTTGTGATATAACTGCTTATTAAAGATCGCTTCATTTGCCTAAACTGAAATGTACTGGATTCCTAAGACTTGGTGATTACTGACTGCCTTTTGATATGAGCATCCCACTACTATATTTTGACTATGAACTAATCGATGATCGCTTACCCTAACACCTGAAATCTTATTTACATAAATGAACATGTTAATGGAGAAACACTGCTCCTAAGAAAATATTGAAATTAAAATAACCTGACTACACCTATTTTATTCTATTTACAGACGTTGAATCAAACACAATTCACGTATCAGATTTAAAATAATACGGTGACAAAATATATACAAAGAAATGATATCATAATAAAAATCTAGATCCCAAAAATCGCTGCCTAAATAAAATTTTAAATTAAAAATGCGCAATGTAGAAGTATAACATATTACCCTGATCCAAGTAGCAAAATTACGTGAATTTGATGGCAATCTTCTAACCTCAGACTAAAATGTCTGGACATCACCTTATTCAATCTTTACGGACAATAATTATTGGTATTACATGTCATCAATGATTATATTTGACTGTCGAAACGCGCATTGATCAGTCGCTCTGTTTACAATTTATCTCGGGCTCTCAATTGCATATTTTCCGAGCATTTATTTTCCCTGGAAACTATTTAAAGCAATACGCGCTTTCCGCCTACAACCATAACACATGTCGTCGCATATTTAACACTCTCGGTTAAATTATTCATCTCTCAATTCTATTTATTCATCAATATTCTCGACGTAGTAACTCATAATACGGCCTCGCTCGTATCCGGCGGGCGAAATAACTGTGTCGTTCACGCATGCATTTATACGACACTACTAATGGCATGGTCCAAATATCACATTTTCCATTTCTCAACCCAGAACATCAGGGATATTACTATTACTTTGCTCGTTACTTTGATCATCCACCATTTCACCTATTATGAAATATCAGAGCTAACTTATCAATGGCTTCCTGTCACTAATTAATTAACTAAAATAACGAGATTGCCTCTCAAAAACACGGCTATCGCAATGTGTAACCACCTTACATAAAGAAATTAAATCTTGCGTATCAACCATATCGTCGCGAAATATATAGTATGAAAGCTACCGGAAACGGTCTTTTGAATAATGATTACAGAACATGAAATAATAAACCGAATGCACTAGCAGCAAAAATAAACATTTAAACTACATGACGGCATCTACAAAATCAAAACGTCAACAGAATAACACTCATTATCACAATTATTATTATTATTATCATTATTATTATTATTATTATTATTATTATTATTATCACTTAAAAAATCTGCACTACACCGTATGTAAATTTCTTAGTAAAATAGGATTCTCATATGTCAAAATGACTTACTTTAAAAGAAAACTACGCAAGTAACACTCGCTAACATTTATTATTATTATTATTATTATTATTATTATTATTATTATTATTATCCTAATTTCATAATTACCATCCGATCCGTGAATTATTTACAATTATATCTAAAATTCTAAACTACATTTTTGATCAGCGACTGTTCATAGCCCTACATTTTTTTACATATTTACATTTTGCTCATTTACCTTATTTGTGCTGGAGGCAGGTCAGATCATCCTCTGGACCCCGTCATGATGAATTTAGTACTCCATCTTCAAGCTGATGTTATCCAAGAAGTCACACACGCAAACTTGATGCATTTTTACAATATCGTTGCACACGTCCATATTTATATTAACACTCGCATTTTAACACTCCTACGAAGAATATTCAATGACACTGCATTGACCACCTGACGTGAAGTCGAAAGTCTGGACTCCGCTACCTGCCTGCTGTTGCCTCTCTCTCTCACCCCTCTCAGATTGTTTGTGTAAAGGATTATTGGTTATTCACCTTCTCTGACCATGACACTGGACTCAAGGTCTGAGTGCGGCAGCATTCCAATTGTGAAAACAAAGTTTTTCTCCCTGTAACTGGCTTGACTAATTCTGTTCCCAAATATCTCACTTGCAATAATAGTTCTATGAGAGTGTCGAAAAATTTAAATGTAATGTGGAGAATTTTATAATGATCGTCCTCCAAAAATATGATTTTTCCGCGAAATATACAAGCTACACGTGAAATAGGGAAAAATGTTATGCAGCTACGTGTTACGACGAGATTCAATGTTCACCTCGGTCCTAGCACCTTAAGTTCATTCATGGCAAGTGTTGAGAATATAACTACCATTGTCATTTGTTAATTTAACTGCCAGATTATATCTTCATAAAGTGAAGTTCAATAAAAGTTTGTCAAAGTGTTCATTTCGGCTAAGATATTACTCACACAAATAAATACATTCCTCACTCGGATGTCAACTACTGTATAAGACTGCGAATTCTCACAGGACTGCGATTCACCACAAGACTGAGAATTCCGAAGAGAGTGAAGATTTCCTACGAGACTGAGATTTCGTGCAAGACTACTGATCTCCTACAAGACTGAGGTTCACCACACTGGTGTCTCCGTTTTTGTAAACAGTCCTCCCCCACTTCGAAAATAGTTCTGTGGAAGGGATGTGGCGTAATTATTCTGCACTTGGGACCGATTTATCATGTGTCCGTAGGCTAGAACTTTAGAAAATGTGTTCAAAACATTCCTAATTTCGGTCCGATTTATGTGTTACATTGCGTTATGAGAAACGATCACAGGTTAATTCATACGACGGCGTGCGTCAGTGGCTCTATTTTATGTCAGAGTATGGCGCCTTCCCGCCATGACGGTTCACTTCCTGGGCGATACCATTCTTCCATGTAAAGTTGAAAATTTCTTATTTAACCACTGATTAACCACACATTTGCACTGATAAATCCTTAAATATTGCTTGGAAGTCAGGACACAATATTTTACAGCTACTTCGGGCACCAAATCGCGAAATACTAGCTGTAGATTCCCGCTATGACAAGACATTAAAATTTGCAATTTTGTGATTGGCTGAGACGTTCGCGCTCTTGGTAGTTTGGGTTCTTCCATTTTCTGCTGAGGGATGACGGGTATTATTCGTGTCTCACTCACTCTTCTGGGCACGGCACATTCCAATCGTGCGGATTCACGTGGGAACTGGATAGAAAGTTTTCACTTCCCGTCGGCATCATAAAACATAATTGGACGTACCACTCAGGCTAGCTACATCCTGTTCGTGCCTTAAAACGTATTCTGTGGATATATTTTCAGTCTGAACGGCGCCTGGCAGTTGCTTTGTTAGACTGCAATCTTTTTCCAGCCTACTGCTGTATTCCCATACGCGAATTATTAAACATTTAATTTATGCATTAATTATGCACATTCGCTTATGGGTGCAATACATAACACTATTAACAGCCACAGAAACACGTAATATCCCTGCACGACTAGAAAAGCACCCGACAGTAAAACTGAGTCAAATCTACAAATGCAAGACAGATAACACCAGGAACCCTACCAGAGGTGTGGAAAAAGTGGTGGTCATTTGTTTAAGAGGAACAAGACTGTCCTCTCTTTACACTAAGAAAAGGAAAAAGAAAGATGTGGCCTGATCATTCAATGAATGAAGATTGTCAAAGGCCACACGAACCAAACCAAACCCCATGGCACTACAGCCCTTGAAGGGCCTTGGCCTACCAAGCGACCGTTGCTCAGCTCGAAGGCCTGCAGATTACGAGGTGTCGTATGCTGAGAACGACGAATACTCTCGGCCGTTATTCTTGGCTTTCTAGAGCGGGGCCGCTATCTCACCGTCAGATAGCTCCTCAATTCTAATCACGTTGGCTGAGTGGACCTCGAACCAGCCGTCAGGTCCAGGTAAAATTCCCTGACCTGGCCGGGAATCGAAGCTGGGGTGTCCGAGTAAGAGGAAAACACACTGCCCGTACACCACGAGGCCGGCAAAGGCCACACGAAGACCGCGAAAATGAAACGCTCGCTGCGCAGGAGAGAAAGGAGTAGTCTATTACTTATAAATGTATGCTTCACTATATGTTTCCCTGGATAGATCTTCAAGGGGCCGCCTGAGTGAGGTAGCAAAGGCGTGCTCGGTCATCCGGAGGGACGTGGCTTCGATTCCTCGTCAGAAAGGAGAAAAATCTAAGAAACGTGATTTCCACTTCCAGAGGTGCACATAGCTCTGAGATTCACTCAGCCTACAACAAAAGTGAGTACAAGGTTTATTCCTGGGGAGAAAGGCAGCCGAGCGTAGAGCTAACCACTCTATCCCACCAAGTGTTGAGTTACGGATAGTGGAAGCCTTTACCTTCCACCCCTCCAGGGACCTTCTTGGCCTGTACGGCGATGACTGCTTTTGGATAGATCCTCAGAGGAACTTAACTATAGTTGGTTGAAAATATAGATGTTATCAGGCCTGGAATCCATTCACCTCCAGTTCTTTATGGAATGGAGCAGTGCCATTTTGACAGACTGACCCTTGTTTAAGAGCCTTGCCTTTTCTACCCATGACTGATGGACATGGTTCAAGTGCCAAACTTGATAACGACGATATTATGTAATTATTTTGGCTAGATTAGGGTTCTCTGTTAGTTGGAAATCAAATGACTATTTTTTTTAAATTGTTATAAAAGGCATTAGATATATGCGTGTTTTCATACAATCAACATTTTCGTGGTAAATAAAAGTTCATTTTACTATTGAATATTCTTCACTACTGTTTGGACTTGTCCATTGTTGATGTGGATGTGAACAATTCATTATCTAGAAATTATGAAACTGGGAACAATTGCAGGAAGGTACTCGAACTGAGTAGATAAGTCTAAATTAAAAATGAACTCGGTGGCTGAATGTGTAAGTTTAATCCGGCTTCGATGGTGGGATCATGTGAGGCCAATTGATGAAGATAGTTTACGTGGACGCGGTCATGAAGGATGAGAGAAGTAGCGGGAGAACACTGTAACAGTAATTAGACTAGGTTACTTTAATGATAGTTCAGGCAAATATCGGGACTGTATCTTAATTAAGGTTAGCACTGCTACCTTCGCAATCCTAGTCCTTTTCTATTCTACAATTACTTAAAACGTGTAAGCTACATTTTTATGTGACACTAAAAGGCTAGCAAAACAGAAAGTATCAAAATTATGAAGTGTTGGCAGCAAAATATATGTGTAACTTGCCGAAAAAGTCCGTCTATCATTCAGAATTGTATTTAGCCTTTATGTTCACTTAAATCTAATGAATTTCGAATCAATTTTGAGCGGTAAAATGTGTTTTTATCAGTAATATATGATACTCAAATGGCCGTTAAACAATTCACTCATGGATAATTACTTTTCTTTCTGTTTTAAGAGACAGTGAGATATACAGTGGCAATTCTTTTGCTTTCAGTGGTAGATCTGGACTCTAACACTACCACTACGATAATGCGTTCCACTGTGAAGTGTCTGATTGCACAATCAATAGAGATTCCGAGCGTGATAACAACCCCAGTATTTACACAGTGTGATTAGAGAGACCACAATAGCCTCCTCACCAATTCAGTTTCCTGACTGACTGCGCGACATTGTTACTGAGAAACTCTTAATTTCTGTTGGCATATTTCGAAAATTCCTGTTAAATTACACAAAAATGTTGACACTGTTTCAAATCAAGGGTCATAGAATAATACTGATTGTAATGGTGTTAACAGCAGTAAAGGAAAATTTCACTTAGAAGACTTTCGGGCTTCTGAGCTTTATTTAGTGTTTTGATTTCCACTCAACCTGATAGTATTTACGTGCTCAATTATGCCACCCTCGTATAGGTGAATTTCCCAAAACTTAAAAGAACTCTAGCGAGACTATGGGACTGCACAGAGCACCTGATGCATTGGGAATACAAAAATACGTCTTTGAGGTTCTTTCAATGGTGATTTAACCACTAGGATGTGACTTTCAATTTTATTCTCACTTGCACTGAATACGATTCAAAAAAAAAAAAAGATCATGATGATACGCTAGTAACTCACACAGCTGAAATTCGTAAGAAGGAATGTTATTAGAAAGTTTCATTTCATATCTCCACCGAGCGGAGTGGCCTCGCGTGTTAACACAAACTCTGCATTCACGTTACACGTGGGTTCGACCCTCACTGCCGAATGTCCTGAGAGTTGTTTTCTGTGGTTTCCCACGTTCGCTGTCAGACAAATGCCGGGATAATTCCTATTAATAGTCCACAGCATATTCCTTCCACTTCATTGGCAATTTCATTTGCCAGCATTTAACCGTTGTAAGATCCCCAGCTGACGCTGGTGTAAGTAAGGGAATCCGTCTGTAGAAACATGGCGTATAAATTCATCTCAACTCATCCGTGACACGTATCAAGAAATGAGACTTAGGGATAGACATGAATACAGTTTCATTTCCTAACATCGAAATCCATGAACATTATTGATGTAGGGTACAAGGCAACCTTTCCACTCGTTGGCTGAGCGGTCAGCGTACTGGCCTTCGGTTCAGAGGGTCCCAGGTTCGATTCCCGGCCGTGTCGGGGATTTTAACCTTAATTGGTTAATTCCAATGGCACGGGGGCTGGGCGTATGTGTTGTCTTCATCATCATTTCATCCTCATCACTACGCGCAGGTCGCCTACGGGAGTCAAATAGAAAGACCTGCACCTGGCGAGCCGAACCCGCCCTGGGATATCCCGGCAGTAAAAGCCATACGACATTTCATTTTCCACCTAGAATGTTGTTACATTTAACAGTTTGTATTAATACTCAAAATGATAAGCAATCTATATATTAAAAAAATTGATGAAAAGTAAAGTCAGTCAGTAAGGCCATTCTATCCGGTCGATTTCCTTCATTTTTTTAACTGAAAGGTATTCATGCACAGATTTGCCATCAGGCGCTATAAATCACTTAACTTTCGCCTTCCTCAAATTATTTGATTTTTTCAATTTTTTGTCTCTTTGAAGCTATCATATCTTTGGTTCTAATTGAGGTACGGAGTTCGTCTTGACCTAAGAACACTCAGTGGATCACGATCTTTCATTTCAGCTCTCAACTGTTCAAATTGGTTGATCTTGAGGAAAGTTATGAGTGCACATTCAATGTGACGTCACATTTCTTCAACATTTTTTTTCTTTTCTCACTGAAGCAATCATATCGTTCGCAGTTCGTTTTGGTCTAAAAACACTCTGTGGATCAAGCGATTTCTTTTGAGGTAATAACTACGTAAATTGGCAGATTCTGAGAAAAGTTATGAGTACATTTGTCTCCATGACGAAGATCTTTAAAGGATGTTTTAACAGTCCGGCGCGTAGTGTTGTTCCAAGGAACGTTTAATTCAATTTCTTTGTGTGATGTATTTTCAAGTGTTTTGTTGACATAATATTACATTCTATTACCACAGCAGATCATGTGCTTTATTTAATTAACTCGACACTTTGCAAATACATCCGTGAGGATAGTCACGAACGAACCAGGCGAGTTCGCCGTGCGGTTAGAGGCGCGCGGCTGTGAGCTTGCATCCGGGAGATAGTGGGTTCGAATCCCACTGTCGGCAGCCCTGAATATAGTTTTCCGTGGTTTACAATTTTCACACCAGGCAAATGCTGGCTGGGGCTGTACCTTAATTAAGGCCACGGCCGCTTCCTTCTAACTCCTACACCTTTCTTTTCTCATCGTCGCCATAAGACCTATCTGTGTCGGTGCGACGTAAAGCCACTAGAAAAAAAAAAGTACGAACAAGAGCATACTTTGTACACTGCGGGCGGAGCCAGCGGGAAACTGCTAGTTCTTGTTTAAGAATTTGTTAACAATACAAGATATGCTTTTTATTACAAGAAACATCTACTGATTTCAATTTGAAGCTCTGCAGTACGCGCTGTCCAATTAATGTTGGCACTTTCTCCCGCGTACTGACTCCTTGAGGCGGTTGTAATCTATTTCACGTGCATATTTCACGTGGCACCCTCTAGTGTAGCTGATTCTGGACCTGCTAACCGGGTGTCACGTTCTTGTGGCTTTCAAGTTGGCTGATAGGGTTCCAAAGGAGGTGGGCACATTGCAGTGTTGCCAATTTAGCGGATTTTCCGCTAAATTTGGCGGAACTAGAAGACTGTCGGCAGAGAAATATATCATTTAGCGGACAGCGGATTTTTTGACGAAATTCTAGATTTATTATAGCGGAATTTAGTGTTTTATCCATTTTACGTTTTCTTTTTAATTTGTACTCCAGTCTGTCTCTATGCTATTCCGTATTTCTTGTCAGGAGCCAGCAGTCACACGAGGAAAACTTGCTGTTTGGATTTGATGTTATGAGATCATGGTATCATAAATTTGTAATGCGTGGGGAAAGGGTACTTATCTCTTAGTTGACGAATGACGACAGATAATGAAACTGTGAGAGAGTAGCATCTATATTTATGCTATGAAGGTAGACCGTTTAATGAACTGGCCTGTTCTGTGTGTGGCCCTTGAGGTAGGGAATCACCTAGTTTGCACCCGACAGTAAAACGCCTACAAGTTTTAGCTCGCCGGCTCGCAGGCAGGGGGTTAATCCCAGTGAAACTCACAGATCAGGTGAGTGCAGATATATACTTGTATTATTATTATTATTATTATTTGTGCCCTACTGGACTCTGAAGTTCCGGCCAGGCGAAAGCCGGTCTCGAACCCAGAGTACGGTAGTGAAAGAACTCTCACAAATGTGAGCTGGTGCACATAGTCTTACCTGAACACAATCCTCTTCACTCGGCCAGATAAGCAATCTTCTCAGGGATAACATGGGTATAACGGGGCAACAAAAGATAAACAAGAGGATATGTGGCAAATCAGGTAAGATTCGGCTAAATTAAAAATAAAATAAAATATCTAACAGAAACATCGCTGCATTCAAAGTTTAACAAATAGGGATTTATTACATAAAATTGAATTATTTACAAAGGATAGAGCTTTTCATTATGACAGGGTAAAATAACGCTGAGCCGATGACAACCAGTTCACTGCCTTCACGAAAACAGTTGTGCTGCAACAAGCATGTTACAATAGTGTAAGTAATGAACTTTAGAAAGATGGATATCTGCTTACACTCATAAACAGTTATTCCCATAAAATTTACAATGCCTCGCGCCGTCGAACCCCGGTACAAACAAAAATCACCACAAAATGTACAATGACCTGACTCGGTCACGAACCCTAGTCCCATGACCAGTAAGGCGTCAAAGATACCTATGCAAACAAAATAAAAAGGACACAATCAACATATACACGCGTGTAAGTATCAAACGGGCCAGTGTTAAAATATTACGTAAAACAAATAGGACATAAAAAAGATCTCTCCCTGCTTTCAAAACATGAAGGTCGTTTCTTCCCCCCTGGCACACTTGACACACTGCAGACGACCATAACCAACTCACAAGCCTGTGACGTCAAGCTCAATGACCTCCACCCTCACCACTTCACTCGCGGCAGTCCCCTAATTTATGAGCTCAAAAGGGGCGGCAGGCTAAAGTCTTGCCTTTCAAAGAAACATCTCACGTAATCTGCTGCTAAAGCCCTCTTTTAAATACACCTGGGCTATCTGCCCTCGTCATAATATCTCCAGCAGTATCGCAAATCTTACTTATGCCTCTCATGGGCTAAATCTTGGTGCTACAAAAACACTAATCATTAAGCGATAGTCACATGGCCATACGAGGCATCTCCAAAAATATTCAATAAACTCTCAATCGTGCTGGGCTCTCTCATATCAATCGCAAATCTTAATTCTGCCTATCATGGGCTCATATCTCTTACATATTCGGACTCGCTCGCTCTATTAGTGAATCTGGGTGAATTACTGGTCACGTCTTGGTCACAACTATACACATCTACGTCTGCAGAAACAAATGCCTAAATGCGATCTAATAAAAGTACCTATCTGTTAGACTAACCTCCTCTAACCAAAGGAGTTCGATCAGACCCTTAAAAACACACGTACGTTAAAATAACACAATCAAAGTGAAATATGAACACGCTAACAAGGACTCTACAAATAACATCTACCTTAATGTACGGGGTTCGAGTTTGAGGCCTAGCTCTATATTACAAGGAAAATTGTCCTACCATAACTAATATGTTGACTGACGGCCCCCATATTCCTATCTAAATTTAAATGACATGCTTGAAACAGAATTGGAAAGCTCTGACCTTATGTTATCGCTGACATTACGGAGCGGCCATCCCTGTGGACCACTGAATCTACCCCCTCATGATAGACTGCGGGGCTGGCATCAGATACTGTTGACCACTTGGAGACATTCTTTCTTGTGTTGCGTCTTCGTACAGCTCCCTCTGTAGTTGGAAGGTGTCCCCTTCGACGTTGTGCTGATCAGGTGCTCCCAACGTTCCTGGATCGATGCCCGTTATCGTGTTGGCTTCAGCTCCTGGTTGTGGCTTCCTTGCAATGGTGATGTCAAACACTCGTTCTGACTTGATGCTGGGGTAACTGAAAATAAATTCATATATTACAGACTGTCCAAACTCGATGCCTGTCTCCACTACTAGCGTGTCTCACACGTCACATTAACCAAGTCTCGTTCAGAGTTTTAACCTGGTACACAATAGTTTCTTCACTCCTCTCAGTCACTGTTCTTTCACCCTATCACACGGACAACATATAGTTTCAGAATTCCTAACCTGAGCCAATATTAATTCTAGCAGTTCGTCCGTAATAACTTGACCTCATAGAAATATGAAGCTACTAGTTCATTAGTCTCTTATAAGCAGTACCTCATCTCCCCATAGCATATTCTCACAGGTAAAATCTTAAATTCATCTGAATATTCAAGTTGATTACTTACATCCTTGCAGAAATAGCAGTACGGGTAGTAGGTGTAGCTCGACGACAACGCGTTGTTCTCAGTACCCACACGCAGTATGACGACTCGTTCAAGCAGTCTTCTTGTCCAAGAATGACTCTGATATGCCCGGCGGCCTTATTTTATAATCCCGGATAGCGTCATCAAGCCGCTTGACTGCGTGCAATCTTCGCGCGCCCGCGAAGTTTCCCGCATTAAGTATATCATGAGCTCTAATTAGCGAATGCATTAATGAATGCAGCCCTAATGCATATCAAAATAAAGCAGAAATTATACAGGTTGCAATTCTTGTCTCAAATCCAATGCAACTCCTCCGTAACCAAAGATATTAATTTAATTCTTTCTTCCCTCCTATAGTAAGTTTAGCCGGGATCTGGGAAGCGTCCCCAATCTTCATCAAGAGGCTTGGCTTGGGACATAACTCCTTTTAATGAGTTCTGGAGATTTCTCATAATGACGCTCGCGCTCACTTCACATAAGAACGCTTCTTCTGGACTCCTTTATGACATATACTGTAAGACACTGGCTTCGTGGGTGGCCTTGTGTGATACTAATATCCAATACTAAAATTAATACAATTATCCCAATGAACAGGATGGTTCATATTATTATTATTATTATTATTATTATTATTATTATTATTGAAGTCTTGGGTAAGGAGTACAAGATGAAAATAAATAAGTCCAAAACAAAAGTAATGGAGTGCAGTCGAACGAAGGCAGGTGATGTAGGAAATATTAGATTAGGAAATGAAGTCTTAAAGGTAGTAGATGAATGTTGTTACTTCGGTAGTAAAATAACTAACGATGGCAGAAGTAAGGAGGACATAAAATGCGAACTAGCACAAGCAAGGAAGAGCTTTCTTAAGAAAAGAAATTTGCTCACTTCAAACATTGATATCGGAATTAGAAAGATGTTTTTGAAGACTTTCGTGTGGAGCGTGGCATTGTATGGAAGTGAAACATGGACGATAACTAGCTCAGAAAGAAAGAGAATGGTAGCTTTTGAAATGTGGTGTTACAGAAGAATGCTGAAGGTGAGATGGATAGATCGAATCACGAATGAAGAGATAATCGAATTGGTGAGAGGAGATCGATTTGCCTAAATTTGACGAGAATAAGAGAATGATAGGACACATCTTGAGACACCCAGGAGTTGTTCAGTTGGTTTTTGAAGGAAGTGTAGGTGGTAAGAACGGTAGGTGTAGACCAAGGTATGAATATGACAAGCAGATTATAGCAGATGTAGGATGCAATAGTTAGGTAGAAATGAAAAGGTTAGCACAGAATAGGGTGGCATGGAGGGCTGCATCAAACCAGTCTATGGACTGATGACTCAAACAACATTATTATTATTATTATTATTATTATTATTATTATTATTATTATTGCTCGTTTTATTGCTCATCATTTGAGATCGGATTTCTATTGGAATTTTAGCGGATTTTTAGTAGTATTTAGCGGATCTTGAAAATAAAAGTTGGCAACACTGGCACATTGCCCCGTTACGTTACATGGTTCCAGGCAGTGATATTTGTTCTCATTTGAAACATTTGGTTATGTCCCGTTGGGAAATGGAGTGGTAGGCCAACCCTGTTTCAAATAAACTGAGAACGATTAATGGAACTACGAAGGTATGAAAGACATCTCATCGGGTTTCTCGGAGAGAATGAGTGGTATTATATCGTCTTCGGATCGGCCATGGTACAGCAACAAACTCCTACTAACTGAAGGGAGAAAAACCCCACCCCCAGCCCCCGCGGTGTGTACTTGCGGTGGTCTCATCTGTCCGTAGTATACATCCTTACGGAGTGTGCGGACCTGGGCGATCTGCGTCCTAGTTTAAAACTTCCGAGTACCTTCTCCCTGCTTTTTATTCTATTAGGTCACTTTTAATTTAAATTAAATTTATGACTTTACTACATTTTAATTCATTTTTAAATCGTTTTATAATAATATAAGGCATTGTGAACTAAGAGTATCTCTACTGATTATTCTAAATTCATCAACATTTTCTTCATCGCATTTTAAATTCTAGTGAGTGGGTAAATTTTAAAATTTATTTATTATTACATTTCGTTTCATCTTGTACCATTATGGCCGATGACCTATGTTTTAGGCCATTTTAAACAACAAGCATCATCATCATCATCATCATCATCTACTGATTGTTTCCTTAACGGTGCAGAATAATAGACAAAATGAGCTTTTGGGTTTGTTCCGTGTGAAAAAGAGATCAACTCTTGGAAACTTGCGAAGACTTCGCTCAACTTCCTCATAAGTGAGTCACAACTATTCTGTCAACAGACTGTCACTTCTGAGAAACTTGTACATTTTGAAACTACGTTTCGCAGACCATAAATATCAGTGTTCAGGGTCACTTATTTAATTCATCAGACTTTTGTTTGATTATTATCGGCTTTTGTCCTGCATATTGTTAGTGTCAACTGTTGGCCAAATCAGATTGTATATTTCCTAAGCTCTTCATGTTGTTATGTTGCTATCGACATACCATTGCTTAGGTCATTCCTTGTGTATCTTTCCTTTCTCCCCACCCAAATGTTAGAGTGTTTTTCTCCTTGAGGTTATCAAAATGATTTTCGATAGATCAGTTTTTCTTTAATTTTATCAAATAACCCTTCTTCCTCTCGGTGTCATCTAGCAGTCATTTGCTATATTCTTTCCTACTCTTAGCGGGCTTTCTAATTTCCTAGCTAGTCTTTTCCTTCCTCTCCCCGCTGTACCGGATCAGTTTCTTTCTGGGATGTGCTCTTTAAATGCCTTTGGGTATGACCTCGAGTACTTGTTTCTGTTTCTTTCTTTCTTTCTTTCTTTCTTTCTTTCTTTTCTTTCTTTCTTTCTTCATTCATTCATCCCTGCATGTAATGTGCCCGCATCATCTTAGGATTTGCTTCCGGGTGGTATGTACGCTTTTTGCTACTTGTGTTAACGTCGTATTTACACATCGAAGGTCTTCGGTGACAAACGGATGGGAAAGGGCTAGGACTGGGAAGGTAGCGGCCGTGGCCTGAATTAAGATACAGCCCCAGAATTTGCCTGTTGTGAAAACGGAAAACAACGAAAAACCTCTTCAGAGCTGCCAATGGTGGGATTCGAACCCAGGATGATATATAATTCTAATTCCATCTCTAATTTTTCTATGACTGCTACTTTTACTCTCTCTCTTTTCTATATTATTTACTAGTTTTGAGGTATATTTCAACTGCAAGGTGGTCACTCTACTTTGTTTCTTCACGTTTTAGCACCGTATGTGACAGTGGATAGGAAAGCCGCCCAGTAGATTTGGATCTTGATTTTACCTAGAACCTCCTCCTTCCACATTGTGCGCTGATTCCGCTAGTACAAACACCGTATAGCATTTTAGTCTTCCTTGGTCACGTGTTTATCTCTCCATCTATTGTTTGGCCTGTGTCGAGGCAGATGAAACTACTGGTGTGCTCCATAGTGAGATCAGGTCTAACTTGAACTTACTTTAATTGACAGCTCTCCTGTATTAACAGCATGAGCGACAAGTTTGCCTTAATTGAAGACTCTTATTAACTAATCCCTTCATTCTATCGTCCAGTTTATTCACTCTTGATATGGACGAGCGGTTTGGCCGTACGATTAGGGTCGCGCAACTGTGAGCTTGCATTCGGGAGATAGTGGTTTAGAAATCAACCATAAGCAGCCATGGAGATGTTTTTCCATTGTTTCCTATTTTAATACAAGGCAAATACTGGGGTTGTACCTTAATTAAAGCCATGGCTGCTATCTTCTCAATCCCAGCCATTTCCCATCCTTTCGTCGCCAAAAACCATCGATGTGTTAGTGCGATAATAAACAAGTAGCAAAAGATGCAATCTAAACCCCAAAACGGGAAGTTCTCCAGTATCTCTTTTATGGAACTTCAAAGGGAATATTCCCTTTGATCTGGATCCACTTTAATTAATAACGTGACTCCCTCATCCACCGGTGCTTAATTGCGCCATTGGCTATCAAATCCACTTAATTATTAAATGAGTTTGAGGCTATTAAGAATATGAAGTGGCGTTACTAATATGTCTGTGTAAACAGAAACACTAAATAAGAATGTCATTGATATAAGCTGCTCACAACTAGTCATTTAAATAATAGTATACAAGGTACTAGCAGCAGAATAGGCCAATTAAAAGATGTATAGAAAAACTTACGGCATGTATACGGATACCAGCTTAATAGAAATTAAATGATTACAGCACGCTTGTTAAATTACCTTCTGGTGCTGCTTCCTTAAGAAGGTAGGTGACCATCGTGGATTATCAGTTTCCTACATTGTGTTTCCCGTATCAGTTACCAGATCGAGTTTTAAGACTTGTATGATTTATCCTGTTCCTTGGCCAAATGGTCAGAATACTGGCCTTCAGTTCAGAGGACCCTTGGGTTTAATTTCCAGCTGGGATGAGGATGTCATCGGCGTATAGATTCCTCTGTTAAGAGGACTAGGTAAGTGTGTTGGTCCCATTTCGCTTCACTTCATATACACACAAAGCATCACACAAGTAACCACCACAAACACGCAGTAGTGAATACGTTACTCCACATAGAACAAGAAAGACATCCAATGATAGCAATGAGCCAAATCCCTGCGAAGTTCGCACCCAAAAGTAAATCGGATAAAGGTCTTGAAGAAGAAGAAGAATCCTCCATGCGATTTCCCGGCATGACGGGGTGTTTCTTCGTTGGTGACGTGGTCTGCTCATTGGACTTTGGATTGTCAATATCCTGTGATATATCTACATTTCGAAGGCCTATAGTATCCATCCTTCGGCACAGTAAAGTAATAATAATAATAGTAATAATAAGAAGAATTAGGGCCCGGATATTTATGGAATGTCATATTTTATTGTTTATATTATTTCCATGGAAAATACAAGTAAAGAGCGATTTTATCGACGGTGACAAAAACTATGCAATTTTCACTGGTCATATAAAGTCATATTTTGGCTCTTTTAACATTTTGTGTCATTTTCCGGTAATTTTTCATATTATGGTCATATTTTCGTTTTTGTCATATTTTTGTCTTTTTATTCCGTTTCGCATACCTGCTTTCAGTTGTAAGGATGATACATTAAGTTCGAATTTCCTTAAACCATGTCCTTCTAATGGGGGAGACCCAGCTTAACACAGGGAAAATAGGCCAATATTCATTTGATTGTTATACAGAGTGAAGCGTAATTCGCGCACTCGGGCGTCGCAGCGCGACTCCTCACATGCCAGCAATAAAAAAATGTCTCTTACAAAATTTCGTCTTGCGAGTATATTCGGCAGAAAACGACGTTGAAGAGTAGCAATCTGGCAACACTGTAACCACACGTAGGGTAACTACCTCTGTCAGCAGAAGTTAGTCGTACTGTACAGTTGGTGCAGTGGATAGAGTTTCGGGTTAGCATGCAGGAGGTCGAGTGGTCGATTTTGGGGTGAGACGTATGTTTTTTATTTCGTAAATGTAGTCCAGGTGGTATGGTATCTGGCATCTTAATCGTCAACAGCGATTGCAGTAAGTCCTCTAGAAACCATTTGCACTTACATACTACGATCCTAGAAATGGACGAACAATCGTTTTCATTGGTCAGCTTTGAAAGGTGCCCTTTCCACGTTGTGGGCGTGAATTTATTCGCACCACTTCATCTACTAGATGTGAAACCTGTTTGTTTCAGCTGTCTATTACTTATTAGTCTAACCAGGTATTTGTTGTTTCAGCGTTACAAAATGTTGTAAATGTAGGATACATGTGACCTCAGAAACGGTGTCTTACTGTATTACAGTAGGTAATGTCAGATGGAGTCCGCCTCTGTGGTGTAGTGGTTAGCGTGATTAGCTGCCACCCCCGGAGGCCCGGGTTCGATTCCCGGCTCTGCCACGAAATTTGAAAAGTCGTACGAGGGCTGGAACGGGGTCCACTCAGCCTCGGGAGGTCAACTGAGTAGAGGTGGGTTCGATTCCCACCTCAGCCATCTTGGAAGTGGTTTTCCGTGGTTTCCCACTTCTCCTCCAGGCGAATGCCGGGATGGTACCTAACTTAAGGCCACGGCCGCTTCCTTCCCTCTTCCTTGCCTATCCCTTCCAATCTTCCCATCCCTCCACAAGGCCCCTGTTCAGCATAGCAGGTGAGGCCGCCTGGGCGAGTTACTGGTCATTCTCCCCAGTTGTATCCCCGACCAAGAGTCTGAAGCTCCAGGACACTGCCCTTGAGGCGGTAGAGGTGGGATCCCTCGCTGTGTCCGAGGGAAAAGCCGACCCTGGAGGGTAAACAGATAATGATGATGATGAATGTCAGATGGAAATTAGCAAATAAAAAATGCGCCTCAACCCATCGACCGCCTGCATGCCAACCAAAAACTCTACCCACTGCACCAACTGTACAGCACAACGAGAACGTGCTGACAGCGGTAGTTACCCTACATATGGTTACAGTGTTGTCATATTGCTACTCTTCAACGTCCGTTTTGTACCGGATATACTCGCAAGATGAAAATTTGTAAGAGACATTTTTTTTATTGCTGGCATGTGAGGAGTCGCGCTGCGACGCCCGAGTGCGGGAATTACGCTTCACCCTGTATATGCTACAAACGTTGTTGACGAATGCTGCACATATCACAGTATTGGCATGCTTCAGAGCAATCAGAAGCAACTTCAATAATGTCAAAATTCTAATTATAACATTTTAAAGTAAAATGTTCAAAATTTCCTGCCTTTTTAACAATATATCATGGTTTCATTCTTTACTTTCTTACTGATTAACGGATAATTATGATTTTTTCAGAGTTTCCTCCCATAGTGTTGTACTACAATCTGTACCTCATTCAGATCAATAGGATTTAAATTAGATTTTATATAACATTTTTATTTAAAAAAACTATTAACATTTTCTGCTGCTCGGAATAAAAACGTGACAAAAATCCAAATCACAGTCCATGTTAATGATTGAGGTTCATTTTTTAGCTGGAGTTTTGATACACGCTTTAAAAAAGGAAAAGTATGAAAATTTCTTATAAACTTGGAATTTATAAGGGAAACAGTGATATATTGTTAAAAAGACGGGAAATTTCGAACATTTTATTTTAAAATATTAAAATTATTAAAATTCTGACATTATTGAAGTTGCTTCTGGTTGCCAGGAAGCATGCCAATACTGAGATATGTGCAGCAGTTGTCAACAACAATTGTAGCATATTTAACAGTCGAATGAATATTAACCTATTTTTTTCCTTTGTTAAGCTGGGTCTCCCCCCTTGATGTTAGCAGAGCTATACAGATCCTTGTCTGTGTAGTTCTATGATATGCTGCACTCATTGAGCATCCTTCCCCCTCTCCTCGCTTCCTATTTCTAGTGATGTGCGCGAATGACGCTTGGAATCGCGAGAATCGGTTCCTACGACTCCGCGGTCGCACTCAATGTCGCATGCGAGGAATCGGTTCCCGATGACGTCACCACAGTGTGCTGGGCGCACTCACTAGAGCACTGTCTGCTCGATCTGCATCCGATGGCTGCTTATACTGCCTGCTCATTACAACATTTTAACATGGCACTAAATGAAACCCTCCGTTTACAAATACCCGCAGCAGGTGGCAGCACCAACCGGTTGCTGAACTGTCTGAATGAAATAGCGGGAAATAGGGTAGTACTATATTTGTTTACAGTTAAAATGGTATACTGCTGCGTGCGTTTCTGCAAATCAAAGAAAGGGAAACCAGAATGCCGTGGTATTTCATTCCATGACACGGGCTTTTTCAGGAGATCCAGTTGAAGCCATGTTTAGTTCTATAAGAATGGGAGGAGGGTGCAATGACATGACTGACTCCCGGGCTACTCAGAATTCCATAAACAGAATTCTGAAATCCGGTATTTTAATGTCCACCGATGGTGCTAACGTTATCCACAAGCAAAATTCAAAATTTTCTGCCTCAGTATCCTCTCCCGTACTTGACGAAACAGAACCAGTGATGCCCGCTGAGTATGTACTTGATTTACTGGAAGATGTTCGTGAGCCCCCTGAGTCAGTGTGTGTCACTTTGGAAACTGCTTCCCATGCATTAGTGTGTGGTTATTTAGTGTGTGTAATCGAAGAAAAAACAATGCAGCACGTGCTTGAGTAACGTTTCCACCTCAGTTAATGCATCCCCATTGATGCTCGGATAGAGGAGGTCTGCGCTATCCCCAGCAACGATTTATTGGCCTAATTATGGGGCGATAGAAATTTGTTGAGGCGGCTGTACCGTACTGCAAGAAATCTGTAATTCTGCTCCAGACTATAAAAAACTACCCTCTTTGTGCCACTGTAAGATTTTTAAGGGTTTTAATAATAATAAGCACCAGGAACTTGTGTCAGAAACTGTGGTGGCCAAATTCGTGAAACCTCTACCTAGTAATGTGGGGAAGTACCATACTGTGCCCGTCGTAGTCAGTCTGCGAACACGAGACACCCCAGGGGTGCTCAGTCCGGTGGCTGTAGGCTTATAAAATAAATGAATGTGGCAGGATTATCATAGGGTTCATCAAATAAGCACGTTCCAGGTATAGAACATATATTACACTTTTATTTAATTAAATGCAATATTGGCCATCCTGAAATCTGTGATTATGATTATGATCGTTACGTTATGGAATTTAATATGGCTCTTGATGTAACAAACCTAGGCACAATCAAATGGGATGGTACACGACAGTTGTTTCCCTAACATTCTAACAGAGTATTTACATTGTGAAAAAAATTTTTTCTCGTCTTTAAAGTTATTAAATTATTGGTTTAAAGTTGAATTAAAATTTTCATTCAGAAAAATGAGGTCTGGGCCAAGCCTTCATCGATAATCTGGAAAAAATGCAGTAATTGTAAGAACGAGTATAATAAAGAAATATCCAAGATTCAAAAAGCAAAAATAAAATTTACAGTCGTTGTCTTAACAATAAAATGAAAAATTGAATTTGCCTTGGTTTTCTCTAAGTTAATCCGAGACGTCGGATATACCTGTTCACGTCGTCTCACATCTCTTTCCGTGAGAATTTATACTGAACGTTAAGTATTTGACCAACAATTAAACAAAATAAAACGCCTCCTGGGCTTGCAAACGTAAGTAAATGGGGAGAATACCATCCATGTGGAAATCCTGTCCACTATCAATCGATAATATCAGTGTCACATATTTCAGAACAGAACACATAAAAAATAATCCTCTAAATACTAACAAATTACTACTTCTACAGCTAACTACGGAAATTGTCAAGAAGACTGTAAGTACCAAGAAGAAAATATTTACACTATGTACATGTCGACGAGTGTCGATCAACCGTATTACTCTCCTGTTAACGAATTTATTGAGTTACAGCAAGATTGAGTTATCACATGAGAGCGAAAAATTGCATCAACGAATGAGCTGATATAGTCACGAATCAGATAGTATTTAGATATTTCGTCGAAGACCTGTTCTTTAGACCTAAGGCCTTCTCGAACATTCATCTGTACCTTGAGCTTGAAATGACTGGATTATTTGAGAAAATTTGGGATATTCCCACGAATTAAAAAGTACATCGATTAACATGGACTTTCATTTTCTTCATCTGAAGACACCAATATTAGACTACACTGCATTTATCGCGAATAATCCATTAACATGTGAAAAGCTCAGTTTCACGAAGATTTGTGTCATGCACAATTATTCCATATACTCTACACGTACAGTGTACCACAATGACGACCCTAACTTGTCGCATCTTAATCTCAAATATGTGTAGCCGTGAAATATCAGGACCTACCATCGTCCTACAAATACATAATATCCACTTAAGAGTGTCTCGATGATTAATTACTCCAACTAATTATCACATGCTCCCAATGCACATGTTCACATTAAATTCGTACATAGAATTCGGACTCAATATCCCGATGACACGTTGTCTCAGACACGAGGTACAAGTAGAAGTTCCATTACAAGGAAAATATAGAAAATGTGGACGAAATATCCTACCATTAAATCCATCGGACATAAATTAATTCATATTCGTGACGAAATTTACTCAATAAGCAAAGATGGTGTCGATAACACATGGATAACTCTATCAGAACCCTCACTGTCAAATTCATGGCCACATGGTCATTAAGTAATCACATGTGTCAGTTTTAAGACGTATTCGAGCAAATAAACAACCATAAAATGTGTCAAAATAGCTTACTAAGAAGAAAGAAAGAATAGAACAAAACTACAGAGAACAGATATAAATGAGACGTAATCCACTTAACTTATAGAGAAATCTTCATGTCTGGAAGTCTGGGTTCTCAATCAGCCATGCCAGGATGAAAGAATCTGCATCCCGACGCCGCCAACGATGGTCGATAGTTTAGAACTTCATGGTGAAGCACTGGTAATCCATGATGCGAAGTTCCGTCCTCTTCTGAAAATATTCACGTCCACGTCTTCCGCGTCCACTCGTGAGAAAGCTGAAACTTACACAAAATGCTTTAGAGTAGGCTCCAAACACACACGTAACTATATTTTGGAAATGACACGTACTTAAGGGATTAATATCTGCACATTCGACGTCTGATCACAGCACTGTTCTAAATTGTATCCAATTTTCAGACGTGTAGAGCACAGGAGTGAAGCCAGTATTCACGACGTTCCACGCTGAGCGACTGAAGGTGATAGTCCAGGAACACGCCAGTGTGTGAGTGAGAATGAGTATTCGTATCACATGACTTAAATATCATGTCTGGTGCACATGCACGGAAGTAAAGTCAATTTAGGAACTAAATTCTTCTACTGTACGAATCTACAACTTCATCACCATTTTAGCCACAAGGTCGTGCAAATTATTTCAAAATTTCAGTTTTTAATTTATATCCTCCAAATGTGCTATTCTTTTATCCAGTTTATTTTAATTTAGCCCTTGAGCCTTCCGTAATTATGCACGTCGCCACCGAAGATATTACAAATATGTCATTCATATCGTTCCTCGCAATTACAGGTGACACGCGCTGGCCTCCTTCTTTCACTCGCCAACCTTCATTTTTTTTTTATTCCGTTAGCCAGCCGGCCGCTCTCCGGACAAAAAAACTCGTTCTCGCCCTTGTCCAAGGTCGCGCGCACCCCATCTCGCCGACAAGCGAACACAAGCCGCACCAACACCTGTTCACTCATTTGTGGCCTCACGGTCACATCACAGACAAAGATTCCAGGTTTTCTTGTTCGTCGAAATCTCTTTCTCGAAAAGTCCTGAAGCTATCACTCTCTAAAGCACCACTTTATGCGTACAATTTTTTTAAATTTTTCTGTTACTTTCAGTTTTAATTTTTTTTTTTTGGTATCCTTATCTAGCTGTATTCACGCGATAACTGGGTACGTCTGGTGCTGCGATCTAGTTATAGAAATTTGTTGAGGCGGCTCTACCGTACTGCAAGAAATCTGTAAGTCTGCTCCAGACTATAAAAAACTACCCTCTTTGTGCCACTGTAAGTCGTGTTCGTTCGTTCGTAATCTGTTTACCCTCCAGGGTCGGGTTTTCCCTCGGACTCAGCGAGGGATCCCACCTGTACCGCCTCAAGGGCAGTGTCCTGGAGATTCAGACTTTGGGTCGGGGATACAACTGGGGAGAAAGACCAGTAACTCGCCCAGGCGGCCTCACCTGCTATGCTGAACAGGGGCCTAGTGGAGGGATGAGAAGATTGGATGGGACAGGCAAGGAAGAGGGAAGGAAGCGACCGTGGCCTTCAGTTAGGTACTATCCCGGCATTTGCCTGGAGGAGAAGTGGGAAACCACGGAAAACCACTTCCAGGATGGCTGAGGTGGGAATCGAACCCACCTCTACTCAGTTGACCTCCCGAGGCTGAGTGGACCCCGTTCCAGTCCTCGTACCACTTTTCAAATTTCGTGGCAGAGCCAGGAATCGAACCCGGACCTCTGGGGGTGGCAGCTAATCACGCTAACCACTACACCACAGAGGCGGACTGTAAGTCGTGTTACACGTTTGAATATGGAATGATCAGGCAGTATAAGCAGCCATCGGGTGCAGATCGAGCAGGCAGTGCACTAGAGTGAGTCTTCCGTATATAAGTGGGGCAAATTCGAACGTGCAATATTTACTATTTCCTTTTTCCTTTGTATACAGTGAAATGTCTTATTGGTTGTCACGAATGAATAACGCCACATAATAATGAAATGACAATTTACCCTGGTAGTCTGGAAATCACATTACACATTTCGACACTGGGTGTAGCAATCGACATTGTTATTATTATGCTTATACCGTATTTTTCTAATGTGGTTTTCAAATATCTCTAGTATAAACGTATTAATCTGTGGAATTAAGTCGCAATTTTAATAAGTACACAACTTGTTTCGTAGCATACCTGTCTTCCGTTACATTTAATTTGCAATGAACATTTCGTGCTACTGTCCGACTGATTGTCTGGATGGTCAGCGTTGACGCCTTCGGTTCAGAGGGTCCCGAGTTCCATTCCCGGCCGACTGGGGGATTTTAATGGCCTCTGCTTAGTTCTTTTGGCCCGAGGACTGGGTGTTTGTGTTTGTCCCAACATTTCCCTCTTCATATTCAGACAACCCACTACACTACCAACCAACCCAGGAACATGCAACAGTGATTATATCCCTTCATACAGGGCTGGCGTCTGAAAGGGCATCCGGTTGTAAAACCGGGCCAAATTAAATTGTGCGATACAGTTCGCACCCGCGACCCCCCAGATATGGGAAAAGTGGTAAAAACGAAGAAGAAGAAGAAGAGGAAGAAGAAGAAGAAGAAGAAGAAAAGTAAGAAGAAGAAGAAGAAGAAGAATAACTTTCATACTACTGCTAAATATTACTATGAGAAACTGTCAGAATTACTATTTTTGTTTTCATCACAGCTTAACATTAGTTAAGGTTGTCACTTTAGTACATGTGCTATTTGTTGAAATAGTAGTGTCATATTATGTCATAAACCCTATACAAGTTTTGATTTGTTTACAATCCATACAATTTGATTAGTTTCAAACAGAGAATAATATGTTCTGATCAAATTACAGTCGCATTAATGTATATAACTCCAGGACACTATAATGAGAGCAGGCATGGCTTGTGAAGTAACCTGATTATAAACCTAAACGAACTCACATTACAGAACACATTCGTGCTGCACGTGTTTATGTATCTGCATCATAGATGGTGTTAGTAGTTCCTAGGAATCGATTCAGGAATCGGGTAGTCGATTCCCCAGACATATGGAATCGACTCGTCGCGATTCCAGTCCCAGCCCATCACTACCTATTACTAGCGAGAAGGCTGGGGCCTTGACATGTGTTGGAGGAGCCATTTTGTCAGTTATGCTTCTGTCTTTGTACGAGATTGACGTGCCAAGTAGGATCTTAAATTCTTCCAGGGTTTACCCTGGTTCCCATCCCTTTTGGGGGGGGGGGGATTTTGTAAGCGTCGTTTTATTTACCTTTTTCTACCTACTGGTTGTGTTTAATAGCGTGATTTGATCTCGTAACCTTATTCATTCTGATCTGGGATTATCCACTCCGACGTGCCATTCTCGTTAGAATGGGGATCTGATTTTATCTTTAATTCATTACTGACCCTTTTCCTAAAACCCAATTTCTTTTGGTTCCTCGTTTTAATTTTCTGATGGTCAGTAAAATTAATTCAGACCTTCTGTTATTGAGGCTATCAAACTTCTATTCTACAAAGTAATTCTGAGTCCGTTGAGCTTTCTCAATGTCTGCTTTCATTATGATGTACCTCATTCTACCTAATGTGTCAGATAAGGTGTGTAATATCACCTTAAACAGGATGTTTTATGGCTGTTTTCTTAATTTCTTCTTTTTTAACCTTGGGCGATGATTTAAATATGCCTAACCGTGCTGTAGGTTAACACTGAATCATAATCTACCCCGTGGTGGTCAATTAATTGTTAATTAACCAGTTGAGAAAGATGAAAAGCAATCCATTCAACGGTTTTTTGTCACACGTTTGACTGTCTGATATTAACCTTATTTGGTCGTCGTCTTGGTCACATTATTATTGTCCGATATTTTTTTTTTGATATTACTATTGAGTTGTATTGAACTGAGATCGGGTAAACGTTGTGAACTGATTGACCTGAGCTTGGTCTCGCGAATTTGGTGGTGATTATTGCTGATATTACTTTAATTTCACCACTTTATCAGATTATTTATTGTGTGATCCGCTCCTATTTCCCGCTATTTAATTCGTAAATTATTGAATTAAGCAGTTTCTTCTGCTTGACTTGAGCTGTTCTTAAGGTGTTGAAGTTGATATTTACGGATTTAACCTTATTTCACCACTTCATTGGATTTGTGGTGTCATACATTTGTCATGCTCCTGGGATTTAATTAGAAAGGTTTTGGAGAGCAATCTTTCCGTTACTTGACCTTGGTCTACCTTGCTCCACTTACTGTTGTGAGCATTTTCTTCTCCTTCCTTGGTGGGGAAATTTATCAAACGTTGCCCTCTGGTTTTTATCCTATTGATTTTTAGTTCTCCGTGTTAATTGATTTGGAACTGACCCAGTTCTGCTCCTTGTATGGTGTCTTCCCATATGAATTTTTATATTGATGGGTATTTGCTTGATATTCTGTTCCAGATAACTTATGTACCCTGTTCTGTGTTAACACCGTACTAAGGAATTGGTTTCGTTTCTCTCCATTTATGCTTGTGAATTTATTTTATTGATTAATTACTTACTCCATCTTTCTTGGACTATTAATTTCAAATCATCCCTTGATTAATCCACTGATTTATTAACTTCTTGTAAAGCTAATATTGCGTTATTAAATTCAACTATTTCTAAAAATCCAAGCCTTTCATGATAAAGGTTGTGTACTAATATCTAAAGTTTACTCTATTAATTTTATAAAGATGATCATGATTGCAATGATCCGCTATAAAGGCACCTTCCACATTTAGTCCTTTGAGGCAAGTTGTCTTTTACTTGTATTAACTTATTCCATTTACTGCTTCTGTGTGGTGACTCTGTATGGTAATTTATTGTTTGGTTTTCGTTGTGTCAGTGTGTTCGCACTGTGTCTGTTATTTAGACTTGGATGATCTCTGTGCACTGTGATCCTTACTTCTACTTGACTTGAGTTTGTCACCCAATTCGTCATTGTGCCATTATATTTAATTACTAGCTGTAGTACCCGGCGTTGTCCGGGTAGCTTTTGAATGTTTACCTTTAATATTTTTATCACCAGTTAGTTAAGTGTGAAGTGGATGCTTATTGATTTAGTTTTGAGATGTTGATATTACGACATATTATGTGGTTTTAGAGTTATTTAGATGTATCTGATTTCAAGTTTTAGATTATTTAATATTCGAGTAAAACCTTGTTATTGTGGAAGCTAGAATTGACTGGGAAGTATTTGATTCATTCCAAAAAAATAAAAAAAATTATAATAATCTTAGCGACCCAGAACATTATGGATTCGACACTGTTTTCGGTTATTTTGATATATCACTCACCCTCGCTCCCCACCCCAAAGGAGGCAGAACTTGGACTTTAAAAATTTCCGGTATGTCACCATTCATCTCAGCGACCATAGAAAGTATGAATTCGACACTACTTTCGAATATTTTATATGTCACCCCCCTTGCGTCCCCACCACCCTTATGGGTACATGGGGTGTCTTTCCCCACGCGGTTTATCAAAAGAAATCCGAAATATCACTATTCATCTCAGCGACCCCTAAAATGATGGATTCGACACTATTTTCGATTATTTTGATATCTTTCTCCCCTTCGCCCCCACCCCAAAGGGGACTGAATTTGGACTTTAAAAAATTCCGGAGTGTCAGTATTCATCTCAGCGACCCCGAAAAGTATGGATTCGACACTATTTTCCAATATTTTAAAATGTCACCCCCTCGCGCACCCCCCCGCCACTAAGGGTACTTCGGGTGTCTTACCCCAAACGCGGTTTGTCAAAAACTCCGGAGTGTCACTATTCACCTCGGCGACCAAAAGAGTATGGATTCGACATTATTTTCGATCATTTCGATATATCACTCCCCTTTCGCCTCCATTCCAAAGGGGGCTGAACTTCGACTTTAAAACAATGGGTACATGGGGTGTCTTACCCCCACGCGGTTTGTCCAAAGAAATCCGGCGTGTTACTATTCATTTCAGCGACCCCGAAAAGGATGGATTCGGCACTATTTTCGGTCATTTTGACATATCACTCTCCCCTCGCCACCACCCCAAAAAGTGGACTTTAAAAAATCCGGAGTGTCACTATTAATCTTAGCGACCCCGAAAAGTATGGATTCGAGAATATTTTCGATAAATTTCTTATATTACTCCCCCCCCCCTCACTCCCACCCCAAAGAGGACTGAACTTGGACTTTAAAAAATTCCAGAGTGTCACACTTCCTCTCAGCGACGACGAAGAGTATGGATTCGACACGTTTTCGAATATTTTATATCTCACTCCCCTCCCCCCTTCGCCCCAAAGGGTACGTGGGGTCTTACCCATCACGCGGTTTGTCAAAAGAAATCCGGATTGTCAATATTCATCCCAGCGACCCCGAAAAGGATGGATTCGACACCATGTTAGGTTATTTTGATAAATCACTTCCCCCTCGACCCACACCCCAAACAGGGCGAGAACTCGAACTTTGAAAAATTCTGGAATATCACTATTCACCTCAGTAACCATAAAAAGTATGGATACGACACTATTTTAGAATATTTTATGTCACCCCCTTGCGCCCCCAACCCCTATGAGTACATGGGGTGTCTTACCCCCACGCGGTTTGTCAAAACAAGTCCGAAGTGTCACTATTCATCCCAGCGACTCCGAAAAGGATGGATTCGACACTGTTTCCGATAATTTTCTTATATCACCCTCCCCTGACCCCTCACCCAAAAGGGGGCTGAATTTGGACTCGAAAAAATTCCGGAGTATCACAATTCATCTCAGCGAATCCGAAAACGATGGATTCGACACTATTTTCGTATGTTTTATATGTGACCCCGGCCCCCCAACCCAATCGGAGCTGAATTTTGACTTGGAAACGTTACAGAGTATCACTATTCATCTCAGCGAATCCGAAAACGATGGATTCCACACTATTTTCGTATTTTTTTTATATGTGACCCCCCTGGCCCCCCACCCTATCGTCGGCTGAATTTGGACTTGGAAAATTCCGGAGTATCACCTTTCATCTCAATGAACCCGAAAACGATGGATTCAGCACTATTTTCGTATATTTTATATGTGACCCCCTCGCCCCCCGCCTATATGGGTGCATGGGGCCTTACCCCCACGCAGTTTGTCAAAAGAAATCTGGAGTGCCACTATTTATCCCAGCGACCCCGAAAAGGATGGATTCGACACTATTTCCTATTACTTTGATATATCACTCCCCCCTCACCCCCCACCCAAAAGGGGGCTGAAATTGAACTTGGAAAAATTCCGGAGTATCACTATTCATCTCAGCGAATCCGAAAACGATGGATTCGACACTATTTTCGTATATGTTTATATGTGACCCCCCTCGCCCCCCACCCAAAAGGGGGCTGAATTTGGACTTGGAAAAATGTCGGTGTATCACTATTCATCGCAGGGAATCCGAAAACGATGGATTCGATAACATTTTCATATATTTTATATGTGACCCCCCTCGCCCCCCGCCCATATTAGTGCATTGGGTGTCTTACCCCCACGCATTTTGTCAAAAGTAATCCGGAGTGTCACTATTCATCCCAACGACCCTGAAAAGGATGGATTCGATACTGTTTCCTATTACTTTGATATATCACTTCCCCCTGGCCCCCCACCCAAAAGGGGGCTGAATTTGGACTTGGAAAAACTCCAGAGTATCACTATTCATCTCAGCGAATCCGAAAACGATGGATTCGACACTATTTTCGTATATTTTTATATGTGAGCCCCCTCGCCCCCCGCCTCTAAGGGTACTTGGGGTGTCTTACCCCCACGCAGTTTGTCTCCTGATACTAAGTCGTAAGTGTACTAAGTTTGGTATAAATCGCTCCAGTGCTTTAGGAGGAGATGTAATACATACATACATACATACATACATACATACATACATACATACAATGACATTTATATATATTGTAACCTTTCCAAGGCATCTGTACATAAACCAGTTACCATTGTTCATAAATATGACGTTAGAATGGAGCACCATCGGTGAGCTTCGAACTCAGCCCGGTTTGTCGAAGCCTCACCTTCCCCTACTGGAATAGTTCGCTAGCCGAGTCGGTATCGCATTTTCGGGTCTGTGGACTGTCCGATGGGGCGGTAAGTCCTTTAGTAATAGTCTCTATAGTAGGGGGGAAAGTTAATTATGAGAGGAATACCATTTCATTACTAATGAGAAGAGAGACAATATCTTGTATAATAAATTTTTACTTATACTAGTGAAACACATTATTTACATGGGTATGCCATACAAACACCTTACATATAGTAACTTGGGTAATCTTGATGTTTGAATGTTCGGTAGTCCTTTCTACACTTCATTATACGTTTAAATATTCCAACTTAAGAAAGGCACTCCCTCTTGGGTTATTTACACTATCTCAGATTTAGAGAGGCGTTTTCTCTCTAATTATTTCACTTTACATTTACACTAATCACTTTACACACAAATCTATTCAACATAGGCATACCCAGCTGTAATCCTGTTTGTTTGTCGAAAATTAATATATTCAATTTGCATAAAATTATGATATAAGTTTGCTAGTATCGTATGAACTGAAATAGGCAATTTACACTCCCAATCCTTTGAAAGTCGCGTTACAACACTACTTTGAGTTAAACGTTGCCAAATATGCAGTATGACAAACACGCCCATTTCATTAGGATTTTTATCAACACATATATCAGGACATTATTTACACAACGATGTTACCTATGAACAAGCATTTAGCGACTTCAATACCAGACATCATAAACAAAGTATTATAGCACTCCCTGCAACAAATGGACAAGAATATATACACTTCACATACACATAATGGGCCGCAGGTGGTCTTATTTCACCTGCCGCTTGTGACAGGAGGCTTTACTGTCTCCTGCGATGAACTCAGGACCTTCTGAGACGGGGTATATCTGACCTGGAATTCCCTATACGCTGTGTATAATTAAAGAAATAAATTGGAGGGGTCCTTCATTTAATGCTCATTTGGAACCTCTGCGACGTTGGCTCTATTTAAATTAGCACACATAATCTTTGTATCGAGAGGAAAAGGAACTCGCCACTTGTATCTGTTCTATTTCACTGAAGAAACGCCTTCACTCCCCCGTTTAAAGGGGCTCATAAAACTCCCGCTGGGAGCTACCCGTGCCACACTTTCAAAGAGCAGTCCACTAGCCTTCTCGGGCAATGACTTCACGGCAAATAATCTATTCACTTCTTTCAATACTGGCCATAAATGGCATCACACAAATCACGGCCCTATATCCGGCCTAATCAACATATTCACATCGCGATATGCGCCTCGCGTGTCTTAATGACAGATTCCAAGGGAACTTCACATTTCATTTCGCAATATATATTATGGCTACAGCCTGTTCAGCCATTTCATTTCCTCTCGGTACATCGACCACGATGCAGATCTAACGATGATCTCCTGCCATCAGGGTCCAAGTTAACTTGCACATTCGCGAACTAATTAGCGATGTAAGATATATACCCCAATCTCATACTCCATTCGTTGTTCCAGCAGTTTTAATTTCTAGTAAGGAGGATTTCCTAAGAGCTTGTGAAGTACAAAAAAAAAAAAAACAGTTACTGAGATATCTCTGAGGACTCCTATTGGCTGTAAAAAGATGATAACTGGAGTCGCTTACGTAGAATATTCAGGCCCTTTTACTTGACGGTACTTCACACTTAATTAATCTGAGGTCCTTAAATTTACGTCATGCATTATCAAACCCTTGTAAAAAAAATGAAGTAAAGTATGGTCGTTCCCAAACCATGAAGAAAGTATTCTATAAAAGACCCAAATAAAATGAAATTATAATTATTATCCCTCAGAAATGGCGTGCTTGCAGTCTACGTTATATCTAAGTTAAAAATTTACATATTTACAATGGGACACGACCTTCAAAGAAATAAATACTTGGAAATGTACTCAGCCTTCTGGATACCACGTTCACAGCTTTACAGGGAGGCACTCCATGGATTTTAGACTGCTTGCATCACGTCATCGGCGATGTGAAGACCCATGATGACTTCCTGGCAGGTCACGAACATGACGGCTTGATCTGGTATGACGTTCTCGACGTTCTCTGCTACACCAGGCGAAGACAGCTAGGCGTCTGGTTCTCTCTAATATGCAGGCAAAATTCTGGCATTCAGATGGGCGTCGACGTTCACTCCGGCGTTCACGTAGACATGTAAATGAGGGGAAACTATCTCAAGTGAATACGTTAGTTTATCACACACCACAATTTGAATATATGGTTGAATCTGCTCAATAGCACGAGCATTCCAACCCAATGCCGGTATTGTCTCTGTAGCCCGACACTGCTCCCTCCTCATGTACCTATTCTTTTATAAACAGCATGCAGCTATTCTAGGTCCTGAATAAAGAATGTCACTGGTTAGGCCACTACTGGATTAAAATTTCTCGTCTCACACGACCACACTTCAAGCATATTCTATCTCGCCTAGTCATGCGTAAGTCAGGCTCTCAACTGCATTATCGATTTTATAGACGTGACACTACCCTTAATTATGCCGACACTGAGCCGTTCACGCACTTTCTTTGTATCTCTCAATTGTGTCGAGACACGCACACACGACTCCACGCACTGAGTTACCTGGCTATTGTGGTTAATTAAGCCGTATTAGCATCGGCACATATGAGGCTCGACGCACGACCTCTTCGACACACAGACAGCCGTCATTTCGGTTTCGTGCTGCTCCCACTATATTAAATAGCGACACACTATACTCGCAAAAAAAAAACTTAGTTAAATTGTGGGTATTTTCGCAGATGTTCACAGGGTTTAATGAATCTGCATAACACTGCTCAAATTGCAAGATTATTTCTTCACAAACGACTCATACACAAACCACCACGAAATACTACCGTGCTGGCGTCACATTGAGAATACACTGGATGGTGTCTCCTTCTCAGCTCATGAATATATAGGCGCGCTACGCTAGAGACCCGAATGCTGAGGGTGGGGGAAAAAATGCAATCCTTTCTCACACATTGATCCGTTAATACGCAACGTACAGTGACGAACGGGATATCAAAATGTAGCTCTTGTATTCCCATCTCCACTGAGTGACTGTTATTAAAATAACTTCGTAGGTTTTGAAGCAATCTTAAAAGCGTCCTTTTGTCTCTGGCGGTGAATGATGACGAGCACAGGGGATTCCTTGTGTTCCTTGGCACGGTTAGAGTCCAACATCTGTTAGTCATAGACGCGCCCTTGTTTACAGCGCAGTTACTGCTCTGTCAGTTAAGTAGAGCACTTCTTGGTCTCATAATTATGCGTAAAATTCCCTGATTCAAATGATTGTTTGCGCTTAATTATCCATTGGGTATTTTGCGATTTATGAAAATTAACAGAAATAAAACAGTTGAATGCGTTAAGTTGGCAGTGGTGAATAAGCGAGGAAAACAGGGTATAATGTTAGTTTTCACGTTGGACCTACTCTCTGGGCTCAGTTAGTGACCTAGATTCTTTGTCACGTGATAACGCGTATGGTTTCATCTCGCTCGCGGTGGGAGTGAGAGGGCTTCGAGTACAAGCGCTCTTGCACCGCCTTGCTGCTAATTACCAGCAACTAGAGCTGGGTCGCGCGACTCTGGATATTGCAACTCGAGTCCTGGAGCGGGCAGAAAAATTCTGACTTGGGCAGTTTTTATCGCGGAATGACGCGGAAAACGGCATATTTCATCTCCTGGATATCATGACATACTATAGGTGACGTTGTGAACGGTCACAATATATAGATATTTAATTGGTCCCTTTACGTGCCACACGTTTCAGCATTACTGTGATTATGTTGTATGTATTTTAACTGGGCACGTTACAGTATTAAATTGTTTCCAACCGGGCGAGTTGGCCGTGCGTGTAGAGGCGCGCGGCTGTGAGCTTGCATCCGGGAGATAGTAGGTTCGAATCCCACTATCGGCAGCCCTGAAAATGGTTGTCCGTGGTTTCCCACTTTCACACCAGGCAAATGCTGGGGCTGTACCTTAATTAAGGCCACGGCCGCTTCCTTCCAACTCCTAGGCCTTTCCTATCCCATCGTCGCCATAAGACCTATCTGTGTCGGTGCGACGTAAAGCCCCAAGCAAAAAAAAAAATTGTTTCCAGGTGTATGTAATGTTCCGCACGTTACACAGTCTTCTCAGAAACTGATTTTTCACATCTCCTAGTTGTCGGCTGTAATTTCTTACAGATATATATTTATGTGAATTAGGAGGGTAAGTTGTATAGAATGAGACAGATGCGTACAAAGTGACAAAATAGTGAGCCTCAATTTAGTTCTAATGATTTGACGTGTTTCAAATATGCCCCAATAATATCCTGCGATGTTTAGCGGTCTTTTTCCCATTGCAAGTCAATGTTGCGTGAAAACAGAAGATCGTTCCTCTTTCAAAACTTTAAAATATACGTAATTTGGTATTGTAATTCTTTCCGATTGCCTGTCAAAATGTGACATTTATTTTATTCTTTGCAGACTCAAGATTTACCTCTGGATTGAGTAATTAAATAAATTCAAAATATAATAATGAAGTTAATAGGGAAACCCTAGATAAAGTAATCCGTGAATTTGGATTTAAAACTAAATTGGCAAACCTAATTCGTGAAACACTTACAGAAACTTACTCGAAAGTAAAATTTATGGATGAAGTATCTCGACCTTTCAAAATAAATACAGGTGTCAGGCAGGGCGATGGTCTATCTCCACTCCTTTTCAATTGTGTCATGGAGAAAATTGTAAGAATTTGGAATGAAAAACTGAAAGAATCTAAAATATTGCCACTCATGCTGGGGAAGAAGAACATAGGTGTTGCAATAAATTGCCTAACATTTGCAGATGACTTTACATACTTTCAGAAAGCCTTACAGATGCAGCAATGCAAGTCAATCTCCTTGAAAAGACAGCCAACATGACAGGCTTGAGAATCGCTGCCGAGAAAACACAATTTTTGACGATTATAAAAAGTGCCCCAAAGTTTTTGTAACGGATACGGGTGAGACAATACAAGAAAATGGTTTAGAAAAACCTGCTATAGTGGAGAGGATACAAAAGATGGAAAGAGCGTACGGTATAACTAAGAATACTTACAACAAAAAGTGCTTATCAAGAAAGCACTACAACACAGTAGTGAAACCAGAATGCCTTTATGCCAGCGAATGTCTAGCACTGAACTATAAGCTTGATAAATTAGAAATATTAGAAAGAAGAATTATAAGGAAAATATTAGGTCCTCTAAGAATTGCAGAGTTTTGGAAATTAAGAAGTAACAATGAAATTTACCAGAACGTAGAAAACATATCAGAAACCATAATAAAAAGGAGATTGCTATTTCTTGAACACATTTGCAGAATGGATGACAATAGATTAACTAAACGAATCTTCAAGTACCTTTGGGAAAAAAATCAACTACCACCTGGATTCAAGAGAGTCAAGAAAGACCTGGAAAGGAAAAACATACGAGAAGAATAATTATTGGAAAGAAAGATTTTTAGGAAGAAAGTCTTACAAATGGAAGGATTCAAGGGAGGAAGGAAAAGAAAACAGGCACAAAGTGGACTGAAGACAGGAAAAAGAAACACAGTGAAACAATGAAAGAATACTGCAAGAAAAGTAAAGAACAACTAAGGAGGAACAATTAATATTGTAACGTGGTCCTTAGAAGGCCGGAACGCAGGAAGAAGAAATTAAATTAATATTTTACTTATTTATTATTGAATGTTCTAGACATTATATCTCCAATATAATGCTCCTTTAAACAGTGGTAAGATGTTGAAGATTTCGAAAATGTAACCAAAAACATTTAAGTCATATTTATTGCCATATTTGAATACATAATTACGTCATAAATGCTTGCATATTTCTAACATTTTTAGATCATAAACATCAGGACCATAATAATAATCATAATAATAACAATAATAATAATAATAATAATAATAATAATAATAATAATAATAATAAATACCTATTTAAAATTATACAAAAACTGAAAGCCAGAAAAACAGCTGGGTTGGTAGGATTTCTGGTGACATATTACAGGCAATGGGCTGGAGTATAGTGCCATACCTGAAATATTTATTTGATTACTGTTTTCATGAAAGAGTAATACCAGATAAATGGAAATTAACAATAGTAGCCCCAGTATACAAGGTAAAACCTGATAAATATAAGGTGGATAGTTGCAAGCCAGTCACTTTGACATGGTGTTGTTTGTAAGTTCTGATATGAGTTGTGTTTGTGAAATTACTACTTGGTTTGTTAGAAGGCACTTCGTGTTTAGCGAACGTTATTCCAGCGAGGGCCAACTTGCAGGATTGCAGCAAGGTATAGCAGATATTTTAGATTCACTAAGTCAAATGGACTGTATCGCTATTAACCTATCCAAGGCATGGAAGATTACTGACGAAAATGAGGCCTATTGAACGGTGTTGATAGGGGTGATAGTACGTTATAGGGATCACTCTAAGTACCTAGGTGTTAATATAATAATGTTCTTCATTGGGATAATCTCGCTAACGAGGTTGTAAAGAAAGGTTACAAATCTCTTGAGACGGCTATGAAGATATTTAGGGGTTGTCGTAAGGATGTAAAGGAGAGTGCGTATAAGTTCCTGGTAGGGTATGGGTCCAGTGTATGGAACCCACACCACGACTACTTGATACGTGAAGTGGAAAAGATCCAAAGGAAATCAGCACGATTTGTTCTGGGTCATTACCAACAAAGAAGCAGTGTTACGAAAGTGTTGCAAAGTTTGACCTTTGAAGACGTGGGACTAAAGAGACAAGATGTTCGTCAAAAGTGGTATGTTCTGAGCAGCTGTCACTGGAGAAATGGCGTGGAATGTCTTCAGACTTCTATAAGCTTGAGTGGAGCTTTTAAACGTAGGAAATATAATATGGAAATAAAGTTGGAATTCAAGAAGACAAATTGTGGTGAATATTCATTTATAGGACGAGGAGTAAGGGACTGGAATACATTATCAAAGGAAATGTACGACAGCCGTAAATCGACAGCCGTAAATGCAAGTGATTGATTGATTGATTGATTGATTGATTGATTGATTGATTGATTGATTGATTGATTGATTGATTGATTAATTGATTGATTGATTGATTGATTGATTGATTGATTGATTGATTGATTGATTGATTGATTGATTGATTGATTGATTGATTGATTGATTGATTGATTGATTGATTGATTGATTGATTGATTGATTGATTGATTGATTGAAGTCAGCCTATGGTGATAATGTGTCGCACGATTTGTTCGTTGTGTGATACATATCGTAATATTGTATATGCTGCCAACTGCTTTGCAGCTACTTCAACACTTCTCTGCTAGGTTGTTTAGTAGGCCTTCGCTTAGCAAATATTGAGAAAGATGCAATGAAGGATGCAGATATATTTCAGGTGAACTGAACAAAATACATTGTTTCGTATCTGTGAGGGATTGGCGACTACACATTCATTTCAAAATATTTACCGAAACTGATGGAAACGTATCTCCAATGGCTTTGTGATAGAGTTCGCAAAAGAACGATATAGCAAAGCAAAGTCATCTCCGCACAGACCATGAAGATCCTGGAAGGGGTGGAAGCTAAAGGCCTCCACCATCCCTAATCTCGACAGATGGTGAGGTAGAGTGGTTAGCTCTACTCCGGGTCGTCTTTGCCCATAGGAATTAACCTGGAACTAACTTTCTATGTAGGGTGAGTGAACCTCAGGGCAATGTGCACCTCCGGATGTGGTAATCACGTTTCTCAAGGTTTTCGACTTACTGACTGTGAATCGAACCAAAATCCTTCCGGGTGAATCGAGCGTGCCTTTATCACCTCGGCCAGGCAGCCCTTTCTAAGAGCTTTATAGGTACATTCTTTTCACATTGAGGGATTATTGGACCGTAATATGAAAGCCACTACTTTGGATGAACGGAGAGAAGTGTATATATCACATATACTTTCCTTCTCATTCCTTCAGAACAGAATTACATTTCCGTGACATCTTGACAGTGTATTAAAGGTGAGCCTGCCTGTAAGCACTTCCCTAGACGATTGGTCGGACGTCGAGCTATCGGAAATGGATCGCTTGGGAAAGAGAATAAAAGGAAACAGCCATCAGCAGAGCGATCGTATCTAAACATTACGGGACTCCCTATCTCCCTTTCAGCTCTCTGCTGGAAAAGTTACGAGAGGCAGTCATGTGAAGTATTGTATCATGTACAAATAGAAGAATAAAGATCTCAATCACGTTCACTAGTTGCGATTAGCACTCTTATAAATCCACCACTTGTATGACTCCACGACAAGATATAATGCTCTATTATATGCGCACTTTTCTTGTTGGGAAGGATCTGAATGTCCTCTCAGACTATCCGCCACTGTTGTTTGATTTAAATCCAATAGCAATGTACACGCATGCACAGAAATGGTGTCCCGCATTAAACAAAGTATGGCATTTCCCCACTTCCTCGCTTAACGCATTGCTGCAGGTAGACATCCCGCTAAAATACATCGTTGTGATTGAAATGGGCACAGTGGCGGATATGCAGCGATACTCACACTCTTCCTTCAGTACTATATATACCCGTTCAATCTCTTCCCTCCTGCGCCTTCACTCCCTCCCCTTTTCAGTACTAGAGTAGGGTAATATTGATTGTTTATATCGGGACACAATTTCTGTGCATGCATGTAGTTACATTCTGTCGTAGTAAGGTTGGATATTAAAGATCGTATGATTTTTCAGATCGTACAACGTAGAAGGGATGTAAGCCTATTGTGTCGAGTAATCTGTTTAGGCCTACTATCCGGTTCAATTTCATGTTTGATGCAAGAAAAGAAGAGAGTCCTTACAGAAACCACTCTTGCATAGAGCTTCGTCGAACCACATTATCGAAAAGAATCTACGGTGTGTCTTTCCGCCTATGTACGGTGGTTAATAACTATATATCAGGAGGGACGTGCAGTTTATAATCACATGAAAAACTAAATGAATTATATACCATTGCACCAAAATATTTGGTACTAGCTTCACTACGGAATTCTACATTGTATACAGAATTCTAGGTGAAGTAGTCTACAAGTTGTGGGTATGTTTTCTTTAAAAATTGCGTACCTCTTGGCATTACCCCAGAAACATGACGAGGAGGTCGCCATACGTCATTTTTCATGTGAATAATTGGTTAGGGAATTTTCATTGTAATGGTAGGCTCCCTTTGCCTACTGCGAGTCATCCCTCTGTGGGTGAGGGCGGTAGAATAACACCCACGGTATCCCCTGCCTGTCGTAAGACGCGACTAAAAGGGGCCCCAGGGGCTCTGAACTTTGGAGCGTGGGTTGGCGACCACGGGGCCCTCAGCTGAGTCCTGGCATTGCTTCCACTTACTTATGCCTGGCTCCTCACTTTCATCTATCCTATCTGACCTCCCTTGGTCAACTCTTGTTCGTTTCCGACCCCGACGCTGTTAGGTTTGCGAGGGCCCGTGTCTTCCTATGGGCGATACCTTCATTTTTCGTATTGTCGGACCCCTTCCATTTTTTCTCTCTGATTAGTGTTATATAGAGAATGGTTGCCAAGTTATACTTCCTCTTAAAACAATAATCACCACCACCACTACTGCGAGTCATAATCGAATTGGACAGTTTTCATTACAATGGCAGACACTTACGCTCCACCCACCATTTTATGCCCTCATAAAGATTGTCTGCGTGGTTTTATCAATCTTCCATTGGACAGAAAACCAACATGACGCCAATAATAACGCGATAAAACTGTTTTTAATACATATCTGCGTAAGTGCAACTTCGAAAGAAGAAAGGATTTCCAAGAAATTATTTGAGTTACACAGAAAATTCATACAAACACTTTTCTGGAAAATCGGATTTTAGGTTCACGTTCTCTGATTCAATATTTTATAGGACTAACCGTTCAGGCAGCTTCTTCACGTTTAAGGGTAGGCGTATGCTTTTCTTTGACATGCATCACAGTTTCTTTAATTACATTGTCCTCTTAAGGGATATAATGTGATAGTAAAACACAGAAAATCATCCTTTTCTGGAAGCTGTTAGAATTACGAAGGAAATGCTGGCATTTTTTCTAGGAAATCAAATTTAAGTACTCAGTTTTTTAATAGGACTAACCATTTAGGCAAGGTATTCACTTTGAAGTGTCCCACGCTGTGGCTTGCTTCACATTTTATTTCTCTGCATGACTCCCTTAAAATACAATGTAATAGTAAATATCCTATATGTTAACCACAGGTTCCAGTTATATGTTTGCCACGTTTGAGCTCTGTACATCAAGTAGTTCTTACGGTAAGTGAAATACACCAGACAAAATGACCAAGGATAAAGCATGCGTCACAGCACAGTAAAGCATTATTTTCTTGAAAACTATTAGAGATTCGAAGGAAATTCATTTGAACATTTTTCTGAGGAATAGAATTTCAAGTACACTTGTTGCGATCCATTGTTTGTTAGAACTGACCGTTTAGACAGTGTATTCGAGGTTAAGATTCCCAAGACCGAGCTCGATAGCTGCAGTCGCTTAAGTGCGGCCAGTATCAAGTATTCGGGAGATAGTAGGTTCGAACCCCACTGTCGGCAGCCCTGAAAATGGTTTTCCGTTGTTTCCCGTTTTCACACCAGGCAAATGCTGGGGCTGTACCTTAATTAAGGCCACGGCCGATTCCTTCCCACTCCTAGCCCTTTCCTGTCCCATCGTCGCCATAAGACCTATCTGTGTCGGTGCGACGTAAAGCAACTAGCAAAAAAAAAAAAAAAAGATTGCCAAGAGTACGTTTTCCTCTGACTTCCATCAAATTTGATTTCACTACATGTCCCACTTAAAAATAGCGTGATAGTAAGTAGCCTGTGCGTTAACTAATGGTATCAGTTACAAGCGCACCAAATTTTAGCCGTGATCTGCTATGAATATATGCAAAATCTTTGTCAGCTACCTCTTCTTCACAGACCGTGATTTGACGATGATTTTTGCACACGATAAACCCAAGTGAAACGATCCTTATGTACAATCTGTCTTACGACTGATTTGCCTGTACAATGAGTATGTTTCAAACGGGTCCATTTTAACTGTCCTTTTAGTATCTTCGTATTTCTTAAGGCATGTGCCAGTGAAAAGCGTCTTCAAAAGCATGTTTCGTGTCCTTCCATGAGAGCAATTTTCAGGCATTTTACCCTCTGTTCTCCTTGAAAAAATTAAAATCTCAGGGAACCCCTCCGATTTTTTAATAAATTAAACAGTAAATATGTTACAAACTTCTTATCTTTTAATTCATGTTTATTAAAATTATGCGCTTGAAAAAGGTTTAAGAGAAAGGCGAAAAGCAGGTGCACCAATACACCGAATTGGAACAAAACATAAAGGCAGAGAATTGGACCGTTTAGAATTTGCAGACAACATGGCACTAATTGCCCAAGACATCCCCGATGCACAAAACTAGCTTGACTCCTACAAGAACAAGCAGCGAAAATTCGGTTACAAATTTCATGTAAAGAAACAAAACAAAATTTATGACAGACATTCTAACTGCCCCATCTAAACTCCAAATTGGCTCCAACCACATCTCTCGAGTGAAGGATTTTAAATATTTAGGTGTTTGGATTACTGAAAATTGTAATTGAAACACATCTATTGAATCGCGACTCCATTAAGTGGAGACTGCATTTCAGTCAACAGAAAAGACTTAAAACAAAAAAAGTATGTCGTGGAGCTGCAAAATCCGACACTACTACAGCAATCAAACCCGAAGCTCTCTACTTATCAGAAACTCTCAATCTCCAACACAAAACACTAAAAGGACAATTAGAACTGAATGAACGTAAAATAATGAGAAAAATCTTAGGATCAAGAATCTAAGGAGTATATTTTGCAAAACCTAATGCAGAAATACATGAAAGAAATTACAGAAACAATGCGGATGAGAAGAATACAATTCATGGGGTACTTAGAAAGAATGGACTCAAACAGACTGATTCACGGAATTTACACATTCTCAAAGAATAAAACTAATAGATTAAATTGTTACAAACAGGCAGAGAATGGCCTGAATGAATTAGGATCACCAAATCTACTGGACCGAGATGAAATCAGAAGAATCACACTCACACGGCGTTTTGAGGATGATGAGGGAAAGACTAACTAACATGCACGGTCGCTGCAACGAAAACACACCAATTTACTACGTACGAATACTGGGCTAAAATAAAAAGCCAACAACTGTTGATTACGTGTGGTACTAAGTGACCCATTCGCGACGAAAAAGGAGAAGAAGCCAAAATTATATTAGCAATATACCTCTACTCAAACAGAGTTTAACATCAACAATTATGTTTCGTTTGAATAAATATCTCTGAAGTTAAACTATTTGTTATAATGTCAGATAATTTTAAAGTCACTCTCAACGTCAAGTTTATTTAATTTCGATTTAAGGTGTACCGACAAAGTGGTCGCGCGGTTATCAGCTTGCATTCGGGAAATAGTGAGTTAAAACCCCATTGTCGGCAGCCCTAAAGGTGGATTTCCGTGGTTACCCATTTTCACACCAGGCAAATGTTGAGGCTGTACCTTAATTAAGACCAAGGTCATTTCTTTCCTACTCCTAGTCCTTTCCTATCCCATCGTCGCCATAAGAGCTATCTGTGTCTGTGCGACGTAATGCAGATTTTAAAATAAAATAATTGAACATATTCCACCTTTGTGGTTGGCGTGATTAGCTGCCACCCCCAGAGATCTGGGTTCGATTCCCGGCTCTGCCACGAAATTTGAAAAGTGATACGAGGACTGGAACGGGGTCCACTCCTCCTCGGGAGGTCAACTGAGTCGAGGTGGGTTCGATTCCCACCTCAGCCATCCTGGAAGTGGTTTTCCGTGGTTTCCCACTTCTCCTCCAGGCAAATGCCGGGATGGTACCTAACTTAAGGCCACGGGCGCTTCCTTCCCTCTTCCTTGCCTGTCCCATCCAATCTTCCCATCTCTCCACAAGGCCCCTGTTCATCATAGCAGGTGAGGCCGCCTGGGCGAGGTACTGGTCATTCACCCCAGTTGTATCCCCAACCCAAAGTCTGAATCTCCAGGATACTGCCCTTGAGGCGGTAGATGTGGGATCCCTCGCTAAGTCAGAGGGAAAAACCGACCCTGGAGGGTAAGCAGATTACGAACGAACGAACATATTTCAAATACTTGAAGTGGGAGTAAATTGTTTCAGTAAGTAGTAGAGAAGATAATTCGGCACTTCTTAGCTTTTCTTGAGTATTTGGGATCGTCTGTTGTGACTTAATAAATATATATCAGCTAGTTGTAAATGTGAATTTAATTTTAATGAATTATCAGTTGAAAGTTCTGCTGCTGTATATATTCATATTCTCCTAGCATAGGTGGTTGGTTGATAACCCAGCAGCAAGGAATTCCTTATACACAAGCCGCTTTTCTCAATCACCAGGATATACTTCCTGAACTGAAAGTGCACTTGCTTCAGATGTGACTTCATAACGTTGAGGATCTCCTTTGAAGCACTTTTTCCTGACATCTGGACGAATTCTGTCACTGTAATTTGTATTGACCAGGAGTGCTTTAGACTATAAAATTTTTATTGTAGAACATAAACAAATTGAGAAAATGACTGTATAAAATTTTACTTAAATTGTCTGGTGACCCACCTGATTGATTGATTGATTGATTGATTGATTGATTGATTGATTGATTGATTGATTGATTGATTGATTGATTGATTGATTGATTGATTGATTGATTGATTGATTGATTGATTGATTGATTGATTGATTGATTGATTGATTGATTGATTGATTGATTGATTGATTGATTGATTGATTGATTGATTGATTGATTGATTGATTGATTGATTGATTGATTGATTGATTGATTGATTGATTGATTGATTGATTGATTGATTGATTGATTGATTGATTGATTGATTGATTGATTGATTGATTGATTGATTGATTGATTGATTGATTGATTGATTGATTGATTGATTGATTGATTGATTGATTGATTGATTGATTGATTGATTGATTGATTGATTGATTGATTGATTGATTGATTGATTGATTGATTGATTGATTGATTGATTGATTGATTGATTGATTGATTGATTGATTGATTGATTGATTGATTGATTGATTGATTGTAGGCTCCGGAGCTGCGTGCTGTAGGTCTTTCTATTTGACACCTATTGGTGACCTGCGCGTCTGGTTGTGAGATGATGATAATAATGAGGTAGCGAGAGGGCCTGCACAATGCGTGACGTCCACATCCGATGGACGAAATCACCATCAACAGCATCATATGCCCTCACTCCACGTGAACACTGAGGATAGGTTTCTTCACCAACGGGACTCGATCCGGCTAACCGCGATATCGGAACGTAAAAAACTTCCTGCGAGTGTCTGGACTACGTTACCACTACTTTATTTACAAGCTCTGAACTTGTATCCGAATTCGAGCCTCACTGTCGGCTGCCCTGAAGATTGTTTTCACACCAGGAAAATGCTGATGCTGTACCTAAAGACCACAGCCGCTGCCTTCCCATTCCTATGCCTTTCCCATCCCATCGTCGCCATAAGACATATATGTGTCGGTGTGACGTCAAGCCAATTCCAAAAAAAAAACTTTATTTACTGCCCTCGTACTTCTACCTTGCAGATGAAATCGCTAGATACAACCAGAGTAGCAAAAATGAATAATATTTATCGTGCATCTCTGGAATTTTCTTTGTACAGACGATACTATACTTGAATGAGATTTTGTCTGGAATACTAAAACATTGTATATGAACAAATGTTTGTCTATTTTAAAGTATTCATCGGTTCTTTTCTCTATGTTACAAAATTCTGAGCTGACATATCTGTATATTTATAAAAATACAGCACTACAATGTTTATCTCAGAGCATTTATGAAAGTTGTCGTTTTCTACTAATGGAATCTCACTCTCGTGATGATGATGATGGTGATGCTGATGATGATGGTGGTGGTGGTTGCGATGGTGGTTGTTATGATTAAAAAACGTTGTGCAGTTTCGAGTAGCTTTATAAATCGCGAAATGAGCTAAAATCAACGATACCAGTTACTCATATAGCGTAAAAAATTGGACTAGAAAGGATGGAATTCAAGGCTTTAGGCTATTCGTTATTTCATACAACGTGTGTTCACAGATGGTAAAATTTTAACTAGCATTCAGTGCAGCTACCAGCTCTGCATGTTTATCGAACAGTTGCTCTACTTTCCCTATTGTCAAAATTCATACAACGTATAATCTCATCAAATTTGGATGTTTTCCATTACTTCATAGGAGCAAACTGTATTCCAGTGAACATTCCCTACTTCCATAATATTGTCATGTATTGACGTCGTCATTTTTCTGTTTAATCAGTTGTTCTATTTTGCATGAAATATAATCTCTCGACCGGCAAAAATGTAATATATTCCTATCATAGAATATCTGTGAATCAGATAGAAAAGAGAATAAGACTTTTATAAATTGAAGATTCCAGTTACACCATTGTGTGACTGTATATGTAATGCGGTTGCTTAACTGCTTTTCTCCGATCTAAAGCTTCGTGGATCAATTCCCAGCACAGTAGGCCGGGATTTAAAAATACTTAAATGCTAGGTACTCGTGCTTGTAAATGAACTGGAAACTTATATATAATTCCTCTTCTGGGGATAAATTTAATTTCCAGAGTCTTTTGAAGCTTGCAGTCGTTGAAGAACCTCTATGTATACTACATTATTATTATTATTATTATTATTATTATTATTATTATTATTATTATTATTATTATTATTATTATTATTATTATTATTATTATTATTATTATTATTGCCTCCTTAAAGAGCTTGCACCTATACAGCTGAAGAAGAGGTGGTTAGTTATACTAATTGCCACTCTTTCCCCTGTATCTTTCTCATTAGTATCTAAGCATTAGGACGGCCTAACTGGACAGTTTTCACGCGTATAGCATCAGATATATTGCTGCTTTGTGGACTGTGATATCCCGTTTTCAAAGAGATCTATAGGTCTTGGCTCTATAATCACAATCATACAGTTAACCAAAGCTAACTACAGCTGTCAGACCTGCATGCGTAATTATATTAATTAATCTTATTAATCTTTTTAATATATAAAAATCAATATTTGTTTGTTCGTCTCGAATGAACTCAGAAACTCCTGGACCAATTTCGCTGAAAAGTTCACAATTTATTCTTATTACTCCTGGGACGGTTTAGTAAAGTAGGTAACTTTTTGTGGTGAGTAATTTTATGTAATTAATTACCGCACCAAGATCTGGATCGACCTCGATGGACAGATTGTCGCTAGGCGACAGCGACTGAATCTGTATCGTGATTGACCGGTAAGAAATCGTCGTTGCCGGGACAAAATCTCCTATGTGATAATATAGTCGGAGAAATACTGACCCGCAGCAAATACTTTATGAAGAGCGAGAATGCCTTGACAATATTCACACAATATTGTACCTTAGATGACAGAACCTTACCGGCCAAGGTGTCCGACTCGTTGGCTGAATGGTCAGCGTACTGGCCTTCGGTTCAGAGGGTCCCGGGTTCGATTCCCGGACGGGTCGGGGATTTTAACCTTCATTGGTTAATTCCAGTGGCCCGGGGGCTGGGTGTTTGTGCTGTCCCCAACATCCCTGCAACTCACACACCACACATAACACTATCCTCCACCACAATAACACGCAGTTACCTACACATGGCAGATGCCGCCCACCCTCATCGGAGGGTCTGCCTTGCAAGGGCTGCATTCGGCTAGAAATAGCCACACGAAATTATTATTATTGCCGGCCAAGGTTCTAAGCTAAAATATTTCACATAGGAGGATTTGTCCCGGCAGCTAAGAAATGTTGTATATGGGAGGCTAAGAACACGCCACGATGTTTTATAAAGTACCTTCGTCACTAGAAGGTTCATGACCGTGGCTGTATGCAGGAGGATGGGAACACGCCACCGTGTTTTATGAAGTACCTTTCCACATCTCCTTCTGAACCACTTGAGCAATTTCAACTGAACTTGATACAATTATCACCCACTATCTGGTAACAAACACTGTGGGAGTAACCCACCCCTGATGATGATTTTTGTTGTTTGAAAGGGCCCAACATCTAAGGTCATCGGCCTCAAGCCACCCCTAGCACCCCCATGAGTGAGATGTGGTGGTGGCGATTACTGTTTTAAGAGGAAATACAACTCGGCACTGTGAAGGGGGTAGCAAGTAAAAATAAACTAAAATAGTGTCGAATCCATAGTTTTTGGGGTCACTGAGATAAATAGTGACACTGTGGATGCCGTTAAAGTCAAAGTTCAGACCCCATCGGCATACGGGGTGGGAATAAAATGTCCAAAATTGACCGAGATTATGTATGTATGTTTTGCATAGCTGTCAACCAAACTTGGTACAAATATGACTTACTGTCTGGAAATATCTGTGAGGGCAAGACACAAACCTAGCACCCCTAGGGGAGCGTGTAAAATGTAAAAATAATCGATATCAGTGTCGAATGCACAGTTTTCGGGATCACTAAGATGAAAAGTGACACTGTGGATGCCATTTAAGTCCATGTTCAGCCTCTATCGGCATGGGTGTTGAGAAGTAGGGAACGGAAAGATGTAAAAAATGACCGATATTTGTGTTTAATCTACAGTTTTCGGGGTCCTTAGTCCGCCTGGTCATAGTTCCTGGTCATAGTTCCAGCGACACATCTATTGCACGAGGTGTAAAACTTAATTCTGTTATTTGTTTGATAGAATCAGCTACTTCCTTGGCAATCTGGGCTGCCACAAGGAAATAGGTTAATGCGAAATTATTGCCTCAAACTAAAAATTAAACACATGACAATAACTCTAAATGAATAAAAGAGTTTGTAAACCACCAGTCAACGTCACAATAAAGAAATATACAAAACTCACTTCAAACAGTTAGCACAAGCCCTAACAGAGCCGGAAACTACAGCTAGTATTTAATAAAATGACCATAAACTTTGGTCAACTATATGGATTCTTGGTGAAATAATGGCGCTGTAGAATCATGTTTGCATTATGTTACGTGTCCATGCGGTAGAGGTTGACTTGCAGCTTCAGTTCACGATTTCTTTACGTACTACAAATAGTGTAACCTATTTAAAAGAGCGATTATGTTGTTTTAATATCTTAATAACATGTATAATTATATGGTACGTAGAATTTATAACTAGTGTATGTAGTTTCTTGGTAATTCAGTTTGTTGTACTTTTCTTTAAATGCAGAATTATGGTAGACTAGCATTTGTACCTGTTCTTCACACGCGAATTTGCAGTGGATTACATGTTACCTTCAGGAATTTATGCGAAGTAACATGGATATATTCTCATGTTTAATGCGACATGTTGAAATTATACTTTTGTACGAATGCGCGTAACGTGAAATATGATGAAGCTGAACGAAGTCGAGAGAGAATGAGGACGATTTAAAAATTTATTGTACGGTGCAGCTCCTGGTCCGAAGTTGTCCGAAATTCTCATGGTTCTCAAGTTACATATTATATTTCTGGCCACTTGCGTGGCACTCTAGCATTGATGCACCTCCCTTGAAGTGGCGTATGACTTTTAGTGCCGGGAGTGTCCGAAGACATGTTCGGTTCGCTAGGTGCAGGTTTTTCGATTCCGTAGGCGACGTGCGCGTCGTGATGAGGATGAAATGATCATGAAGACAACACATACACCCAGCCCCCGTGTCAGAGGAATTAGCCAATGATGGTTAAAATTCCAGACCCTGCCGGGAATCGAACCCGGGGCCCCTGTGACCAAAGCCCAGCACGCTAACCATTTAGCTATGGTGCCGGACGCACCTCCCTTAATATATCTCCTATCGAAAAGGGTAAAATGGCTTTTAAGTTGTTCTCGTTGCGCACCTTGAAGCGACATGCACGATCTGTCCCACAGGACTAGGACTAAATATCCAACTTTTCGTAATCATCTGGTTATTATCCGTCATACGGTAAGTTAGGGATTATACGTACATGGCATAAAAGAACGGAAATAACATATTCCTAAACATTTTTTGTATATATACAGTCTTTTGATAGACCTAATGTTAACGAAAGCATTTGAGATTAATCTTCTTATAAATACCAATTCCATATGAGTACCATGACATCATAGTTACTTTATAACACAATCTTGAGTGAGTAGAATTCAAATACGTAGTTTCGTTGAAATAAGTCCAGCAGCTTTCCATGTTTAGGAATATACAAACAGTTAGATAACCAGACAGGCATATAGACGGACAGACAGACACATTGACACCAAAGGGAACAGTTCCACCTCATGTTATCTCGGCGTTCAGATACATTTGGTGGGGGTAATTTTAAAGCCAAGAGAAATATGATGCATCATCTGATTTTCTCCTGTTGTGTATCCTTCAATGATTTTTAAATGGTAAGCATATAGAAACCTGCTCCTAGATGAGTAAACTCTAAATATCAAGTTTGGTCGAGATCTATTCAGCCGTTTACCCGTGAAGCTGGAACAAACAGACACGAAAGCTAAAAACTACTGATACGATCTTGAATTGACATCAAACGGATAAATATATCAATATTTGGCGAAAAAAATGTCATTACCAAACAGCAGACTCCCTAGAATTTTGTTTATAAGATAAGTGCAATGAGTCGCTAATATTCTGTGTTTGGTTTTCGATCTAGTTTCGGATGTGCAAATACCATAAAAACAAATACCAGAAATATTCAACCGTGATCATTTGGAAGTAACTGAAGATATCTCAGTGTGTTTCTGTCCTCCTTTAATTTTAAATGACGAAGGGTTTCTGCGATAGTTAATGACCCCTTTCGAGTTCGGATTGTGACACGGAAATTATTTCATATTTTAATATATTTAGGAGAGAGGTTTGAAACATCCATCATCAGAGATCCGCCCTTGTATTGCAATGACTTTAGAATGTCCCAGATATAGTTTATGGAATTCACGTAATACCAAAACTTTGTATCAATAATTATCGAGAAGTTATTGAGGAGAATACAAATTTTCCAAAGGAACTGCAGGCTAAAAGTGCGAAGGACGTTACCGTGACAGCGATTGGTGACGATACAGTCGTTCAGCATGGCGCCGTGACGTGGCTCCTGGGACTGGACGCAGATTTGTTCCATGCCGGCACCAGTGCCCTGGTGTACCGTTAAAACAATTGCTTGGACAAGAATGATGACTATGTTTGATAATAATGTATATCAGCGACTTGCGACTGTGTGTACCCTTATACCGTAAATTCTTTTATAACAACGTTTCACCGTGTGAGCTCATGTAACCTTATATTTTCGAAGACCGAGCTCGATAGCTGCAGTCGCTTAAGTGCGGCCAGTATCCAGTATTCGGGAGATAGTAGGTTCGAACCCCACTGTCGGCAGCCCTGAAAATGGTTTTCCGTGGTTTCCCATTTTCAAACCAGGCAAATGCTGGGGCTGTACCTTAATTAAGGCCACGGCCGCTTCCTTCCCACTCCTAGCCCTTTCCTGTCCCATCGTCGCCGTAAGACCTATCTGTGTCGGTGCGACGTAAGACAACTAGCAAATATTTTTGAAGCTCCTATACAGTTGAGAATAATATTTCATGGTACAAGTTATCATGTTTTGTTTCTCTTTTTGGTTTCTATTTTAAGCATTTCACACCGTAGTGATTTACTTATTAATATTGGTCAAAGTTTGTGTTTTCCTTTTTAAGTTTAATGTTTTAAAGATTTCTGACTTTAGAGGTATGTACGGTAAAGTAATAGCAATGGTCAGTAGCAAAGGCTGTCATGCTCTAGGATTTAGCTTAGCAGATTCTCATAGAGCTGTCCTAACTTAAAGATTCTCGGACTGCTCTGATGATTTGAAACTGCAGTGGATTGTTCTTATCAAGTAATACATGGTTTAGAAGAGAAGTGGGTTAATATCACACGCTTGGTTATCCAAGGAGTTCCCCCAGTTATCACCAGATAAATGCCATTTGCTTTATGTCGTACCGACACAGATAGGTCTTATGGCGACGATGGAACTGGAAAGGGCTAGGACTGAGAAGGAAGCGGCCTTCGCCTTAATTAAGGCACAGCCCCAGCATTTTCCCGGTGTGAAAATGGGAAATCACGGAAAACCATCTTCAGGGCTGCCGACAGTGGGGTTCCAACCCACTATCTCCCGAATACTGGATACCGGCCGCACTTAAGCGACTGCAGCTATCGAGCTCGGTCCAGATGAATGCTGGGATAGTATATTTCATCTAAATTACGGCCGCTTTCTTCCCAATTTTACTAGAATTAGGTCTAAACAACCGGTCATCGATGCCACACAATACGACTGAAGACGCCATCTCGCTGACTGGAATCACACCAGAATTACTTGATACGTGAACTGGAAAAGATCCATAGCAAAGCAACACGATTTGTTCTGGATGATTTCCGAAAAAGATTTGCGTTACGAAAATGTTGGAAACTTTGAACTGGGAAGACTTCGGAGTAAGTAGACGAGCTGCCTGACTACGCGGTATCTTTTGAGCTGTTAGTGGAGAGATGACGTGGAATTACATTAGCAGACGAACACGCCTGAGTAGAGTTTTTAAAAGTAAGAAAATCATATTTAATATGAAGACATAATTGGAATTCGAGGGGTCAAACTGGGGCAAATATTCGTTTAAAGGAAGAGGAATTAAGGATTGGAATAATTTACCAAGGAATTTTAAAAAGGACTAGATAAACGCCTGGGCGATAGTCCTAAATGCAGAGGAATGACGATTGATTGATTGATTGATTGATTGATTGATTGATTGATTGATTGATTGATTGATTGATTGATTGATTGATTGATTGATTGATTGATTGATTGATTGATTGATTGATTGATTGATTGATTGATCACTCCAAATACCTAAAGATAATCTTACTGAGGTCCATGGTTAGCTGTATGTGACACTCTATATATCAGTTATACATCAGTATAACCAGAAGTACGAAGCTGGTTACCTGAAAACTTTCTCGCAAACCTCGTTCAAGGAAAATGAAATATGTGGAAACACTGGGAGGCTGAGTGTAGAATATCATATTATTTTCACTTGTGATGGTTTTACTCTGTTACGATTGTGAGTGTACATGGAATCAACCATGCTTTTATATTCAGAAATTCGTAGAAGGTAGCAATCCACATGACGTGATAATTATTTAAAGATATATTGGCAAGCTATCCGATAAGGAACAGGCTGGGACCAATGAGAGGTCAATGGAAGGAATAAGAATAATAATAATAATAAAGTTTAACCAAGACTATATATTCTTTCTACTTGAAAGATAATCAGAACAAAATCAACATTCCATGACATGGTATAGTATAAGAACAATGTTTTGAATAGAAATAATGTATTTACAAGAAACCCCTAGACCATTTACAAAATGTTATATTAGTTGAGGAATTCAAATGGACATAGCAAACTGCAAGCCTCAACGGAATGAGATGCGCTTTAAAAATAAACGAGAAGGAAAGGAGGGCAACAGGGAGGGACAAGGACGGGATCACAACTGTAGGAGTCGCTCAAGCACATTAAGATGCAGAGTACAAAGTCAGTTCATAGTAGGGTTGCTGAGTTCAGGCCTCATATTCAATCATTCAAAGCTCTTGAGTCTATTGATTATTTCGATGCCATTATTTTGTTAAAAAGAAACACTCATGTAAAGTGAAACTAGCCATGGAGACGAAGGTAAAATTTAGGCCCTGATTGCCAAAGTCCACTAGGTAAATAATAATAGTAATAGTAATAATAATAATAATAATAATAATAATAATAATAATAATAATAATAATAATAATAATAATAATTTTTCCTTATATATATATATATTGTATAAAATCACCATGCGATTAAAACAAGTAGAAACAAGAATGAAGCACAATCCCTTGAACTGGCACTTGACTACAATCACGTCATGTAGATGATGATGATGAGAACCCGATGCTCTTTTAACCATATGTAGAAAATAGAGTCCAGAAGAGAATGCCTGAAGCCGATATTATGGCAGTTATCTTAACGACGAAAATAAAGCAATATGACTTAGAACATCGCTTACTTCAAGGAGAAGTGCACCCTGGGAAGTATGCCTCTAATCGATCTCCTCACTGGTACATGTGATGTAATTCCGAAGTCTTTCGTGAGTTTTTATCATTACTACGGCGCGTCGCTAGCTAAATGGATCATTTTAAATTTCATTAGTTAATTATTATGGATCGGGGATGGCTATTTGTGCCGTCTTTAGCATTATAATTCCTATTAGGTGGTGCCCGATCCTCACAGACACACAGGTCGCCTCTACAGCGTCAACTCGAAAGATCTGCACTAGGCCTCTCGGAGGGCCACACGTCTTTATTAGTACTAGGGAGCGAATTTTGATGTGTTAAAAACGCGAAATAATTTTATGTAATAAAAAATGCTAAATATTTGATAAAAGTATGAAGTTAATTATTCCTATTGTGCATCCCCAAGCGTAAAAACCTAATCTTCTACTTTAAATATCCCATAACCATTCGCGTTCAATAGGTAAATAAGTTTTAAGTATTGTATTGAAATATGGTGCTACCAAACGTGCTACTTAATGCAAATGGATGTCTGTGTATGGAAAAGTGCAGTATGGTACATTAATATTTTACGTCCAAAAACAGATATTATGGTATTTGAAAAACAGGTAATGTTTTCTTTAAATATGTCAAAAACAACCTACCATTTTTGAAGAATTTTACCAGTTCGTTCTCACCAATCTCACGCAGGAATATTAGTTGCTTAAATTAGTCTCAGAATTGCAGTGGACAACAAAGATCATCTCCAAATTGGCGATTACAAACGACGCCGATTATCTCTAAAAAACGCATTATACTGCAAAACTGATCGCTCCACATCGCAGGACGTCAGGCATGCATAGTTAAAGAGATGAATGTCACCAACACTAACGCCATCAATTTCGGCAATATGAGCACCCTCCAATACTTTAGCAACTTGGCACATTTTTAAATTCCTGAGTAATACGAGTGAGTTAGAATGGTTGTTGACTCAGTCATGGAGGGGAAGCATAGCCACAACATTCAGAAATATGATGTTAGATACACTGTTTAAAACAATACTATAATTGTAAAGTGTGGATAAGAGCATCATTTCATAATACGGAAGCATTTTAAATTTTATTGAGTAGCAAATATTGCCGATTTATCTGCTTATTATCGACTTTCTTAAACTAGTTACTTAATATTTGTGTAAAAGAAATGTGTTTTTATGTGAAATAAGATGGTTTTTACGCTTGGGGATGCACAATAGGAATAATAAACTTCATATATTGCGTAAAACATATGCAATAAAAGTACGTAATTACATAAAAAACCACTCCCTAATTATTATCTACAAGTCTCAGAGATGACATCGTCAGTATTGTCCTTTATAACTAATGTCATGGCATTTTTAAATTTTTTTATTTGAATGTATACAGACAGATAGACTGCAGGTACCGGAGTTCCGTGTATTCAGCGTGACGGTATTCTCAGGTGTATTGCTTGGAATTCATTATCAGTTCCACTGCCTCTGATACCGATCAGCTTCTCAGTTGTTCTTACCCCGTTTCATCCCTCAGTCTTGGATGAAAATCATCGCATTAGCTGGGAAGTGAAACCGCACCCTCCGAGTAAGGTGCAGGCACGCTATCGTAACACCCAGGACTAGCAATTCTGAGATAGAATATTTGAGATGTCAACAAAACTACGGGTATGCTTCCAGTCATACTGCATGTAGTCTAGATCCTCTGTAAAGTCAAGTACTCTTCCGGACGAATATGTTCGAAACTGAAGTCAATTTCAAACGTTCTTGATAAATTTCATCACACTCGCACATTTGTGCCGTAGAGGTAATACCATCTTATTTAATTATGTCAAGGTAAACATAACTTTAAAATGAAATGGAACGTAATCGATATTACGAAAACAGAAACTCCCTATATATTTAAATGTGATGACCTTCCTGTACACGGAAGGAATTTGAGTTACTGGCTATCTGTTTGGACAACAGTCATATGATACTGAAAGGCGTGGAATTGTGCCTTCTGCCTGTAGACATTCAAATAAATAAATAAATAAATAAATAAATAATAAATAAATTTTTACGATTTGACCGTGGGTTCTAAACCTAATGGCAAACTTGCAACCAGGCATTGGCCCTAATAAAAGTGCCATCCGATAAGAGTGGTGTTTGAACTCGAAACTCACGACCTGGAAGTCGATTGGAATATGCCAATGACCCATCCACGCATACGGAAATGAAATGTTTCAATTTGATTCCTGTACGCGATGGGTTCTCTATAAATACACGGTGATGCTTGATTGATGAAAAAAATTTCCGTCAACGTTCCACAAACTTCCCTGTGAAAATTTGTAATTTGGCGTGGTTAATGGCTACTTAGATGAATTCAAAATTTAATGTACTTTTATTTGCTCTTAAAGTTTCCGAAAGGAGTATCTATTTCTTATTTATGAAAGATTCATTCCCATAAGCAGGTAAACATAGTCCTTTTAAATACAGCCGGAGATGGTGCAGATCTATCCGGGAAATGAAAAACGTATTGATGAGAAGTGTTAAAAGTATTGCTCAAAGGATACATGTTCCTCAAGCACAATAGCATGTCCATGTAATGACCGAATGACAAAGGATCTAGGCATCCTAACATCACAATCTGCGTCTAAAGCGGACAATATAACAGGGATTAACAATTGAACCAGCTGCCTTTGTGTATTAGTGATAGAATGCCGGCCTCTGGATCCCAGGATAGTGGGTTCATACCAGGCAAAAGTCGGATATTCGAAGGGCGGAAAAGAAAAACCATTCCCACACTATATCGTACGACGTCGGCACATAAAATATTTCTGGCGCCAGATCTGGTGTGTACCCCACAGAATTAATTCAATCTCAGCCATAGATCTCCAAATAATGATCAGTTTTATTCTGCTATCTTGTAGAGTAAACTGGAACGTTGAAATTGATGTGCAGGCATCCTTAATGGCGTCAAATTAAAATTCCTACACTTGGTAGCCAATACCCTGCGATTATTACTCATTACTAACTTTGGAGCAACCCCGATCGTTATTTAGCTTATGGCTCCAAAGACCAGTTCAGTACAAGAATATCAGGAATATGAACCAATCAACACCTGAATTTCGCGACAAACGTACCGATGTCGTATCAACACTATCGCATCGACATGCACTTGTTTTTAATTAAATTAATCAAACATTTCGTAACCGCCTTGGTGTCCGGCTCCATGGCTAAATGGTTAGCGTGCTGGCCTTTGGTCACAGGGGTCCCGGGTTCGATTCCCGACAGGGTCTGGAATTTTAACCATCATTGGTTAATATCGCTGGCACGGGGGCTAGATGTATGTGTCGTCTTCATCATCATTTCATCCTCATCATTCAGGTCACCTATGGCGTCAAATGAAAAGACCTGCACCTGGCAAGCCGAACATGTCCTCGGACACTCCCGGCACTAACAGTTATACGCCTTTATTTTTTTCATTTTACCTCCTTGGTGTAATATCGTCCTTGAGTTTTCTTCGGTATTACATTTAGGTAACATTCTTTCTGGCTCTATTAGACATGTTTGCGAAATTACTAACTGGACTGAAAGAAGCAGTTTGGGCTTACGAAAGGTTATTCCTTTTTTTTTTTTTTTTGCTATTTGTTTTACGTCGCACCGACACAGATATGATGTCTTATGGCGACGATAGGATAGGAAAGGCCTAGGAAGAGGAAGGAAGCAGCCGTGGCCTTAATTAAGGCAGCCCCGGCATTTGCCTAGTGTGAAAATGGGAAACCACGGAGAACCATTTTCAGGGCTGCCGACAGTGGGGCTCGAACCCACTATCTCCCGATTACTGGATACTGGCCGCACTTAGGCGACTGCAGCTATCGAGCTTGGTAAAGGTTATTCCAGTGAGGCTCAACGTGTAGCATTTCACCAAGATATAGCGGTGTTTTAGATTCAGGAAGTCAAATGGACCGCATCGCTGTTGATCTTTCCAAGGCTTTTGATTGGAGACTACTGACGGAAATGAAAGTACTGGACGAGACAAAAGAGAAAATAAAACTCAAAGAATTAGAGTAGATGAAGTGTTATCTAATCCTGGAATTATTAAGAGAGGCTCCATTAAAGGCAGTATTATTGGGCCTTTATATTTCGTTACATGTACCGAAAATTATATGAGTAAAGAACTAGAATCAGAGGTACTAACTTACTTTTTGCGGATAATTTTATAACTGCAAAAGCAAAGGCAAAAGCAAGGTCATCTCCGTACAGGCCGTAAAGCCCCTTGGTGGGGTGGAAGGTAAAGGATTGCACTGTACGTAACCTCGGCACTTGATGGGGTAGAGTGGTTAGCTCTACGCCCGGCCGCCTTTGCCCTCAGGAATGAACCTGTACTCATTTTTGGTTTAGGCTGAGTGAGCCTCAGGGCCATATGCACCTCCGGAAGTGGAAATCTCGTTTCTTAAATCATAGTCCAGCCTCACAGAGGCATCAACTTTTAATAGCGCACTTACAACCTGTAGGTTGTTCTTAAATAAAGTATTTACACATTTGTTCCCTGATGTGGGCTCATTTTTTGTTACATAGAGGTCCATAAACAATTACTACCGAGCTCGATAGCTGCAGTCGCTTAAGTGCGGCCAGTATCCAGTAATCGGGAGATAGTGGGTTCGAGCCCCACTGTCGGCAGCCCTGAAGATGGTTTTCCGTGGTTTCCCCTGAAGATGGTTTTCCGTGGTTTCCCATTTTCACACCAGGCAAATGCTGGGGCTGTACCTTAATTAAGGCCACGGCCGCTTCCTTCCAATTCCCAGGCCTTCCCTATCCCATCGTCGCCATAAGACCTATCTGTGAGGGTGCGACGTAAAGCAACTAGCAAAAAAACCAAACAATTACTGACCGAGCTCGATAGCTGCAGTCGCTTAAGTGCGGCCACTATCCAGTATTCGGGAGATAGTAGGTTCCAACCCCACTGTCGCCAGCCCTGAAAATGGTTTTCCGTGTTTTCCCATTTTCACACCAGTCAAATGCTGGGGCTATAGCTTAATTAAGGCCACGGCTGCTTCCTTCCCATTCCCAGCCTTTCCGTGTCTCATCGTCGCCATAAGACCTATCTGTGTCAGCGCGACGTAAAGCAACTAGCAAAAAACCAAACAATTACTGAACAAAAAGGGGGGATGAGTGCCCATACTAAATGGACTTAATGTAAAAGGAAAAAGGTTTAACATGATTGTCCATGAACAAAAGGCTAGGAAGCGAAACACTTACACTCCTTCTAGAATATTTTAACACCGTAAGTGGGCTTATGGACTAATGTTATATAAGGCTAAGCCTATTCTACGCCTGGGGTGACTAAATGAAAAACATTAAATTCCAAAAGAATGTTAAGATATGTATATGATAAGAAACTTTAGTCACCCCATACCAAATTGAATGGGAATCAACGGAATAAAATCACTCTTTGTTCCCTTAGTATGCATGTTTTCCAGCAGGGATTTGAGCAGAGTCCTGAGACTTGCCGAAAATCTACATTTAAACCATGAAATTAGAACTGGAGATGAATAAAAGAAGTTTGAAACCTTCCTCTCAAGCTATTTGCCTGGAGCTATCACATGTTAAGAAAATTCTGCCATTACCTTGATTTGCTAGGCCTTCCGAACCCCGGCCACCGCCCCTGCCCCCTTAATACACGCCGCAAACAATAAACTGGAGCGATGAAGATGACGATACAGCCCTAAAGTGCCCATCTTTTACAGTATTTTGAGGGGAAGTTTCCAGAACTCTTTACAGATAGGCTGGATGCCCGTACACACCCGCAATTTTAATTGGCTAGAGAAAATATTCACAAAATTTCTGACTGATTGATAGATACAGGAGTTGGAGGAGGCGAATGTGTTGATATCCTTGACACAAGAACAAAACAATCTTCAAACACTAAGGTTAGGCAACTTTGAAAAATACACATTTCTAAATGAATTGATTACGGTTCGACCCGCTAGTGGGGGCAATTAGCCGATGATAGAGACATATATCGGATGAAAATCCAAGTATCTTGCATAACATCAGTTCAAGGCAGATTACCTAGATGGCCTTATATAGGGCGCGCAGTTTAACTGGCCGGAGAAGGTGTACCCCCGGTACAACTTATATTAGAGGTCATCGTTTTATTTATTTATTTATTTATTTAGCCTATTTATTTATTTATTTCATGTTTGCCCGATATCACTTCATTCACTTACTCTTATCGTTTAGTTCCAACGAGACTGCAAATATACACTTGGAAATGCATGTAAGTGCAAGGCTCAAAATGTGCCCGATATTTATTTCATTCACTTCAAAATTTTTGGCGAATACGAGGATTTCGCTATACCAACAAGAAAACGTGAACCATATTTACTCTCAAGTAACTCAATATATATTGTTATATTATTCTTAAGAAACACATAGTACATAAAATACAGTAGATAATAATAGACAAGGAGTAGTAATAACTTACATATATCAGTCAAGGTGACATTGTAAGTCCATGGTAAAGGAAGCCATTCCCGGTCACCAACACGAAGACCCATATACAGTCCGTGATATCCGAAGGTTCTTGTCTGTGTGTATGTGTGCGATGCCCAATCAAATCTATGACACGCAGAGATCAGAAATGTTTCCTTAACTTAAATGAGCGGGTACAGCATTTCACCGATTACGCATGGCTGTGTCAGAGAGCTATGAAATGCTGCCAACGTCATCAACAAGCAAATTCTACAGGAATTATCCGGTGTTCTATAAATCTGCAAGTCTTCCGATACGACACGTAATACAGATGAGACTGTCAACCACATGAAATAGCGTTTCATCAACTCGAACATCTTGGAGCGAAAGATTGTGCCATCGATTATTATCCTTCTCAGGAATATGAATCTTCCTTCCCTCTGTAACGGAACACGACTCTCGGTCAAGAAACTGATGTCGAATATTATTGAAGCCACCATGATGGCTGGATATGGCGCGGGTGATGTAGTATTCATTCCTCAGATTCAAATCATCCCTTTGTATATACCGTTTCAATTTAGACATCTGCAGTTTCCCGTTCGTTTGAGTTTCCCTGTTAGCATCCAGAAAAAACAAGAAGAATCACTTAAAGTTGTAGAACTCGGGTCATCGGAAAACGTGCTTCTTCTGTTTTCAACTGTACGTGGGTTGTTCAAGAGTCGGAAAGGCAAACACTCTATATATGAATATTGACTCCAACTGGAAGGACAATTAATACAGTTTATCCGGAACCCCTATAAGGGCAAATTAAAGAAATTATAACATGGTCTTTCATGTTGTTTTAATACTATTTGTACTATTTACCAACCATATCCTAATCAATGACAGTAACAATGTGTTTAAAAACAAAATAATGCATTTCACGCAATTTATGTAAAAGCGATTTGTGTTAATGAATGTAAAGCTTTTAATTCAATTAATTAAAATATCTAACTCCTCATTTCCACATTACGCCTCTTCAGTGATGCCTAGGCCATCCATGATATCGAATGGTGGAGCTGTTGAGGATCCAACCAGCCTTTGGGATGAGGACTGAACGTACACACTGTTGAATTAATACACGCGGGTGAATCCACTGGTACCTGCTAGTGTGAAAATAAAATTGACATTCAAGAGGAAAAAATGGGGCACAAATTCATTTATAAGGAGAGGAATTAGGCCTAGCATTCTTCACATTCAGACAACACACTACACTACCAACGACAAACAGAAACAGTGATTAAGTCGCTACAAATAAGGTTGGCGTCAGGAACGGTATCCGGCCGTAAAACAGGGCCAAATCCACATGTTCGACACAGTTAGCATCCGCAGCCCCACAGATGTGGGAAAGTCGGAGGAAGAAGAAGAAGAAGAAGAGGAAGAAGAGAAAGAAGAAGAAGAAGATGATGATGATGATGAATTAGTATTGGAGTAATTTATCAAGGAAAGTGTTCTATAAACTTCGCAGTTCTTTGAAATCATTTAAGAAGAGACTAGGTAAATAATTGATGGAGAATCTGCTACGTAAGCCACAGCACTAAATGCATGTTAATGATGAATGATTGAATGAATGTGTTTTTCTGATGAACCCGACTTCCGACATATTACATGTAGCCCAGAACAGGTACTATCTGCGCATTTTTTAGCGATAGATTTACACTCTAGTGCTGAAGCGGTCGACCTCGGCAATCTTCGAGATTCGTACTGGCAATCTTTGAAACATAAACTATGAATCGCTTATGCATCGCTTTGCGACGTCTGGCGTACACTTTAGGTACTAGTACTGTTGTTATTTACACAGCAAAGCCAAACTATAGAATTCACTCTAGGAATAAAATTCGCATCGAGGAATGTTATATAATGTTATATAATGTGTGTGTGACACAGTTGCTGGCTTAAAATAACAAAGATTTAGAAAATTCATATCGATCGATCATATTATCGATTCAATTCAGATTTCATTTCCGTTCAGTTGGCAGTACTAACGGAACCGGAAGAGCTCCCTCCTTACTCCTCAAACCTCTACACAAATCTATCGCTAAAAAGTGCGCAGATAGTAACTGAACCTGTCGTCGGTAGACGTTCACACTGCACAGCCCTGAGTCAGCAACCTGGGGGAAGTACAAGCTGACTGAGGTGCTTCTGGCACGGGCACTGCGCTTACGGTGGGTAGGGTTTGACACCCATGATGTAAACGGAACATCGACCGAGGTAACATAACATTTTCTGACTACGTGTTAGAAAACTGGTATATTTGTGATTGAGAATACCACAGTGCGCCTTTCTCCCAAGGCAAGATTATTGAAGTTCTGAAATAAATATTATGTGAAACACAAACCAAGATTCGCAAAGCAATACAGGAAACACAGCTCCGTTATGAAGTAATTTTAATGTTGCGTGCAGAAGACCTTTATGGTAAAATATCACTCGTGGATTCCGTAAAAGGAATAGCTCCCTATAAGATACCTCCAAAAATAGGATTCAAATACATTAGCAACCATCCAGAATAAAAGTGAAAACGTGGCTGCATATTGCAGCTGAAGGCCGTGCGCCTTATAGTGTCTTCTTTATGTTAAGACTAGAGAGTGCTTAAGCGATCGATCTTTAGCATGTTGTAGGGATTTATTTTGCAGAATGCATGAAGATGTTGAAGCAATCGACAGTCAAATTTCCAGCCGATCACCTTTTTGTATCGTGAGAGTTAAAGAAGGACATTGCGTACACTCCTAGACGTCGCTGTGCCATGTACTTTCCACATGTTGTCCCCTGAGTTTAACGGTACGCGATTTGCTAGTCTTGAGGAAGACATGCAGTCAACAGAGGAATTGGTGGCCCAGAGGGTCTACCTATAGTAACTCGCTATGTATCACACATTCTTACGCTGCTATCCCAGGAGGTTGTAATGTTCTTATCCAAGGCTCAAGTAAGCTTTCAGTTCATACTCATTCAAAATTTCAACCACATAATATACGATCCAGGTATTTCAACCTTGCTTAAAGCAAGCAGTCATATATGCCTGCTAATTTTCCGATCTTCAACCACTGAGCCTGCAGTTTTATGTAGACCGACTTCACTGGTGTAGCCACTAAATTGTTATCCTTTCCTTCCCAGCCTCAAAGGTTCGATCCTAACTGAGGTCGGTGACAGTGTATGCTTCCACTCGAAATGTTTTAACCATTATATGTAGACCAGAACAGGTAAATGAACGTGTTGTCGGTAGGCGTTCCCACTGCACAGCACTGAGTCAGCAACGTGGGGTAATTCATACCCTGCTCCCCTTGAATGCATGTCTGCCTCAGGACTAGCAAATCGTGTACCGTTATACTCAGGGGACAACATGTGAAAAGTACATGGCACAGCGACATCTAGGAGTGTACGCAATGTCCTTCTTTACAAAAAGTGATTAGCTGGAAATTTGACTGTCGATCTCTTTACGCATTCTGCACATAAACAAATCCCTACAAGAAGCAAAAGATTGATCGCTAAAGCACTCCCTAATCTTAACATAAAGAAGACACTACAAAATGCACGGCATTCAGCTACATTATGTAGCCACGTTTCCACTTTTATTCTGGATGGTTGCTAACTTATTTGAATCCTATTTTTGGAAGTGTCTTACATGGAAGTCTTACACAAATCTGTGTTCTTGGTTTCTAGTACATGAAGAACTTCTGCGGACAATGTTCCAACATCCCAAAGCCTCTGAAGATCTATAATAATTGATGAGACATTATGCAGTCATTATTATTATTGTTCTTGTTGTTATTATAATAATAAATGCCCTAGTTATTGACTCCTCTCGAGGCTCGATATGCTACATTTTTCCTACAGATTATTTAAGTACCGATGATTAATGTGATAATTTGAACCTATCACCCTCTTGATTACCGATCTTCTTGTAGTAGCTACTTTTGGCTGTTTAAAAATTGTTCTGTTAGTTCTTATGGATAATCGTAAGCTCGTAGTATCTATTTAGTTGACGCTTAGATTTGAAAAGATAGTGGTAGGTTACCCAATGCCTTAGAGAGTTAATTATTCATAATAAATATATAGCTCGTTATTGCTGTAGGGTGGAACAATTAATAAACCTTATATATGGTTTTATCGTTCTTCATAACTTTAACTCGTGTATTGTAAATAGTACAGATGCAGGTAAATATGCCATTCTACCGACAAATCTGTTCATCCTCTAACAATTTCTAGACAAATGTCTTCGTCTTGACTTGTTCGTCTCCCACGGGAGATGAGAAATCTTAGGTGGTGGTGGTGGTGATTATTGTTTTAAGAGGAAGTACAACTAGGCAACCATCCTCTGAGAAATCTTAGCTGAAGGTGGGTTCCATGTTTGTTTCAATATTTACATATTGTTTACATTTAGGCTCTTGCAAGAAATATGCTTTAGATAACGGCAGGAACAGGGCATTTCGATTCCGTTCTTCTGTTTGAACGATCTATCAACATCACTGCGGAGTGCGAATACGAATTTTAACACCTTCTCTTAAAATCAATGACCGCAGAATATTTTGCTGGAGGGCACTTTTGAGCTGCGATGGAGATCGCTGACTCTCACCTCACTGAGGGAATCACCAACACATTGGATAAAACTAAAAATATAACATTTTCCTATAAAATATTTTAGTTTCAGGCGCAATGTCCTAATTGAAGGAAGTAAAGACGTGTGCTCCGTTCGTTTCTGCCACATGCAGATACAAAAATGCGTTCCCAAAGGCCCTGCAGATTACACTTTTGATTCTTTCTAATTTCTTAAATGAGAGGATTGATAGCTGATAACTTCTGCCAGCTCCACTTTTAGTTAAATGCAGTGTGTACAGTGTACTAGATCTTCTGGTATGGGCTTGAGCAAGTTTGTTACTTTCGTCTCGATAGCTGCAGTCGCTTAAGTGCGGCCAGTATCCAGTATTCGGGAGATAGTAGGTTCGAACCCCACTGTCCGCAGCCGTGAAAATGGTTTTCCGTGGTTTCCCATTTTCACACCAGGCAAATGCTGGGGCTTTACCTTAATTAAGGCCCGGCCGCTTCCTTCCCATTCCTAGCCCTTTCCTGTCCCATCGTCGCCATAAGACCTATCTGTGTCGATGCGATGTAAAGCAAGTAGCAAAAAAAATATTACTTTCGTTTTGTTCAGTCTTCCTCGTCCTTCGCTTTGACAATATGAAAGCGACTGAGGTATAAAAATTTGAATAACGTCAGTAGCACGATTCCTAACACAACCAGTTCCCTCATGAATGGTGTGAAAGTGTCACTCGTAGGGTTTTGGTGAATTTGGCAGACTGATCTATAAAAACATCTTCTGACCTGACAAGAACGGTATACTTCCCTGAGAGACACCTAGGTGATGTATGGGTAGCTGATGTTACGTGGGTAGTTCAAGAGTTGGAAAGACAAACACTCTATATGGGAATGCTGACTCCAAATGGAAGGACACATAATATATTGCGTCCGGAACCTCTATAAGGGAATATTAGTTTAAAAAATTATAACATGGTCTTTTATGTTGTTTTAATACTAGTTTTACCATTCACCAACCACATCCTAAGCAACGACACACGTTATTATATGAGTTTAACAATATACTGTATTTAAAAGCAAAATAATATAATTCACGCCATTTATTACTAAGAATGGTGCAGCCTTTGTAAGGCAGACCCTTCAACGATGACGGGCTCCATGTGTTATTAAGTACACTGTACCTTTAAAAATTAAGGAAACAAGATCTTGCACGGAGAAACTTTCTTCTTCTTCTTTCCGATGAGGCCTGCTAAGGACCACGTGCCAATTTCAATTCAGTTCTTCATACTTTGTTGTTTTCTCTTCCGCTCCTTCCATTATTCTTTCATCCTTTCACTATGCTCTTTCCTTCTGTCCTCGGACCACTTTGCACCAGGCTTCTTGTTCAATCTTCCTTGGAATCCTTCCATACTTACTACCTTCTTCTTAAAAATTTGTCTGTCCATAATTTCTTCTTCTCTTATATTATTTATTTTTAAATCTTTCTTTAATTCTTGAATCCAGCTAGTTGTTGCCTTTTGGTCCCAAAGGTACTTGAAAGTCCTTTTTGTTAATCTGGAATCATTCACTCTGTAAATATGTCCGAAAAATTGCAAACTTCTTTTTCATGGTTTCTATTATGTTTTCTATGTTCCTGTATATATCATCATTAGATCTTAATTTCCATACTTCTGTTATTTTCACAGGGATTAAGATTTTTCTCATGATTCGCCTTTCTATTACCTCAAGTTTATCTAATCTATAGTTTAGTACCAGGCATTCACTTGCATATAGGCATTCCGGTTTCACCACTGTAGTGTAGCGCCTTATTTTAAGATTTTTTGATAGATACTTTTAGTTATAAAAATTCTTTGTGATACCATATTCTCCTTCCATCTGGTGTACCCTTTCTTCTACTGCAGATTTGTCTAAACCATTTTCTTGAATTGTCTCTCCCAGATATTTGTCCGACTCGTTGGCTGAACGGTCAGCGAACTGGCCTTCGGTTCAGAGGGTCCCGGGTTCGATTCCCGGCCGGGTCGGGGATTTTAATCGTCTCTGATTAATTCTTCTAGCCCGGGGACTGGGTGTTTGTGTTTGTCCCAACACTTTCCTCTTCATATTCACACAACACACTACACTACCAACCACCACAGAAACACGCAATAGTCATTAGATCCCTTCATATAGGGTTGGCGTCAGGAAGGGCATCCGGCCGTAAAACAGGGCCAAATCCACATGTGCGACACAGTTCGCACCCGCGACCCCACAGGTGTGGGATAAGCGGTAGAAAAAGAAGAAGAAAAAAGAAGTCTCTCCCAGATATTTGAACTTCGTTACTCTTTCCACTGGACAAATATCTGTTGCCAAAAAGTTTGGAGATTCTCAAACCTGTCTTGTTGACTATTTTTTCCAAGAGATTGATTTGTGTTGTTGCACTTGTTAGGTTTTCTGACAATATAGTGAAATCGTCTGCAAATGCTGGGCAATTTATTCCAATGCCTTTGTTTTTTCTCCCCAAAGTTACCGGCAAAATGTTATACTCTTTAAGCTTTACGTTTCAAATTCTTACAATTTTCTCTAGAACACAGTCGAATAGAAGGGGTGACAGACCGTCACCTTGCCGTACCCCTGTATTTATCTTAATAGGTTTGGATATTTCACCCAAACATTTCACCTTTGAAATTGTGTCAGTAAGGGTTTGCCAATTTAATTTTTGCTCTAAATTCACAAATTGTTCTATCTATGGTTTCTCTATCAACCGAGTCAAAGGCCTTTTTAAAATCTACAAAAGTCACAACAATGTCTTTTGAATTCAATATCCAATGGCGAATTATGGATTTTAAGTTAAATATTTGTTCTGAACAAGATCTTCCTTTTCGAAATCCAGCTTGATACTCACCCAGTTGCTTGTCAAGTGATGTTTCTACTCTATTCAGCAATATTTTTGAGAATACCTTGTATGCAATTTGCAGAAGAGAGATGCCTCTATAGTTATCAACACTTTATTTTATTGGCGGATAAAAGTATACATAGTAGTACGCTTTGCTATTCAACATACTCACTATTCTTATCCAAGCTCTTGTTCCTCTACATCACGACATCGATGTTGGCAGTTGACTTCCAGTTTATGAAGTCACGCCATGACGTTCATCCTCGTGCTTCATCAACGATCCGAAGAGATGGAAATCATTGGAGGCCTGGTCGGACGGTCATCGCTCAGCCCAGCTTGATAAGGTTTGCTTTTTCTAGGTGAGACAAAGAGAATAGTGTCTTTTCTTGGGGGAGGGGGGGGGGTGCCGTGAGGCTCCGCCCCGCCTCACAGCCCGTGGTGACCTACCTGTTTGGACAAGTGACCGACAAGCGAGTACTAACGCAGGAACATAGCCTAGTACAAGAGTACAGAATAACTTGAGGTGCAAAGGCTAGTCTTCTGCCAGCTACTTCCACCCCTCCGTAAAGGAGAAGCTATGAGAAACCTCCCTAAACCCATCAGGCAATCCCATATCTCCTTTCGGCACTGGTTACCCTGTCGCGGTCGTACCAAGACAACCCCGGCGCTAGACCACTGCCGCTCAAGAGCCACTGTCACCCCCGGTCCATGGCCGCCTGCAAGGCTTTCAAGGTAGAAAATGGAGAGAAAAAAAATACAATTAAAAAGAAATTTTTGACGCGCGATCAAGAGAGAATAAATAAATAAAAAGTAGTCTTGCAAACGACCATGTGGATGGCCAGTAATGCGAAAGCTCTTCCCAAAGGAGCTACTTCGCTTACCCCCTTCAAATTAGGATATTATTGCAGCCACCACTTATCACATTAAGGACGGACCGCATAGAGAATATGGTGCCGCAGCATTGTTGCCAGAGCAGTGGTGGTGGTGAATATTGTTTTAAGTGCACTTACAACTGGACAATCATCCTCCGATAACACTAATCAGTGGGGGGTGGGGGTGGGGGAAGTAGAGAGGATCCGACGATTAGAAAAATGTTGATATCGGCCAAAGAAAGACAAAATCCACTACGGGCATTAAAATGAAAGATTCCCTAGACCTCATGACCGCCGGGGTCTGAAATGAACAAGAAAGATCAACTGAGTTCGGGTAGGACAGGTGAAAGTGAGGAGCCTGGCACAAGCAATGCCAGGGCTCAGCTATATACCCCGTGGTCGCCAACCCACGCTCCCAGTTGGAGTCCCTGGAGCCCCTTTTAGTAGCCTCTTACTATTGGCAGGGGATATCGTAGGTGTTATTCTACTGCCTCCACCCACAAGGCAAGTTAAAGTATATTAAAGCTCTCCCACAAAATTTACGTCTGGTAGAAGAGAAATAACTGACATGGTGAGCATCACATCTGGACTAGCATTCATCTCTGGTCTTCTGGAGGTAATTCCCGTAATACGAAGGTTGTTACTGCTGATTGCTTGACTACATACTAAGGAATAGTACAGGGCGAGGTATATTGCGAAAATCGTATTAAGGAGGGTTGTCAAGAAAGTTTAAAGATCTCTCCACATGGGTATGAGAGTATTTAGGGGGTGTAGTAAGGATGTAAAGGAGAAGGCGTACAAGTCTCTGGTAAGACTCCAGTGCATGGGATCCTTTCCAGGACTACTTGATACGAGAACTGGAAATGATTCAAAGGAAAGCAGCACGATTTGTTCTGGGTGATTTCCGACAAAAGTATAGTGTTACGAAAATGGTACAAACTTAGGGCTGGGAAGACTTGGGAGTAAGGAGACGAAATGCTCGACTATGCGGTATGTTTCGAGACGTCGGTGGAGAGTTCATGTAGAATGATATAAGAAGACGAATCTTGAGTGGAGTTTTCAAAAGTAGGAAGAAGTATGAAGATAAATTTGGAATTTAATAGGAAAAATATTCGTTTATAGGAAGAGGAGTTAGGAATTGGAATAATTTACCAAGGGAGATGTTCAATAAATTTCGAAATTCTTTGCAATTATTTAAGAAAAGGCTAAGGTATGTGCCACCTGGACGACTACCCTAAATGCAGATCAGTGGTGATTGATTGATTGATTGATTGATTGATTGATTGATTGATTGATTGATTGATTGATTGATTGATTGATTGATTGATTGATTGATTGATTGATTGATTGATTGATTGATTGATTGATTGGCAAGCAAGAAACAACATAGTGCGGAAACTTCGAGGCACCACCTGGGGAGCTCACCCTTGCACTGTGAGAGCAAGTGCGTTAGCACTGTGCTACTCCACTGCTGAGTATGCATGCTCCGTGTGGCATAAGTCCAGCCATGCCAAAAACATAGATGTAGCACTAAATGACACCTGCCGTATTATCACAGGTTGTTTAAGACCTACTCCCATAGATAAACTCCACTGTCTCGCTGGTATAGCACCACCCGAAATCCGACGTGAGATTGCTGCTAGGCATGAGAAAAGCAAGGCTATGACTATGGAAGCCCATCCTTTGTATGCCTGTCAACCAGCACATCCTAGGTTGAAATCAAGAAAGAGCTTCTTGACAACCACTGAAGCTCTTAAAGGAACACCACAACAAGCAAGAATCTCAATGTGGCGGGAAAAATGTCAACATTTGAGAGAATGGATGGTGCCAAAGGAAGAACTTCCTCCTGGACATTCTGAACAGTGGACAACATGGAAGGCTCTCAATCGATTACGCTCCAGCACCACGAGATGCAAGACCAACCTACAAAAATGGGGCCTTCCTGTGGAGACAGTTTACTGCAAGTGTGGTACTAAGCAGACTAACGAGCATCTTCTACTGTGTCCATCTTCTCCAGCCACTTGTACCATTAAAGATCTAATGAGGGCAACTCCAAATGCGCTTGTCGTGGCCAATTTTTGGTCAACCAATGTTTAAAAATTCCTTGTTTAATTTTTGTCTCTCTTACTTTGTACTTCTGACACGATAAATAAATAAATAAATTGGCAAGCAGGAGGTATCGTGGGTGTTATTCTACTGCACCCACCCAGGAGATCGATCAATTGATTGATTGGTCAGTTGATTGATTGATCCGTGGCGTATGCTGGGATGATGTCTTGGGTTACCAGTAAACTTAGGTTACCACTTTTCGATTGCTGGTTTAGTGAACGTCAAGCCTTCAGCGTTTTGAGCTGCAGCCAATAGCCAACGGAGAAGCCTGCTGTGTTGTCAAGGCTGCTTCACAAGCTACTGACCTGGCCTCTGCTGCTGCCAATTCTCAATCCCTGATCAGTGGGGATGGTAGCCGAAGGTTTAGCAAATTAAAGTCCGGCTTTGTGGCTAATTAGATAGAATGTTTGCCAAAAGGTCCGATGGCCCCGGATCAATTTTCAGAATCAACCTCCTCATACTGTTAATTACGCTGGCTTGGGGACTGAGTGTTTATGACGTCTCGCTAGCGTGACCCATTAAGTCAGTTAAATGCTATGAGCTCTCGCCGTGGGGAAATTGAAAACTCAACCATGGCGGTATAGAAGCGTAAGATATAAATGATATAAAACTCAAGTGATGTTGTTGGTCCGCCACGGTGGTGTAGTGGTTAGTGTGATTAGCTGCCACTCCCGGAGGCGCGGGTTCGATTCCCGGCTCTGCCATGAAATTTGAAAAGTGGTACGAGGGCTGGAACGGGGTCCACTCAGCCTCGGGAGGTCAACTGAGTAGAGGTGGGTTTGATTCCCACCTTAGCCATCCTGGAAGCGGATTTCCGTGGTTTCCCACTTCTCATGGTACCTTACTGAAGGGCACGGCAGCTTCCTTGTCTATCCCTTCCAATATTCCCATCCCCTGTTCAGCATAGCAGGTGAGGCCACCTGGGCGAGGTACTGGTCATCCTCTCCAGTTGTATCCCCGACCCAGAGTCTGAAACTCCAGGACACTGCCCTTGAGGCGGTGGAGATGGAATCCCTCGCTGAGTCCGAGGGAAAAACCTATCCTGGAGCGTAAAGAGGTAAAGAAGAAGTGGTGGTGGTGTTGTTTTACATTGCAACATGAGATACTATGGACTTTTTTTTATCTTCAAAGAGCCAACGATCGCAACCATGGTTGATCTTGTGTGTTTGGGCACGAGAACCTGACTGTCGTCTAAGATATGCGTAGTTGTTTTCTATCCGTGTCCGATTCCCAGCTCCCGCGTGAACTGAAGGTAGGGTTAAGACACTGGAATGAACCGTGTGAAGCATCTGCTAACATAGCGGATAAGAGAGCATTCCCAGCCATTCAAGATGTGGTTTCACATTTCCAACAACTGGTGATGTAGGGCAATTCCAGCTTTAATTATTCATAAACAAACATAAAACTGTCACCAGTGCTGCAGATTGATAAGTAGTTAGCATGCTGGTCTTTTGTCTAAGGGGCCCCGGGTTCTAATCCCGGCAGGGTCGTGGAATGTAACTTTACGTGGTTAATTCTGATGGCTCAGGGGCTGGGTGTGTGTGTGTTGTCTTAATCATCAGAAATCATCCTAAGTAGAGCTCCCGCGTCATAGATGCGCAAGTTGTCTTTACGCTTCAACTCAAAAGACCTCCTCGGGGCCTCTCCAGAGGCCGCACGCCATAAGTTATCAAGTTGTCTTCATACACGAGGATTGTATAAAGCCTCGTACATACAGGACCAACAAGAATAATATTATTGATTTCAAAACCAGAAAGCGAAAATAACAAACGTTTTTATGGTTGTCTCTTCTTTCCTTCCCCTTCTTCAGCATAGTCTCATAGGCTAATCTGTCCTTCCATCTCAACAGATTCCATTTTATTTGAATTATTTGTGTTACTTTGTATCAATTTACATCAATTCACACATGTTACATCATGCATTATCAAATACACTGTACTCATTGCACAATTGTTTGCTCATTTTTCATACTTGGAGGCTTCGGGTTCGATTCTCGACCAGACCGAAGACTCTCATTGTGAACAGGGAGCTGTAATGTACTTCTACTCACCCTCGTGACAGATGGGCTGAGGAATTGTGAGATGTGATGGGCAGTGAACCTGGTCACGAAAGCCAATCATTAGGTTGAGTTTGTCGTTACGTCATTTGACTGGGCCGAAATCATCTCGGCAGTCCTAGGCGTGCAATGGGCTGGGCACCATGTGTTTGTTTATCTACCCTTGTATATTCTTGCTATCATCGTCCACGTTTCTTCTACATGTTTTATTATAATTTTACGTACTTGAGCGACAAGGGAACTGTCCATGCTGTCATACTATCGAAATCGCAGTGAAATTCCGCAGAGGCCATGACGAGACCCATAAAATAGCGATGTGCAAAGTTTAACTGCCCTTTAGAATTGAAAGGTTTCGAAATCGTGATACAATATCCGTGTGACAACGCAGCTTACTGAACAACCCTTGCTTCTTGCTGGCTCGCGCGGCGCTCAGCTGAATGGAGTTGCAGTTGTGTTGGAGCGAGAGAGAGAGGGAGGGAGAGAGTGACGAACTGGCAGGCCGCCACGCGCCAAAGTCTCTTTATTGTTACGGAACGAATGTGAAACATAAATGAGGTGCATCAATCGCATGATAAAAACACAAGTATTTTTGGCACCATGCACAACAAATATGGACTTTGAGTCCACATTACTTCACACTTTTCTTTACTTGTTTGAAGGCAATACTTCGCAGGCACTTCCAACTCGGGAGGTCTCTCCGTTGTGTAATTGGTTGTGAACCACGAATATTTAATCATGTCCTTGAACCGTGAAGAAGAGAATTGAAAATGAATGAAGGACTGTAATTTCAGTATGCTGTTTCTCTGATAAACATCAAACTGAAAGTCTTCACAAGACGACACAATGTCTGTTAAGTGGCTATACAAAGCCGTCCACTGCCCCCCCAGAAAAACTAGTCCAAGAGCTGTATTTTCCCTATAGTGCCGGGAGGAATTAGGATAATTGATATACTGTTGCTTAGAGGAATGTCTTCAAGACAGCTCTTTTCACTATAAGTAGTCCAGGAATCTGGCAGTAGCAAACACTTCTCTTCCGCAAATGGGAAGAAGGATTCTTTACACCAATACTTTAATTCCTTGTTCCCCATTTTCCCTGATTTTGTGGCTGTTACAATTATATTTCTGGCATGAAACATTTCTTTGGAAACTCTCGGACCGAAAGTTCCAGTTTCTTCCTGTATTACAATGAACAATTTCTGGAAAAGTGCACCGGCCATACTAATTGTAGGCATAATTGTGTAGGAATGGGTGTGTGCACTAACTGATTGAGCAACTGATTCTGTATGTTTCTCAGCAACAAACGATAGAGTCATTTTCGCGCACGAAACCACTCTGATCAATATTGTTGGGTCGATGCAGAACGAGCGGGTCTTATGTTTAACTAGCAAAACCCGACAGACGTTGTCCTGGCTGTGTACATTTATTTACCTTTGCATATATAAAAATGGATGATCTGTATGTAATCTAGAATCTATAATTCATTGATAGAAATTCATGATTAACTATGTACATTTTTAAATTAACAATTCACGGGAATGAACAATATATTTTTATTATTCCATTCGCCATGCAGTATAATTGAACCAACTTGATATCATTTAAACTAATGCTAACATTTAGCGTAACGCGAGTGGATAACCAATATTTTTGGTTTTCTTATTTGGTGAATAGATGTAAAGAGCTTTTGGAGTTCCTACTCTGGAGCAAGCAACATATAGTTGACCATGCGAAAAACACGGATTTTCCAAACTTAATCCGGCAACACGCAGTGACTGCCCTTGAGCTTTGTTTATTGTCATCGCGAATGCAAGACGCACAGGAAACTGTAGTCGTTTGAATGCGAAGGGAAAATCAGTTGGAATCATTGGAATGCGCGGAATCAGCACATCTTCTCCTTTACATTTGCCGTTAATTATTGTTGCTTCAATCACATTCGGCGTAATTTTCTTCACGGAAAGTCTGGTTCCGTTGCACAACTTTGGCGTGTTAATATTTCGAAGGAGGAGTGTAGGTGAGCCAACTTTCAACGTCAATATGTGCGGTGGAATTCCAGCAGGCCCCAAAGAATTGAGAACTTCTACTGGGTAATTAACAGCTTGATCCTCTTATGTAACTGTGTCAATGGATTTATATTTCGTAACCGCACCTGGAATTTTCAATTGAATCTTATTATTCTTTGGATCTAAGATAGCTCGCTCGCATAGCCAATCCTGATTCCTGTAGTTGTTCGCGATGTTCGGAAAAACGTTATTTTCAAGATCTTCAATTGATGACTGAAGTTGACAGAAGTTCAGTGGGAACGATATCTCCTGTGTTTCAGGAAAAAACCGGAAGTTTACCGTCGCCCATATCCAAAAGTTGCTTGGCGAAGGTTTGTGCGGAAATATCACCAAGTAAATGTACACGCATATTGGTCGACAGTGTAATTTTTTCACATGTCTCCAGAGAGCCGAATTCTTCAGGCATGCGTTCAGCTCGTCTGCTGGTGTCGATCTCGGAATGACGGGCAAAGTTTGACGAAAATCACCGGCGAGCAATATCATGGCTCTGCCCATTTGAAGTTGATTATTTCGAAAATCTCGCAGAGTACGATCAAGTTCCTCAAGTCCTTTCCTATGGGCCATGGTACATTCATCCCAAATAATGATTTGGCATGTTTTCAATATAGATGGCATTCCAGATGCTTTACTAATGTTGCAATTGGGATCTGCAGCTAGATTTAAATTCAATGGCAGCTTGAGAGCCAAATGCACCGTGCATCCTCCATCCAGTAGCGTTGCTGCAATCCCCGATGATGCCACAGCCGGAGCAATCTCATGCTTCATTCGAATTTCGGCGAGTACCAAATTGAGTAGAAATGTTTTTCCGGTGCCTCCTGGTGCATCAAGAAATAGAAGTCCACCATTTCCACCTCTTACATGCTCCATAACTGTGTCGTACGCGAGTCGTTGATCGTTTGTAAAGAGCCTTTTCTGTGCCTGAACAAAAACTTGCAGCGCATCGACGTCATATTGTTTTTCTCGCAGTACGTCTATATCGACAACATCGTTTCTGTGACGTTGCGGTGAAAAGAGCCCAAGCTGATCGAGCATTTTATTATTAATCGACATGCACATATCCTTCAGTGATATCAGTGCTTCATTGAAAATGTCTTCCGAATACTGTAGATCCAGGCCGGAGTTTTCTCTGCGTGCTCGGAAAAGTATGTCTTCGCTCATATTCTCTTTGTGTTTTTCCCATAGATCTTTCGGATCAGAAGGCGCACATGTTGTTAAAATAAAGGCGAAAAGAGTTCGTATTTGGTGGGCATGACGTGATTCTGATGCTTCAGTCAATGCGTTGTCCCAGTGTTGATTATGTTCAAGCAAACCAAGTTTGAAACATGCTTCTCTGTATGTCTGACACACTTGACCATCGATGGTTTTGATTGCTTCGAACGATTTTGGTCCTTTGACCACGTGAAGCAGCATTCACAAATAGTAGCATTCACCATTATTCAGATGAACTCTTCCCAATGTGCCAGTAGAAAACATGCCAGCTATCGAAGAATGTCTGGCGCCTCGTTTTCTTCTGCAAAATTTCTTCGCAGATTGATTCCAAGTGTAATAATGTGGGACTTCGTGATACAGCAATGTTTTTGCGAATTCGTCAGTTGCACGTAATTGGAAAAAAAGCGGTCAACGTGGATCTGCAGCTCTCTGGGATGCATTTTCTTCCGTGAAGTAAACTCGTTGACTGTTTTGTAAGTGAACACTAAGATGCATGACAGCAGGAAAGCGTTCATGAACGTCGAAACCAAGAATTCGCCGTACAGCTTCGTTACTGCTAATATAACGTCCCATTTGAAATTGTTAAATTGTTCGACTTCATTGACGGGTGTACTGGGTTTCGCAAGTACGAAAACTGCCATATCGCTGCCTTTATTCACATACTAGCTGTAGTCGGCGTTGCCCGGATAGTTTCTGAATATTTACCTTTAAGATTTGCATTACCAGTTAGTTCTTTGTGATTTGAATTTTTATAGAATTCCTTTTTGACTTGCAGATTGATATGTTATAATGTATTATGTAGTTTTAAAATTATTTATATGTGTTTGATTTCAAGTTTTAGATTATTTTATTTTCGAGTAAAACTTCGTCCTTATGGAAGCTCGAATCGACTGGGAAGTATTTGATCCTGTCAAAAATTAATAAGTGATAACTATATGTATTTAGCCGTCGCACTATAGATACGATGTACAGGATTTCAACTGTCAATGAGACTGTCCCCCTCCCGCCCTCCACCACTAAGAGATATAAAATCTGGATTGTCACCATTAACCTCAGTGACCCAGAAAACTGTAGATTCGACACTGTTTTCGATTATTTTTATATCTCACTCTCCTCTCACCCACACCCCAAAGGGGGCTGAACATGAATTTAAAAAAATTCGGAGTGTCACTAATTATTTCAGATACCACGAAAACTATGGATTTCGATAATATTCTAGATTATTTTTATACCACCCCACTCGCCCCCTGCCCATAAGGGTGCTAGGGGTGTCTTACCCTCACGCGGTTTGTCTCTTGATACTAATTGATAAGTGTACCAAGTTTGGTGAAATTGCTCCAATGGTTTAGGAGATTTGTCATTTACACACCCACACCCACACACCCACGCACACACATACATCAATTTTTATATATAGTAAGAAGAAGAAGATAATATTTTTATATGTAGTTTTTCGATTAATTTTATATCTCATCCCCTTCGCTCCCCACTTGGACTTGAAAAAAATCCGGAGTAATACTATTCATCTCAGAGACCCTGAAATCTATGGATTCGAAACTGTTTTTAATTATTTCTATATCTCACCCCCCCCCCTTTGCTCCCCACCTAAAAGGGGGCTGGACTAAAAAAAATCTAGAGTATTACTTTTCAACTCAGCGACCCCGAAAACTATGAATTCGACACTATTCTCGATTATTATTGTAACTACCCCCCACCTGACCCTCTCCCTTAAGGGCGCTAGGGATGGCTTACCCCCCATAGTACTCGTTTCCCGATAGTAAGTAATACGTGTACCAAGTTTGGTTGAAATTGCTCCAGTGGTTTAGGAGGAGATGTGTCATTTACACACACACTTCCATTTCTATGTATAGTAAGATTTGTATACTCGTACTTCACCCCCTTTCCATCCCCGCCTAAAGGAGTCCTATGAGTGCCTTACACAACAGTATATTTTTTCCAGATATTAAGTCTTATTTGTACCAATTTTGGTTGGCAGCTATGCCCAAACGTACATAATCTCACTGCTCTAGAATCCTGGAGCTGACGTTGCCATGGTTACGGCAGTTCATTTCTTTACCCGATTCCTAGAGCAGGGGTAGTGTGGTGCCAATATCTCCGTAACGGTTGGTTTTAGGCCTTAAAACATGGTTTCCGGGCCCGGCCTTACCGAGTTTTGTTCTTTGCGTCAAGAGGATTAAATTGAGCTTTGTCTCGTCCTTATACGACAAATTCGATATTTTGCCTATTATAGTATAAGATAAAAACGGTTTTCCTATAAAACCCCCGTCTTTGCAACGATTTTAAAATGATATGCATATCTAAACCTTCCCCGGGGTGAGTATACTCTAAATATGAAGTTTGGTCGAGATCTATCCAGCCGTTTCGACGTAATGGTGGAACAAACAAACAGACAAACAGACACGAACAACTTTATTTATAAGATAAGATTTAAATATGTATTAGATCGATTTAACTGAATTTCAGGCCTCCACGTTGATATGTGCATTAAATGATTTCGAAAGGATAGGAGAGTAGGGCACAATCCATTGGTTATCAATTTCGAAATCAACGTTATAGATTTTGATAGTTGTTGTGTGTCCTCCTTCATCTGGTTTTCGTCGTCTGTACAGCGGATAACCATCGCCACCACTTTGTGTTTCTTGGAACATCTGACGTGGATACTTTTTGGTGCATTTTCCATCTTTCATGCATGGTGAATGTGGGTTGTATAGTCCACATGGTCAGTGAATCATATGTTTCTTGACAATTTTGAATAATTCTGGATCTTCTTCTGGATCGGGCAACTCAGCAGTAATTATATCGTCAATATGAGTTGAAATTTTTTTTCAACCAACCAGATTAAGGTATGTGCATGTGGTAGACCTCTTTTCTGCCATTCAATCGAATACATCCAGCAGCGAGTTTCTCCGTATACATGATTCTTGGTGATGAGATCCATAAAACGTATTAGTTTTTTTTTTTAAACTCTCGCTGTGAGGTCATGTCAATGGGGTGGTTGCTGACAAGGCAGAAGTAAATCTTTGATTTCTGTCCAAGATGGATTGCATGTAAAAGTGATGAAAAGTTCTGGACGTCCGTATTTGCGAACATATGTCAGAGCATCCTGAGCATATTCTTGCATGTGTCTTGGACTTCCAGTATACGAAGCCGGAAGTATAACCATTTGTCTAATGTTAGTAACTGTTCCATCATTCGCAATTGCATCTCGCAGATGAATATATTCTTCGACTCGAAGCTTCGATTGATTGTAACGAATGTAATTGAGTCGTTCGCTTTCGACTTTAGCGTACATATCTACGATTAATTTTTAGAAAAGTTGACGACACTTCAGGATGTGGTTAGATGGTTGGTCTCGAATCATGATACGATATGCATAAAAATCCGAACAACTGACTCTTTTCGTTGTCGCAGCACCTGTAAGGGGATGAGTTTGGTACAATTTGAGATGATATCCGTCTTCTCCTCGCGGAAATAGTATTGGATACTGAAGTGCATCATACGATTGGTGTGTTCCAGCAACACGTTGTTTGGTTTGATCTCGCCTGCTGATAACAATATCTCGCCGGGTAATCTCTGTTCCGACAATTACAGCTGCTACTTCAGAGGCTGTTGGAGCATTAAAGCGTCTTTCATGCTCATTCAATGGCGTTTTGTCTGCCCTGATAATGACTTTGAAGTCATCCGCTCTTACGTTCTCTTAGGCGGATTTGAAACCTCGGACCAAACAGTTGTGCTCGTGGAATAATGCTCGTAATTCAGAAATAATTTCCGATCTGTTGTTACACTAAATGCGCATCGTCTATCAATCTCTTCCTCCACATTGTCCATGAAATAAATTTGTGAAAACTGTGATCTTCTTCAGATACCGGAAGAATTGAACCAATCTGATGATACACTTGTCCTTGGACTTTGAATGTGGGCATGAAATTCCCATATTTCACAATATTTGTCGCTCCAAAAGATGTCATTTGAAAGCATGAGTTGTATTTCCCAATATGCTGTAGAAAATGTTTGGACTCCCGAGTAGCTCCAGCCACATAAGTTAAAAGTGGTTCTGGTGGCTCAGCCAGTGGTGGCAAATGGACTTTATTATTGGAGCAACACATGCCAGGCGTTTCTTTTTCGAACTTCAAAGCGTGACAATGAATGCACAAATTAGTCATTGGACCAATGAGAACATCGCGATGCATTCGGTAATGGTAGTCTTTGTCGTAAATGAACGCCGCTTTCTTGAGATCGATTCTCGTTCTTGATCGACTCTGCCGTGAGCGTTCAACTTCCCGTCGTGTCTCTCGCTCTTCGGGTGTTGCAGCAGTTCTTGAAATAGAAGCTCGCACTCGCATGCTTTCAACTCGTGCGCCTCGTTCTTCAGACGTTTCAGTAGTTCTTGAAGTAGAGACTCTGATCCGTTCAGCTTCCCAGCGTGCGTCTCGCTGTTCGGATGTTTTAGCAGTTTTACTGGATGACAGTTGCCGCGCATTTCTGGTTGATTTTCCGGTGTTTGGTTTTTTTGGTGGCATTTCAAAAAATTCCAGTACTCAATGTTTGGTGACAGATGAGGCGTTCAAAGATAGTTTAGTTGTGTATGACACAAATTTCATTCGCCTGTAAACAAAGGAAGAAACGGATGTCATTCGCCTGTAAACAAAAGAAGAATAGTTATTCATATCGACGTCCAGCACTCAACAGAATGGAAATGGTATTCCGTTTCAAACTCACTCACCAATTACAAATCATAGTCAGAAACGTTTTGTTAATACTGAGGACTGAGGCGTCGATATGATTTTTGTGATCTATTGAACGGTATAGAAGTTGATGATATGCTGCATCGCCATCTAGAGGCGAGTTACAACAAAGTGGATAGCACAAAACTTTCTCCATGACAGAATTTATATGCCATCTCCTTCACATTCTTACTACAACCTCTAAATACTCTCATAACCATGTGCAGAGATCTGTACACTTTATTTACAAAACCATTCATGTGCTTACCGCAGTGAAGATATTCCCTTATATTAATACCTAAGTACTTACAGTGGTCCCCATAAGGAACTCTAACCCCATCAATGTAGTAATTAAAACTGAGAAGACTTTTCTTATTTGTAAAGCTCACTAACTGACATTTAACCCCGTTTATCATCATACAATTTCCTACTGTCCACCTCAGAATATTGTTGAGGACATTTTGCCGTTGCTCACAATCTTGTAACATTTATACTCTATACAGAATAGCATCATCCTTAAAAATCCTTACCTCTGATTCCAATTCTATACTCATATTATTTATATATTTATTTATATATTAATAAAACATAAAGTTTCCCCTCTTAATGGTTACAGGATCAGACAATGCTTCATCTACTCCAATTCTCTGATTTCTAATACTTAGAAATAACACCATCCATTCAGTCATTCTTTTGTCTAGTCCAATTACACTCATTTTTGCCTGTACACCCGTGAGTCTTCCGATATGGTACTATATCCCAACCCATTGTCTTAAGTATATCCCGAAATACATTATCAATTCCAGCGGATTTTCTAGTTTTATAGTTTTCAATTTTTGTATCTTATTGTAAAAGTCTTTGTTATCGTAGGTAAAATTTAATACTTGGGTTAGTATTAGTCATCTGTTCTCTCAGGACATTTTCCTTATACCTATTAAATTACTTAATTATACTCCTTTCTTTACAATACTTCTTCAGTTCAGTACTAACATTTTAATGTCACCCCTACTTGACGTCCAGATCCCCGTACCCTTATCACCGCTCCCTAGTCCAACCTGTTCCCCTGAATGTACCGCCCTATAACCCTTTTAAACGAACTTCCTAACTTGGATGTACAACTGCGGTTCAATTGAAGGCCATCTTAGTGTAGATCCCTATCCTGTACCCACCTATTTGGGCCCGGTTGCATAAAGATATCTGACCGTAGATCAATTTAGAAGGTAGTTCTGAAAATGAACTGAGAATACGACTTCGTCGCGTTGTACAAAACAGGACTCGCTATACATATGTGTAGTTCAAATGTAATCGGATTTCAGAAAAGTGGACGTTGCAACATTGCAAAAGAAATAAAGAACGAAATAGCTTTGCCCGTTGGATAATACTTCAATGGTGGGACTGACCTGGCTAGGTGTAGAAAACAGTGTAGTTCCATTTAAAAACGAAGTTAATAGCATTATCTCAGAGGATATTGACGCCATTCTAACTTGAATGGTCCATATGTTATTTGAGATGGAGAACTTAGCTGAATAACCTTCTATATCCCAGTAATCAGACATGTGTAAAACATGAACGTAAGCTATTCACAGAGGTAATGTTGTAGAATTATGTTTCACTGCGTTATAAAAAGCGTAACATAGCTTATATAAATGTATTAGGTTGGTCTTTTGTGTATTTTCTTATGATTTATCGTAACAACACAGGTAATATTATGTTCACAATGAGCTGTTCTTGCATCTTGAATAGAAAACCACTCCTTGATGAATTTCGTTTCTAAGATCAAACTACTTGCAGACAGAGGAAGCAATAGTTATGGTTATAATAGTTATAAACTGCAGTTACACTTATCAAACACTTGATTCTACTTACGGTGCTAAAAATACATTCAATTGCTCACACACATCGATCCGTACACAACAAAACGTTCTTCAAGGAGTGCAAGATGTGCACTCGTCATGGCCTTCTAGGAACATAGGCCCTACCTAGGTGATTACTCTTAGAATGGAGTTTCATAACTGATTTGGGAGCCATTTTTGCGGACGTCCAGATCCCCGTACGTTTATCACCGCTCCCTAGTCCAACCTGTTCCCCTGAATGTACCTCCCTATAACCCTTTTAAACGAACTTCCTAACTTAGATGTACCACTGCGGTTCAATTGAAGGCCATCTTTAGATCCCTATCCTGTACCCACCTATTAGGGCCCGGTTGCATAAAGATATCTGACCGTAGATCAATTTAGAACGTAGTTCTGAACATGTACTGAGAATACGACTTCGTCGTGTTGTACAAAACAGAAATGTACACAGCATTTCTTACCAGACTATCATGATATAGCGTAAGCTGCTGTTGCCTAGCGACAATCTGTCCATCAAGTCGATCCAATCTTGGTGCGGCTTTGCAATTTAATAAAATTACATAAAATTACTCATAATAATAAAACTACTTTATCGATTTCGTTCAAACCACTTTATAATCCCTTTCAGATGTAATAAGAACACATTGTGAAAATTTCAGCGAAATCGGTTCAGTAGTTTTTGAGTCTATTAACGTCCAATATACCAACATCCAATTTTATATATATAGAATTTTATTTTACTGTCACGGTCACGCACTCTAACTCACAATCACAATCACTCAGTGATAGTTTCACCTCCACTCTCTATGACCTTCAGCCAACGTGCAGGTAGCAGTTGATTGCCTCGCCTGTTGAACTGTTTTGGTTTTGACTGTTTGCCATTAGTCATTTCGTCAGAAAACACTTGCCCCTAAATGTGGTTATAAAGAGAGCGGAGAAGACGGAAAACTGAGGGGGCAAGGCCAGAGCAATAAGGAGGATGAGGAAGAGGTTCCCAGCCAAGTTCAGCAATCACAACTTTGGTCAATTGCGCTGTATGGGGACGAGCGTTATCGTGAAGCGAAAAGACTGGTTGTTGTCTTTGTCTTTCGTTGTCAATAGCAACGGCAAGCCGTCTTAGCCGGTCACTATACACAGCAGAGGTAATTGTTACGTTTTTCGGAAGAAGTTCGTCGTGAAAAATGCCATCTGTGTTCCACCAAACACACAACATGCTTTTCTGTGGATGGGCACTATCCTTGGCACGGGGAGTTGATTTTCTTGATTGACTGAGCCACTCTTTCCTCTTCTTCATGTTGACATACAGGCACCATTTCTGGTCACCGGTGACCATGTTCGAAAGGAATGCTTCGTGCCTATCAGAAGCCAACGGGTGTCGGGCAAGCAATGACGAACGGATGTTTACTAGTTGATTTGTGTTACTGTCACTTAGCACATGTGGTACCAATATACCCAATTTCTGTAACTTACCCATCGAATGCAAATGGCGTACAATAGTTGATTGAGATTTTTAAAAAACGTGCGCCATTTCCCGCGTTGTTTGACGAGGATTCTCATGAAGCAACCCATTTAAGCGATTTTAGTCAAAATCAGAAGGTCTTCTAGGACGTGGATCATCGGAAAATTCAAACCGTCCAGCTCGAAAGAAGGAAAACCATTTTGTGCTGTTCTTTTAGCAATTGTTTCATTCCCGTACACTTCACAAATTGTTCTCGCAGCTCCTGCTGCACTGGATCCTCGATTAAACTCAGAGTAAAATGTGTCGGAAATGCTCACTTTTTTTAACTTGACATTCCGTATCCTTTTGTCTGAAATACAGGGTGTCCCCAAAAAACACCGACAAGGCTTAGTATATTGTGCGGGATGGAGGACTGATCGGTTTTCAAGAAGGAGCCCTTGTCCGGGCGCTGGAGATCGTCGAAGTCTGAGAACGGTTGTGACAATTTCTTCCGATTTGGTGTCTTAATACGGAAGGTATGCAGGCCTTTAGCCATCTATGTACTGCGGATGAAGGACTTCAGCCTAATAATATTCCTGCGCTTGTGCTACATTCCTCCACACAGTCCTTGATGCACATCCTACAGCGTTACCTGTGCTGTAGTCTGTCAGTGCAGTAAAGTTGTTAATAGTAGTGTGACAGGTACCATTACACAAATGCGGAAATGACCGGCTTGGTGCTTGCATACGGCGAAGCGGATAGCAATGGTAGAGCTGCTGCAAGATTGTATCCGGAACGTTTACCAAACAGACCTACCCCCACATAATTCCACGTTCGCGCCATCGAGAGACGACTAACAGAAGCCAGACAGATCCACGTAAGTAGTATAAAGAGTATGGCGAATGACACTCCACTAACGTCAGCGGAGGACGTTACTGGCCGAGTCCATGGAGAAATTGAAATTCTTCAAGGACAACCGAACGTATTGGGCCATGTACGCGAGGCTCAGCACCACCGATGTAGGCTCTGCGATGACGTAGGTGGTACGCAGTTCAAACCCCGTTTGTAATGAGCCCGATGTGCTCTTCATATTGGGTTTGTTGATGACATGCGGAACGCACACCCACCTCACACTTTGATGCGCTACAGCGTCAAAGCCGTGCGTTTCTGGATATGGGTTCCTTCTTGAAAACGGATCAGTTTGCCTTCTCTCACAACATACTAAGCGTTGTCGGTGTTATTTTAGGACACTCTGTATACGCAAAAAATACATACAATCACAATCAAGGAAGCCTATGTTTCACAACACACAAATTCCAAACTCCGTTAAAACAATGGAATAACGATAAGTAATCCCTTCAAGCCGCGTTGTTGGCAACCCAAAAGGATACCGTACGAACTTATGCATCGAAATATACAAGAAGGGGTGTAGTATAAAAATCGCTCTGTAGCTGCTTCCACACATTTCTTTGCGACTTTTTCTTTTTCGTTGTCTTCTCGCAGATACGTAGTTGATACAAATTTCGTCATTTTTCTACTTTTTGTTCCGTACTTTTTCTTAAAACGACACAACCAACCAGCACATGCGCTGAAATTAGTTCACCCCATTGAAATTTGTCTTGAAATTCCCAAAACCCACAGTTGCAGGTCTTCATCGCAAACATTCCGCTTCAGTCTCCTTGCTTCTGTAAAGCGAAAAAGTAATTATGTTTGCATCAATTTCCTGTGTTCAATGGGGCTTACTGATGTACATTCTAACTCGTTCTTCCACCTGTACAGTTGTCGTAGTTACGTCACCTTACGACAACTTTTGCGAACAGTGGTTAATGAAACCCGCTTCTTACCCCCTAATTTAACCATAAATTAACAGTTTTTCTCTTGTACGTAAAATCTACGGTTTGTTTCACTTTCTTCTGTGGAGTGGAAGCATAGCTTGAACTTGTAGATTTGCTAGGTGACTGCGGTGTCTCCTCACTGGATTGACAGTAATCAGACTCGGGGCTCAAAATCGGATCCGTAACAGATCTTATTACTGGCAATGCTGTGCTGCCTTCTCTTTCAGACAATGCAGATGAGGGGTCGCTGCTTCCACTATCGCTTTCACTGTCACTATTTCTCTCCAGACACAACTCCGAGACAATGCTGGTACTCATGGGATGATTTTCAATTAGTTTGATCACATGTCGACCCATCTCCCTTTCTTCCGAAGTTATTTCATGGGAAGTGGGGAAACCTTTTTCACGGAAATAACATAAAGTATATTTTAGAACATTAGCCGGATTCATGACTGCTCTTTCAAAGGATCATGTGTCAACTGACTAGCGCAGGAAGCTCATAGTAACCCGGTCGCTTCAGCTGGTCACCAGGGCTGTCCACCTCGAGCTATACGCAAACGCGTGTAATTCTATTAGATATTTCCGTATCGATTTCAGGACTTTTCAGATCGAAATGGCAGCTGAATTTTTGTACATTGCTTTCTTATGGACCCCACATCCTCTCTACCAAATTTCATTGTCAATTTCCATATGACAGTATGGGCAGTTCCCTTGTGAGATTTATAGCTCTGCATTACAGCGTTTCTTACAAATACAGTACTATTATTCATCTCCATCCCATACTTGTACATCACCAAGGAGCGCAAATATTTAAAGCTGTCTACCTTAAAATGTATACTGAATCATTTCAATCTTTTATTTTCTTTCGATATCTCTTCGCCAGTTACACCTGTATTTTGTCTCAGCTTCAGTCATCGGTATCTTAATTAGCTTTTCAGTTTCCTATTGCATTTCTTTCACTCTTTCGTGTAATCATTCCTAGATTAATATGTAATTTGCATTTACTAAAAGTCACGCCATTGTGTTTCTCTAGTATTTGCATTTACATTCCTAATGATATATTAAATGATCACAGCAACATCCAGCATGAAATATTACGGCCACAACTGCAGAGTTACACGTGTGTCACAGGTCGTTTTTGTGCCGTTTGGCTTTTAGAATCCTCTCACATAGTTCGTTAAGGAAGTGGATAGAAGTGTGTTATTCATCCATCACTTTGTATGTGGTATGCATTAGCTCTGCAGCCAGCAAGGTTACAGTAAATTAACGAGCTTTTCTGTCAATCCAAAGCGTCGATATTTAATTTAGACCCACATCGGTGAATATTTACAATAATAAAACAAGTACTTGCTGTTCATCTATCTCACATTGGAATGTTGTTACTCGTATGCAGACAGCTAGCGCACAGTCTCATCAGTGGGGCCCGCATTTTCATGAAAAGCCATCTTTTTTCTGAGTACTCAAAGACGATGCTTAGTGTATTCTGCAGCAAATATGTTTGATAAGTTTGGTTTCTAAAGGTCTAAACGTCATCAAAATGCATTTTCCCCCACATTTCCCAGAATGAAGTCATTTTTTTTAACATTTAGGTCCATTTTAGGTCAATTTTTAATTTTCGTAATTTTACAGATCGTTTTTGTTATAAGATATGGTTAAACGTTCATTTTAAAGTCATTTACTCATTTTTAGTATCTGTGTTTCTAAGCTATAGAAAACATGCCAGCGAAAATATTGTTGGAATAACCCATATACTGTCGTTGTGCTGTGTTCTCTGTTTTAATGGGATGTTTCTTACCTACGCAGGAGCGAAACGTAAAGAATCTCTCCTTGTTTTCTGACACGGTATATTAGTAGCAGTGAAAGCATCAGTCTAAATAATATGTTTTCAAAGTTGTTTGATAATCGGCTGTGCATGTCAAGTTGATGAACTCAGAGTATATTTATGTTAATTTAATTGTGAATATAGTTTTGTGGTGATTTTAGACTGGAAATATACGTAATTGTTGGAGGATATTAGTATTTCTGCAATAGACTGTAGCAGTCTGTCTCCCATTGGCGACCATTGTTAAGAGTAGTCTACAGTAATCAGGAGTTATATGCGCGATTTATTATTTCCTTACTGTTCGTTTTCGTTTGTGCTCCATTGTATTGTTTATTGTTTAAGAATAAAATCGCACGCAACCGAAATAACCCTACTTCTATTTTTGAAATGTTATGTGAGATATATATACAATACAAAAATATTTATAATACCCGATAAATACATACGAACATTTTAAGTCCTGGATGTAGAAAAATTCTGAAGCTGGCAATTTCAAAAATCATAAACAGGCTGTAAGGGTGTACTGGTTGTTGACTTGTTAACATTTTATTGTAGAAGGTATACAGTATTGTAGAGGTTAATTACCAATCACCATTAACCATTACATTTAGGGCCTATAATGGTTAACTAGTACAATTACAATTGTATTGTTATTACGAGTATAACTACAGCTTCACCATTACCATATAATGGTAACTACTGTATAAGTTCGTGTTCAAGTAACTATTCAAATGCAATGCATTGACAATTAATTCAATTACAGTTTTACTCAAATCTTTCATTTTCAAAACAACCCTATAGCATGAATCAATTTATTTCCTTCTCCTTATCGCTAGGAAACGCAAATGTTGAATTTACCTCTTCCTTATTTGAACGGTAATTACAGTATACGTACAACCAGGCACACTACACGTTCGTCTCACATAGCAAACATGAGCTTATGCTAACATATTACAATACTAATCATAATTAAATAATTAAACGATAAGCTTTAAAGTACGTTATATAATTTATTATCGTTCAGAGGGTGCACGTAACCTATCACATAACCTACCAATGCTTCCTAACAACAGGCTGCTCAAATTACAATGCTGTAGTAGCAAACACTTACTGTTGCCGAAAACATATATTTTATTGATGCTATTTCGTACAGTTATTCCTTGAAAACACCAACGAACACCTTCAATAATGTTGAAATAACAACAATGTACTAGCAAACCATCATGGAAACAAAACTCATGATTCCATATCGAACAAGTGTGACGTCATCTAATGATGAGAAATTGTATATCACCACCGCTCTTAACCTGTTGGCCAACGTGGTGATATTTTTCCATCGACGGGACTTAAATCGGTTAACGCCGGTGTCAGGTCATATAGACTTGGCGCTTTAACGATCATGGTCACCATGATTTCATTTACGTAAACTCGATAGATGTTAAAGAAAATTATGCTAGCTGTGTAGTTTATGTGATCGCTGATATCGTAATCATAACCACGGGACCTCCAAGTTTACGTGGAATCTAAACCGCAAGGACGTGAGGTTGCATATCAAAATTCCTATATGCAATGGCCAGGATTCGAGTCGTAGCTGCCTTGGTGAGAAGCCTGTGGTTCATAAATGTTAGAACACTGGATGAGGTTGTTCTTCAGACTTATACAGTAAAAGTCAAAAAAGCATTTCGCCTGTTACTTTTGTCATAAAGTATACAAACGTAAGAAAAAGACTTCCGCGTCCAACATCTATTCATAGTTTGAAGAAAGCTCTTTGAGACAGCTGCGAACATTGCATCCTGTCGAACCTTCCCTTCGTTTACTACTCCGAGAGTGAGTTGTGGTAGGTCGTAATGTGGTTACGGCTCAGTTCACACCTTAACGACATACTCCCGCCCTCAGCCGCTCTTTTTGTGACTTGGCTTGGCGGAAAACAACGTACGAAGAGATCCATCCTGTGTAAGCTTATCACAATATATCTCCTAAACAGTGTAGAAATTAAAAAATAAAATTTCGTAGAAATTGGAACGCATCGATGCTGTTCTCTCTCTCTCCCAATAATGTTATGTACACTTGGAATAAATAGGCTACTTTCATTGTAAGAGCAAGAGAGAAAGAAGGGGTAATAGGCAACAGCACGTTTTTATAATCGGTGAGACTGTATCGTAAGTTGTGCCGAAGATATGGGAAAAGAGTCCTCTAAAATGTGAAGTTACAGTGGAGTACAAAATATAATAAATTGGAAATATCAGATCGCAAACAAATTTGACAAATATGAAGAGAAGAAGACACTCCCTCTCGGATACCCTCGAGTTTCTTTCACTAAGTTTTGCAAGGTGTATTTGGGGAAAAGGAATGGAAAATGCAGTTTTTATAATTATTAATCTGCCTGAAATTGCATGTGACCATAAAGATCAAGAAATTAGAGCAATTACAGCAATTGTATATTAGGGAAAGAAATGTAATTGTAAAAACAGAAATATTTGTGATTCATGGCACACTGATAGCATATTCATCAGAATGATTGTAAACGATGTCTCAGTATCCGTGATTTATCCCTTCAGTATTCTGAGGGCAAAGGCGAAGATGACATCATCGTTGATTCTATCTATGGCTCTGACCGTAAATCTCACAACTATCAGATTATTGGGATGATATTAATTAAGATACTGCCGGATATTATGGATGATATCTATTCTTCTCTTACTCGACTTCTACCGGCTGTGTTGCATCAGTCTTGAAACTCACGGTTGGATCAATTACAACCCTGTTTTTTGGTACTTTTGTCGAAGGCAGTGATGTCTATACGACGAGTGTTGCTAGTAGTGGAGATCCGTGAACTTCCTCATGGACAACTGTGCCTCGAATCTTTCGGGCTCTTTGCCAAGGTGGAACAAATGCTCTGGTGTATAGCATTAATTAGATTTTTATTTTGGGTGCGAGGAACGATTTTTACCTCGTAGCGACAATATCGTCAATGTTACTATAAATGGTCCTGCATATAATAAATCGTACCGCTGCTGCGTTGCCAACCATCTTCAGGCCACCATGCCATTCGCTACTAGTTTGTTCTTGGTGATCGATAGCAAATTGATCTTGTGGAAGAGTTATACCTCGATACAAATATATAGGAGAATGACTAACCTGGAGAAATGCATCAAATTTATCAATGAACTAAAGTGTCAGGTAACACCATCGTCAAATATTTTGAACTAAGTGCTTTTTTTTGGCTGTGTCGGTGCGACGTAAAACAGATTGCAAAATTTATTATTATTATTATTATTATTATTATTATTATTATTATTATTATTATTATTATTATTATTATTTAGAAGGAAACTGCCTGTCCTAACAATCACATGGAAGGATCGCTTTATGATAAAGACTCTCCTCCGATTGTTGCATCAATACTGCTCATTGCAGTGGTGACAGCCAGACGGTCGTATCGGTCACGTTGTTCGTTGATTCTTCTCAATATGTATATATATAATCCCAATAGTAAATAAATGTTTTCTAGTAGAATGGAACTAGGCTTATCTGTTCCTCAGACCTTGTGGTTTGACATTGCCATTTGTCAATATTTACTGTCGGACTGTCTGTTCATTACATAACTGGTATTAACTTGCGAGGGACTCTGTATACTTCACTACTCAGTGATATGAACCAACATTCGTGTACTGTATCCGTTACACTGAGGAATACACGTTTAGCGATTCAAATCCAGATAAGGGCAACGTGCAGGAGATAATTTAATTACCTTTTCCCTCGGATATTTCCACTCTGACAACAGGGATATGGAGAAAATTAATCTGATTTCTCTTCCCAGTGACCCACTGGGATACCTGTGGTCGTTATTGGTCTCTTGAGATAAAGGGACAGAGAGCGTGTGTGAGAGTAAAATGTGTGCCTGCTTCTGTACATGGAGTTACAGCTCTGCAAAGAGTGGCCGTTCCATATTTGAATTGTTTTCGTAAGCCAAAACATTCCGCAACTTTACGTAGCGTCCGAACCACGTGATTTAAAAATCTTACAAAAGATCTATGTTTCAAGTTGAAAACAACTATTCATGATTAATCTAGTCGGGAGACTATTCTGATGTTTCAATCTGTGAATTATTTAAGGCCACATGTATGTGGAGGTCACAGTAAAGTAGTAGTAGAAATCACTATCTCTGCCGTGATAATTTGGACGGAAATATTTATTTCTGGTGGACAAACATGTCCGATGAATGAACATTGTAACTTGTTATTAGCTTATTACTGGTTACACCTCATGGTTAATTTTTATGACAGTCTATTCCTTGTTTTTTAAGGTTACAAATTCACTTCAAGCTGTCGGAAGGGTAAACTCAGAAACTACTCATGTGATATGAATGATATTCTTACAAATACTGCCTACGGCATGTAGGTTCAAAGTAGACTACAATCATGATATTTGGTAAAATGGGTTTTCGATAAGAAAAGCTCAAATATTACTAAAAATGTTCATATATATTGTGAAAATATGTACCGACCTTACTTTCATAAATACAAAGCTACATTCGTGATTGTAGCACATTTTTAAGAAAATTGCTCACTAAAACATTTCATTTGTCTGTGATTAATGGTTACAGAGATACTAAAATTAATATTCTATAAAAATACACTTTCACAGGAGAGCAATACAAAGTAAAAAAATATAAGTCCAGTATCTCAGTACAGTATTTCTTAATGATGAACCATGTAATTTGGCGCATTGCTTTAGTATGCAATTGTGAACTACAATCATGAATGTTGGTTGCTCTTTATTTATAAAAAAAATAGGCCATAACATGTTCGACAACATTTCGTATCAACATTTGAAATTTTCATAAAAACTCGTTTACCAAATATTATGGTTATAGTGTTCTTCGTACCTATGTGTTATGGGTAGTACCTGTAAAAATATCATTCATATCACATGAGTAGTTTACGAGTGTACCCTTCCGACAGCTTGGAGTGAATTTGCAGCCTTAAAAACATTACAAGGAAAAACCCGTCATAAATAATTAACCATGAGTTATAACCAGGAACGTATAAGCTAAAAACAGTATTCATTCATTGCACATGATAAGTTCTGTCCAACTAGAATAAGTATTTGTCCAGACTATGATGGCAGAAATTGTGGTTTTCCACTACTTTACTGTGGTCTTCATAGACATGTGCCCATGTGTATAGAATATCAGATTTCTCATTAAAATAATGTGCATGCACTCAGGTCAGAATGGGGATCGTTGTGCGAAGTTGTCCCCAAGTGATGTTCACAGATAGAAGAAAGACCACGTAAGTGGTGTATACGTGAGGAAATCCCACAGTATACACATTCCATTTCACTATCATTCAATTGTATCACCAAGAAATGCGATAACGGCTCAATAATTTTCTTTTTTTGGCTCAGTTCCTGTGTAACCAGATGATATGCCGTTTACGAAAGAGAAAAAGGAAAGATCTGCAAGATATGCTAATGTATCGGAATTAGAAAGATCATAGTTTCTATTCAAACCTTAAAACAACTTACTGAGAGCAAAGAAATATGTGCTCAATGAATTTTTATATTGTTTAATGTGGAAAATATACCGATATCATGTACGATGGAAAAAACATAAAGGTCAATACTGTCTATTTTCAAGCATCCATTTTGACTCTGATCTACCTTATAGACACCTTTCGTTTGTACGAAAAGGGCACTTGTCAGAATAGTATTAATATGAATGAGGTGTATAATGTAAACCGCCAGAACATCCCTCCGTTTTTATCATGGAGCAAGAAACAGGGATATTATGCAATTTCAGGACATTCTGGTGAAAAGCCCCGATACCTGGCCTTAGTATTGAACTCTTGGAATGAGGTCTGAAGCTTTGCCGTCCACACACACATTTTCTGGTCTTTCGAAAGCCTGCTGTGAGGGTCGGATTCTCATGCCAGTTCTCCAACACAGTTTACTGTACTACAGTGGATAAAACGTTGTAGCGTGGTAGACCACAATGCTGATGATCAGCTAGAACACAGCTGGTGGTGAGAGCTTAGCACATCATGACATAACGTCACTTTTAAATTCTTTCTGATATATCCTGTACAACTTCCTGTATAACTTGCTGGATTTCCCCATTAATGTGTGTTCAATTTTCGGTGTATGTCTACGTACCAAAATAACATTTAATAAATAAGTATAGCGGCCATAGGTGATTGAAATGTTGAAATGAACCAGAAACTGTCTGACTTCTGATTGAAACTCTTTGGAATTAATTTGATTATAAAATACATCAACTGTTTAAATTGTTCACCTGCGTTATTTTATCTTGTAGAGGGTATGACAGTTTTAGGACATGATTACATATGTTCCTTCAAGGGTACGTAAAGTCTAATATTAATATACTCAAAGTTCATACTAGGTGTATGCATACGTTTATATCGGGTTTTGTGGTAAAGAAAACACGTAATTTTCGAGGCAATTTCATTTTTGTTTATTGAAAATATTGGTCATCGGCTTCATCACACTTCGTCCATCATTCAGGTAAGTTATGAATACCATGCGGCAAACCATTCGTTGAGCCCTTTTCCAACTTCCTCAAAATTGGTGAAGTGCTGCTCTGCGAGCGCGTGCCCCATTGATGCGAAGAGGTGATAGATGGCGCTAGGTCGGAGGAGTACGGCGGGTGCGGAAAGATGTACCATCCAAGCGATGTCAAGGTGTCTTTCAATAGTTTTGCTGTGTGAGGCGGCGCATTGTCGTGTAACAGAATCACTTTGCCATATCTTCTGGCCCATTCCGGTCGCCTTTCGATCAATGTGCGGTTTAAATTAATTGATTAATTGATTGGCGATAGCATTGGGTTTGAGTTGGGTCATCATCCAGTAACGCCTGTAATTGCTCGTATTTGTACTTTTGTGGTCTACCAGAGCGCGGACTGTCTTTCACATTGAAATCACAATTTTTAAATTGTCGAAACCATGTCTCACATGTTCCAATAGATTGAGCGTGTTCATTATATGTTTCTACCAGCAAACGACGACTTTCCACAGCCTTTCCCTTTTGATTAAATAAGAAAAGCAATGCGTGCCGCAAATATTCTTTTTCGGGCACAAATGTCGACATGATCAGTGAACAATACAACACAGACGCTAGTGTTCGGCGGACTCAACTTGTGTGCGTTGGTAGGTTAATGTCAGACGAACAAACTGACGTATGTGTCAAATTCATACGCTGCGTACTGTTCACTGGCAGCATCTCTTAGTGAAACCGCAAAAGACTTATGCATGATTTTCATAACATCCACACGCAGTAGTCTTTTTCAGAAACCATTGATCAGCGCCACCCATATTTCAGCAGCCTCCGTACTGCCACAGCCATAAATGGGATTAATACTTCAGTGGAACCGGTGGAAGCTACATTTTGCTCTGGTCTATGCCAAAAGACAAATGAAAACATACTGTATCCATGAATAAAAAGCGATGTCTTGATTTTTATAGACATCAGTGCAACAAAATATTGAAAAACGGAACAAACATCCAAAAAGAACCTAACCCTATTAGAAGTTACGCTCAGCTAATATGAGAGTGCACCCTAGGAGTGAATAACAATGACACCAAATGGCCAAAGTCCTGTGATTACTATATATTTTAGAAGATGTTAATGTGTCAGAATTTGGCCTGAGAAGGCAAATCTACTACCACAGATATCTCTCTATTAATCACTCGCATATGCTAGCGACTGAATCGAGATTTGACCCTGTAGGTTTGAAGTATTGTTATAAGTAAATATACACACAGTCAGACATAATTTATATTACAGCTCGATCTACTGGGGGGATTATTTGATAATCCCTTGTTTTTGTCTTACCGAAAATCAACTATATATTTAGTATAAAGTCTGCACCTTTTTCAAAGAAGACAAATTGTTTTGCGTCGCACCGACACAGATAGGTCTTATAGCGAGGATGGGACAGGAACGAGCTAGGAGTGGGAAGGAAGCGGCCATGGCCTTAATTAAGGTACAGCCCCAGTATTTGGCTGGTGTGAAAATGGTGTGAATACTTTCCTAATTTCCCTTCATAGAATGACAACGACAAACTTTATGTACATAAAATTAACAAAATATGCATTAAGTTCCTTTTATAGTAAAGAAAGGAAGAGTCAATGTGGACAACAGAATCAATTACAGATAAATATAAACTGTAACTAAAGTATTGTTTATTGTTGTTATGGTATTTGTTTACATTTATTATCAACCACGTGTTAATCACGCCCGAGGATGTCTTTGCGTGTGTGAGGCTTATTCGTTTTAGTTACATTTTGTTTCCTATAGAAGCAGAAAATTCAAAGGGTTTTGAACAAACATACTATTCCAGCCCTTCCCTGAAATGTATCTGGAAGAGTACGAATGGTAAAATTTCTCTTTGGGCCGATGACCTTCGATGTTAGGCCCCTTAAAACAACAAGCATCAACAACGCAAAATTTCTCTTTAGGATGACAACTGTCTGTACTGACATCACTAGAAAATTTTATGCTCTTTCCTTTCGATTTATACTCGGGGAGGTGAGCTGTCCGTTAAGGCCGCAGCCCGTAATAGATTTTACTAAGCTGCTGTAGACCGTTAACTCTGCAAGTTTGAAGTTGAAAAGAGAATAAAATAACCCAAGGGATAAATAAGAGGACAGTAACGAGAAGCATAGAATTAATTACGAAGCTTGTAAGAAAGTTGGTTAAGAGTTTTTCAGTTAGAAAAGTTATATCAACAGCAGTAGCTACAAGACAACAGCGAGACCAGAAATAAGGCAGGCTAAGAAAAATTGAACAGCACAACTACAGAAACATGCACCGTCACGGCGCCACTCATACCACCCACAGAATATTGCGGAACTGAAAAGTTCGCCTGCGAAGATTAACCGTCAACTCCCTTCTCGCTACTTAATGTATATCGAACATTTTTTAAATTGCTTGCTGCCAGTACTAGTACAATCTGTCTCTACAGCAGTGTACACCAAGGAATGCATGACGAGAAAAGGGATTAATAGGATACTTAGGTTTATTGTTCTTTTCTATTTACGTATGAAAACTCTATCACATCTGGATACATTTTTCCGGGATGTACCCTGCTCAATCCAGGTACATGCTCAAGCAATCTTTCATTTAAATTTCTCGAGATAACTATTTTAGTCCTAATCTAAATAATTATAGGTGTGTAGATGTGTTATTTTTGGTATCGTAGAATACTCCGATATCATAAAATGCTTTAGTTGTTTCAGTTTATGACCACCTTCAGCGTGACTGACCTTCATAAGAACTGAAGTATGATCCAAAATTTGTCAATAATTTTTCACATGGAAATTTTAAATTTTCAACAAAATTACAGAGAGGATCATTGTAATCCGAAAAACCGTAAAGGTAGTTATCATCATCATCTAAACGAAATCAACTTTCTCTATACATTGCCGGTATCTTAGCTTCCTCATAGAAGCTGCAGTTCATTTGCGTCATGACACTCTGGATGTATGAAACAATTTTCCGGAGACACATTCAATAGGTAACAAATCTAGCGAGTCAGCTGATGTACCCGTGCTTCGCTACGGAATTCTACATTGCGTACAGAATTCTAGGTTAGGTTGTGTACACGTTGTGACCAAGAATGTATTAAATAGCATAGCACTTGGAGTTGTGCGGCAGCATAAGAGACAAAGAATATCACAACAAACAATGGTCAATGTAATGTTATTTTTGATCAATGTTATGCGCTTTCAATATTGTAGGCTCTCATATTTAGTTTCCTTCCGACTCTGATAGACCACTTTATAATAGTCGGTACGGTAAAACTGAATAAAACATAAATGGTCGGAAACTGTATTCTCTATAACTTATGTAGTACTTTTCGACAGAACCAAAAAGACACGTATTTAAAAATTAAATTTTAGGTGCCTTCCCCTAAACCACAATTCCACCCAGGGTGAATAAAATTGTTTATAACTTAGACTGTAATTTCTTATTCGCCGTCTGTATATACCGACTTTCATTAAATTCTGTTATCCCATTTTCTCGTGGCTCGGCGTTGATATGGGCTTGGCAACAAAATACAAATTCATGAATATCTGTGTTATCAAGGCCGGTACGGTTACAATGTATGGCATAAATAATCAGAAATGTAATTCTAAATAACTTTAATTATGTAGTATTATCTTTTTTTTTTGCTAGTTGTTTTACGTCGCACCGACACAGATAGATCTTATGGCGACGATGGGACAGGAAAGGGCTAGGAGTGGGAAGGAACCGCCGTGGCCTTAATTAAGGTACAGCCCCAGAATTTGCCTGGTGTGAAAATGGGAAACCACGGAAAACCATTTTCAGGGCTGCCGACAGTGGGGTTCGAACCTACTATCTCCCGAATACTGGATACTGGCCGCACTTAAGTGACTGCAGCTATCGAGCTCGGTGTAGTATTTATCGATAGGACCACTAATAATATAAATATTTGACAATTCAAATTAAGGCCTTCCCCTAAACTACCATTTCACTCAGCGTGAGTAAAATGATTTATATCCTAGATTGTTGTGGCTCATCCGCCGACTTCACATACCGATTATCATTAAATTCTCTTGTCCGATTCGTTGGCTGAACAGTCAGCGTACTGGCCTTGGGTTCCGCGGGTCCCGGGTTCGATTCCCGGCCGGGTCGGGGATTTTAACCTTAATTGGTTAATTCCAATGGCACAGGGCTGGGTTTGTGTGTTGTCTCCTTCATCATTTCATCCTCATCACGACGCGCAGGTCACCTACGGGTGTCAAATAGAAAGACCTGCACCTGGCGAGCCGAACCCGTCCTAGGATATCCCGGCACTAAAAGCCATACGACATTTCATTTTTCATTAAATTCTCTTCAGCCGTTTTCTCATGATGCGTGTACATATAGACAGATAGACAGACAGACAGACAGACAGACAGACAGACAGACAGACAGACAGACAGACAGAAATTACGGCAAAATGAAAAGTGAATTTCCTTGTTACTATGGACATGACCGATACAGAAATAGCACTCTTTTCAAATTTTGAACAATGTACAGACAAAACTCTTATTTTATATAGAGAGATTGCGTCGCCGCTGTTGGATATAGTCTGGCACTGTCCTGTTCAAATGTGGTCCCAGAATGTCTTGAAAATAAAAAAAAGTTGACCACTCCATTAATTGCGTTGTACAAGTAGCGTTCTTTATATTCGTTCCGTCTCGTACGAGAAAATGTTTTAAAAAAAGCTCCGTCAACAATTGTAGGGAATATGCTACCTGGACGACAGCGCCAAATGCAGATCATTAATGATTGATTGATTGATTGATTGATTGATTGATTGATTGATTGATTGATTGATTGATTGATTGATTGATTGATTGATTGATTGATTGATTGATTGATTGATTGATTGATTGATTGATTGATTGATTGATTGATTGATTGATTGATTGATTGATTGATTGATTGATTGATTGATTGATTGATTGATTGATTGATTGATTGATTGATTGATTGAGTGATTATATTAATCTGAAGAGCTGTACCGGCCGGTAAATGAATTTATGTGGGTCGAAATTCTTCCACTTCGACAACTCTGAAAGCAGTAAAAAAAGAGTAGGTAATATATGTATACTACTGATTTATTTGGAAGTCCGGCGAGTGATTTGACTTTGCGGTTTGGTTCTCATAGCTGTGAGCTTGCAGTCGGGAGACGATGGGCTGTCACTAGTCCTGAAGATGTTGTTCCATAGTTTCCCCGTTTTCACACGCTTTCCTAGCCCTGTTCTATACCACCTTTACCTTAGGACCTGTCTGTGTCCGTGCGATGTAATAATAATAATAATAATAATAATAATAATAATAATAATAATAATAATAATAATAATAATGATAATGGAAGTCTGGTACTTTCTAACACCCAATGTATATCAAACTGTTTCAAATTGTGTACGGTCACAAAGAAGTATATAAATCGGTTGTAGCTGCCTAAGATAGTAATAAACTAACTTGTGAGGAGTGGAAATAATACTGTTATTTGTTTTACGTCCCACTAACTACTTTATTATGGTTTGTGGAGACGCTGAGGTGCCGGAATTTAGTCCCGCAGGAGTCCTTTTGAACGCCAATAAATCTACCGACACGAGGTTGATGTATTTGAGCACCTTCAAATACCACCGGACTGAGCCAGGATCGAACCTGCTAAGTTGGGGTCAGAAGGGCAGTGCCCCAACGGTCTGAGCCACTCAGCCCGGCCGAGGAGTGGACATATAAGATATATGTATAGTTCATATGACTGTAAAAACTATTAAACGACAGCGTAAAAGGTGTACATTTACGAGTAGTAGGAGCCGAATTGCCATCTGGGATCAACGGATTCTAGCGATACCAGATTCAGCGAATTTATGTTCAACTGTATGGTGAAAACATACGATCATTATTCTTCTTCTTATTTTTATTATTCCACCCTACTTTTCCATACTCTGGTATAGTCGTGAGTGCGAACTGTGTAACGCAAGTGAACCTGCCCTTGTTTTACGGTCGGGTGCCCTTCCTTACGCCAACTCCATGTGGAGGGTTATATTTATTATTATCATCTGGAATTCGTAATAAACAATCTATATATTATTATTCAAGAAACTTCATACCACTGGTAGGTCATATTTAATAAATAGTCTAAATCATATATTACATTTATAATGGCAGAAGGAATTACCTACCCTTCCTTAGTATGAAATTTGTACGAACGGGATCCTTTTAGTGCTGAAACTATTGTAAGTGGACGACAACTTATCTCTGGTATTTCAGAGACTAAATGAGAACAGTGGTTAAAATTGATGAAAGAGGTTAACATGGATAGGAGTAGCCAGAAGGCCTGGAGGCTACTCAGGTGTCTCAGTAATGATCATTATAAAGCATCATCCCTTCGTGACGTATCTGCAAACCAAATTTTCCACCAACTCGTCCAAAATGGCAAGTCTGTAAACTCTAGTTCTGAAACAAAAGTGGATACTAATACAAAATTCATACCAGAGACCAGTATGTGTTCTAATCCCTTTACCATAGCAGAACTGACTCATGTTATAAATATCAGTAGAAATGGAAAGGCTCTGGTGTAAAAGAAATATGTATTCAACAAATCAAGAATTTTGGACCTGTTACTAGAGAATGGGTACTAAATCTATTTAACAGCTGCATTCGAACATGCACAATACCTAAACTCTGGAGGAAATCTAGAGTTATAGCATTCCTCAAACCACGAAAAGATCGACATGATCCTAAACGTTACAGACCAATTTCCTTGCTCTGTAATTTCTTCAAGATCTTAGAACGAAGGATTCTGCTAAGGCTTACAAAAATAGTTGAACCACTTTTGATTCCAGAAGAAGCTGGTTTTAGAAGAGGGAAGAGCTGTACATCACAAATCCTCAGTTTGACCCAATACATTGAAGATGGGTTTGAAAATCAGAAAATAAGTGGGCCAGTCTTCATCGACCTAACTGCGGCCTGTGACACAGTTATTCACCAAATTCTGTTCAGTAAACTTTATAAGATGGCAAAGGACAAGAAGATGCCTGAATTTCTTCGATGTCTTATTGAAAATCGAAGATTCTTTGTAGATTTTCAAAAGCGACAAAGTCGTTGGAATAACCTCAGGAATGGCCTACCCCACGGTAGTGTTTTGTCTCCAATATTATTTAACATTTACACGAATTATCAACCCTTGCAAAAAGGAACAAGAAGATTCATTTATGCAGATAAAAAAGTAAACTCGTGTCCTCATCCTGAGGTAGTGCAGCTCTTTTCAGGCACACCCCCATTGGAGGTGAGCTGCACGTACCATTTCAACCACATACCAGCCCTCCTGCCATTCTTAAATTTCTGGCAGTACCGGGAATCGAACCCGGGCCCCCGAGGAGGCAGCTAATTACACTAACCGTGACGCTACGGAGGCGGACTTTATGCAGATGACAGAGCTATTGTCACCCAGGTGATCAGTTTGAGAGAGTGTAACGGAGACTAATTGAAGCCTTAGATGAACTGAGTCCATACTACAGAGAAAACCATCTAAAGCCTAACACCAAAAAGACGCAAGATTGCGCTTTTCATTTAAGGAATACGCAGGCAAGAAGAAAACTGAAGATTTTCTGATAGGGTGCTCTCTTGGATCATTGCTCAAAACCTAAATATCTAGAGGTAAGTCTGGATTGTGCACTCAAGTATGATCCACATTGTGTTAACACAAAGTATCTACACAAAATTCCATTCTTCGCAAGTTATGCGGTACCAGCTGGGGAATGCAAGGTCAAACAATGAAAACTACTATTTTAGCACTGAGATACTCTGAAGCAGAATATGCATGCCCTGTTTGGTATAGATCATGTCATGCCAGCAGGTAGATATTGCATTAAATGAAACTTGCCGGCTTATAACTGGTTGCCTATGATCTACAGCTTGTGATAAGGCTGGCATTGCTCCTCCAGATATTAGACGTGAAGTAGCTGCCAAATATGAAAAATAAAACGTTTCCAAAACACATCCATTACATAATTATCAACTTGCTCAACAACGATTGAAATCCAGGAGAAGTTTTCTATCTTCTGCTGAGTGCCTTTCGGATTCACTTCAGTCATCAAGACTAACTTCCTGGAGATCCAGAAACCTTCATATCAATAGATGGATGGATCCATTTTAAACTCTTCCAGCCGGTTATAAATAGTCGTGGTCTACATGGAAGTGTCTTAACAAGATGCGGTCTGGGGTCGGTCGATCTAAGATCAATATGAAGAAGTGGGTGCTATCTGATGATTCAACCTCCTGTGCCTGCGTAGAAGAACAAACCATGGCGCACCTCCTTCATTGCAACTTCTGCCCTCTCATTTTCACTATGCAAAATTTAGTGAAGGCCACACCAAAGGGTCAAGATTTCGCCAAATTCTGGTCCGATATGATATGGCATAATTGTTACTTTGAATATACCTCTATTGTGTTTTGACCAGTTTTCTAATCATTGTTCTCCTTCTTACCTAATAATTAATATCCGATATATTGCTTCTGATACGAATAAATAGTGTCTAGATTTTATCAGTTTGAGACTAGGTTGTTGTTGTTGTTGTTGTTGTGAAGATCTGGCTATTAAGAAAATAACAATCGATAAACTTCAGAACACCGGGCGAGCTGGCCGTGCGGCTAGAGGCGCGCAACCGTGAGGTTGCATCCGGGAAATAGTGGTTTCAAACCCCACTGTCGGCAGCCCTGAGGATGATTTTCTGTGGTTTCCCATTTTCACACCAGGCAAATGCTGACCTTAATTAAGGCCATGACCACTTCTTTCCCAGTCCTAGGCCTTTCCTATCGCATCGTCGCCATAAGACCTACGTGTGTCGGTGCGACGTAAAAAAGAAAAAAATCGAAGTCTCCAAAACAGTCAAGTCAAGTTGTTAAGGACAAAGGCTAATGAACAGGTGCGGAAATCCACAAAAGCCAGCTCATGAGGCTGACGGAGGTTAAAGCACCTGGATCATCTAAGAAATGTGTATCGTCGCCATAAGACCTATCTGTGTCGGTGCGACGTAAAGCAACTAGCAAAAAAAAAAAAAATGTGCACCATTATTAAAGAATAATAGTTGTTAATGAAATGTCTGCAGGTATTATACATTCCTTTTTGAATTTCTGTTGCGATGTACACTGAGCTCACTTCTGTGTATTGTGACAAGGAAGGCGACCGGTAATAATTTCTGCATGAGACGATAACTGCCGCGCAGCTGCCGAAATGTGTACAGGGCCCGCAGCGAGCAAAACAATTATGCCGGTGAATAGTTGAGACTGGCGATAGAAGAAGCTGGAAGTTGATAAACATTGGACCATGCACCCAGAATGATGTGAAAGTAGAAGCTAGTTTAGCCTTATGCGGTGTTGTGATCGGATGTGTATTAGTGTGTCTTACGATCGTGATTAAAATCTGTGTCGTCGTCTAGAAAACTCAAACGCAAGTGAACTTGTAACTAACTGTAAACAGTAAGCAAATTTAGTGGATAGTAAAGTACGCCAAGTCTCTTTGTAGTAATATTTGTTTTAACGAACCTGACATTCCACAACAGTATTATCTTAAAATCCATTCCTACTAGATGTATCCTATCAAACCCCGCGGCGACATTTGGGGATTGCTAAATGGCAACACTTTGTGAAGTTCCAATACTGCTATTAGGACCACCTATCGAGGTAACTTGTTTCTGCACTTCCAGAATTCGCAGGTATGATTTATTTCCGTATGCGGTCCTTAGGTCTAAACTATTGGTGGCCTAATATATCCACTTATATGGACAACATTATAACCATATTCAGAAACAAAAGAGAAACAAATCAGCCGTTTGTATTTAATTCCTAAAGTAATCCAGATTACGAATGTCAGTTATCTTAACTGTAGAACCTAAAAAGCTGTAGAAAAATCTATATACACTTTACAGTTATCTTAGTGTGTTACTGAGTATCCCCATACTCTACACACAAGAGCTGTACGAGATCCATCTCACTGAACAGGCAAAACAGGGTTTATAGAATGTTGAAAATCAGGGAGGTTATAAGAATAGACTTTGAGAACACCCTAAATAAAAATGTTCGTAATTCCGAATTACAATGATGTTTCTAGATTAAAATGCATTTGTCTTCTTCACTTTATTGGACGACGTACCTGTCTTTTCCTTGCCTGTCTTTCTATTTTTCTCCTAATACCAAAAATAACGATGAAATTCAAGATCAAAGACTACAGTTCCTTTATTTTACAGCCTTCTACGGACATGATTTCTTTCCGTCTTTATTACGTCAATATTAGAGATTTTGAGAACTATACTCTTTGATATTTTCCTTCCCAAAAGAACGGAGGTTATAACACTTCTCGGTACCTCGTTTTGTAATAAGATGCCACTGAGGTCAGTATGTAGGAGCTGGTTCAGCAAATAACAAAGAATTTCTTGCTTCCTTGCGTGGCAACATCGGTTCTCATCTACTCCACATTAGCCGAACGTAGCAAACATTAGGCTCCCCCGTTTCGACCTTTTAAGCTGTAACGGCTACATTGTTTCAATGGACGTTGATAAATTGTAGAAAGATGCGATTCCTTTATTCTTTGGCATTCATTATTTATTCCTTTCATTAGCATTCTGTCATTTATTTATTTCTCATTTAGGTTTAAATTAAACCACATGTTTCCGGGCATCTCGGCCCTTTTAAACAGGGCCAACCGGAAGCTATTTTTTGTGAAATGTGAAAGTGCCGAATAAATGTAGTGTAAATGATTTCGAATGTAATGAACTAAATTTAGTAAATGTGGCAGTAAAATTAGCTCAGAGGGTGAACTCTGTACCTGTAACAACAAATATCGCTCAGGTTGTTAGACCCCCAATCTACAATCCAAAATAATATAGGGATCGAAATACTGATCAAATCCCTGTCTGTAATAAAATGCATCAAAATGATAAGTGTATACAAAAGCGATTCAATGGGTAACAAGGAAAATCCTGCTTCCTTGTGTGGGAACATCAGTTCTCACCGGTACCTCCCGGTCGGGGCTTTGATCAACCTAATTTACGCACGAGCTTTCGGGGATTTTAATCGCATTTGGTTAATTCCTCTAGCTCAGGGGCTGGGTGTTTGTGTTCGTCTTACAATACCTCTTCGTTTTCATCCAACATTACACTATAAACCGGCATAGAAACACGCAATACTAAATACTTCCCTCCACATAGGTTTGGCGGTAGGAAAGGCATCCGGTAAGAAACTGGATCTAATCCAGATATTAGTGCCGAACATACGTACTTGGAGAAATATGCCAGGAAGAAGAAGACAGTTTATGTTTTCTGTGATGATCTGACTTCATACACGAGCGTGTAGAGAAACGGGAAAAGGGATGGACACACACAGATGTAATAGCCAAGGAGTTAAATAAATTGTAAATAAACTCTGCATTTGACACTACTCTATTCACGTTCAGGTGCCCATACGAGGCCAAGAGCTAACCAGTTAAATATTCACGCAAGGGGGTAAATTTACACAACTTATATATTCGCTTCAGGTCACGTTAAGGAAAGCTGGAAACCGATCTGGATGGAGGCATATCATCAAGGTTACAACACAGAAATGATAAGAGTTATGAGTAGAGTTCGTGATTTATGGCATTTAAAAATCGAATTTGGCGTTTCATGGTATCTATACTTTCAAATTTAGCGTTGTGTCGAAAATTGGTTATAAGTATGTATGATTTGAGAAATTGCACACACAACAATTGGGAGTAAAATCTTACTGTTTAATCACAGATTGTAGTTTTGAATAAACAATGGAAAATCAGATAAACATGCAAGAAGTATTAACACACACACGAACAAGTATATTTACAGTTTTATAAACACAAATTCAAAGCGAAGAGTACTATTCTGAACGTATTCATTTATCACAATACAATATATCTACAAGGAAGAGGAATTTCAATGATGTTTGAAGTACAACATGCCACTTGTTTGAATGGTGTCCTCCTTCATTCGATACCACCTATCAGTTACAATAATGTTGTACTTGCTAAAAGAGCTCTCTACATCGACACTGTTCGTAGGATCCCTAATGGACTGCAGTGCTGCTGAGGAAAATTAAGGAAACTGTAACCTAAGTTCCATCAAGATTTGAAGAGTGTCAGTATTTCTTTTTTCTTTTCCATTTTAATATTGTGCAGCATCTGTTGGTGATATGCCTCGCAGCCCTCGACAAACTGATCAACAGTGACACTTCTAAAGATGGCAACTTGTGCTTCAAGGACACAAGTTATTTGGGTTCCAGAGCATTGTTTTGCCCTGAAATTTTAGAATTAAATAAATTGCACACTTCGTTAAACAACACGTTAGTATTACTGACACTCATGTGCTTCCAGAGGTTAGTTATGCGTTTAAACATACACTGCTTAAATTGCACCTTAATGTCCTCTTTCTTCGTATTGTTTCTGCAATTCTCCAGCAGGCCACTTGCTTCTAATGGAAAACATCCGTCAGCACACCTCTTCAATTATCCACAAATAATGGAAAGGTCGTCCTCCTAAAACTTGTAAGCATACGGGTAGGATGATCCCTAGTACTGTGAGGGCTGCATAAATTTTCACAGATATCTGTGAAACAAACTTCAGCTGAACTTTCAGCAAGGGAGGCGTATCCTAATATCTAAACATACCCAACACTGAATGGCAACTGCTGTTTAGGGAATTTTCATCAAGAGAGCTAAAGAATTCTACCAGGGACGTGAAGTACTTGTCAAGATACTGGACTGAGCTACACTAAGAGTTCTATCGGGTGATGACAGGAGCTGGAACAACAGTGCATTCAGATCAGGGAAATTATCTTGTAAAACATTTAGATAGGAATTCTTCAACTTCTTGCAGTGTAAAAAAAGCCATCTTAAGTTTTGAAACCAAATAGTTCAATCGTGACAGTTCCTTGAGAATAACTTCCCCCGCAAGATGCAACTTATGTTCGAAGCATTGGAAGTGAAAAAGATGGTCTCCAATTTCCTTCTGTAATACCTGGAGTCATGTACCCATGTACCTGGCAGAGTCTAACACTAAACCCATCACGTTTTCGTGCCTTTGAGAGCATCAGTGATGGCTCGGCTGCATGTTGTCCCGTTGGCAGCATTCAAAAATGAACAGCTTGCCAAATAAACTTGTTCTGCAGTTGGCGTGATCGTCCTTAATGAAATGAAATGAAATGGCGTATGGCTTTTAGTGCCGGGAGTGTCCGAGGACATGTTCGGCTCGCCAGGTGCAGGTCTTTCAATTTGACTCCCGCAGGCGACCTGCGCGTTGTGATGAAGATAGAATGATGAAGACGACACATACACCCAGCCCCCCGTGGCAGCGAAATTAACCAATTATGATTAAAATTCCGACCCTGCCGGGAATCGAACCCGGGACGCCTGTGACCAAAGGCCAGCATGCTAACCATTTAGCCATGGAGCCGATCGTCCTTAATAGAACAGCACATCTGCCTTTGTTGTCCGAGTCTCATCTGAGATTATTGCTATGGGCTTACCATCCAATGCAGCATTCACCTCTGCTCTTGCTGAATCACCGCAATGTGGAACAAATTCTCTGTTAAAGGTACTACCTTGAGATAGATCTCCTGATCCTGGGACGTACCTATGGGGCCAATATAATTTCGTTAAATATGCTAATAATAATAATAATAATAATAATAATAATAATAATAATAATTGAGTTCAGATAAACACGGCAAGAGCAGAAACCATGTGCTACTAACGGAGCGATATTTTTTTCTCCAACCAGCATGTGAACAGCGTAGCGTCAAGCGGCAAGCCACAGTAGCAGAAATGGATATAAAGGCAAAACGAGCAGCGAATCACTGAACGAGTTTTGAAGCTTTTGCCTATAAACTGGCTTTCATGTACATAAAAACAAGTGCTCATTTTACATCCTATATGGTCTATTAAATTGTAACATTTTAAAATAACGTCCATCCATGTTTGTTTGTTTCTTGTTGTTGTTTTTGTGGTCGAAAATTTGAATAACCTAACCTAAAATTCCACTTAAGTTGTCATATTAGGAAACATGCATCCACGTGGTTTCTGAGCGAAAGTTTGAGACCTAACCTAAAATTCAACAAGGCCTTAACACTTCAAAACAACCATCCACACGGTTCCTTTTTTGGGGGGGAGAGGGAGGGGGATATTGGCTAGTTTATGAATATTTCACAGTAAGTTAGTATATTCCACTCAAGATGGTGTAAATGTATTTTAATCACAAATATAAATAACACCCAAAAATATTTCTGAAATCAGCACTTACTTTTCAAGGTAGTCTCGGAAGGTAGGATGGTCCAGCTTGTGAATGAGGATATTACTCTGCATGCACATATTCACAGTATCCTAAATGAGCGTCTGTTTCTCGATTTTTCCTCTTTTTGCCTTTCTATCCATTTCTGCTCTTGTGGCTTGCCGCTTGACGCCACGCTGTTCACATGCTGGTTGGAGAAAAAAATATTGCTCCGTTAGTAGCACATGGTTTCTGCTCTTGCAGTGTTTATCCGAAACATCTTTCTTCTTCCATTCAAGTCTTTGATTGCAAAGTCGGCACATCAATATATCTGCATCGTTTACATAAAAGTGTTCCGATTTGTAACTCTCGGCACGCTAGTTGATTGTTACTTCGCTTCTACCCATGGCAATCAGGAAATAAATCGCTACTGCACTTTATAACAGAGCTACTATTCAACACCTATGTCAAGAATAACCGACTATGGTCAAGGGTAAACACAAAGTGAATGAACGCATGTGCTTGAAAGTATATTAAGCTGTTTGTTGGTTGTTCTTTACACCGCTCTTTGGTCGTTGTAAGATATTCCACACATTGAAAGATTTAAGGCACCGTGATAATCCTTTCCCCTGAAATAAATATCAACATAGGCCTATATCTGATTTTTAAGGAAAATGCATCGTTTTTAAAATTATACATGTTAATTTCTCATGAAATTAAAAATTTCGCATCTATTTCGCATAAATGGTATAATTTCGCATTTTATCGCTAATTCGAAATCGCTAAAAGCCACTCGTAGGGGTCATATAAGATGAAGGCACGTAAAATGACAAAGTTTCAACATATTTCGCATTTATGAAAATGCTAGAAACCACAAACTCTAGTTATGAGATCTAGACGCTCAGTAATGAGCAAAACGACTAATGATGATGATGATGATGATAAAAATAATATATACATGACGTATAATATGGAATTCGTACTCTTTCAATTAAAACCACCGTTATTAGGCATTTGTCTTATCCCAGGCCTATATCTTGTTAGAGAAAAAAATAGGTATCACGGCCTATTGTTGATATATGATTGGATGGTAGCAGCACTGGTCTTCTGAACCTAAGCTTGCGGGTTCGATCTCATCACAGCCCAGTGGTATGAATGCGCTCAGAAGGGACCTGTTTATGTTTGACCACTCCAATTGGTTAATCCTGCTAGTAGTCATATATATGTCTCAAAGATTAAGTAAGCCATGCATGCCTCAGAGCAAGACAAATTAAGGCGAAACCGCGAACGGCTCATTATATCAGTTATGGTGCCACTTTACTTGGGTAACTGTGGTATTGCAATGAAACTCGGTAGATTGATTAACTAGGTTATCGAAAACTTAATGGTAATAGTCAGTCTGCCGTACAATCATATTTACTTACTTAAAAGCAGTATTGTCCGTCTATGTGGGGTAGTGGTTTGTGTGATTAGCTGCCACCTCTGGAGGCCCGGGTCAAATTTCCGGCTCTGCCATGAAATTTGAAAAGTGATACGAGGGATGGAATGGGGTCCACTCAGTCTCGGGAGGTCAACTGAGTAGAGGGGAGTTCGATTCCTACCTCAGCCATCCTCGAAGTGGCTTTTTGTGGTTTCCCACTTCTCCTCCAGGCAAATGCCGGGATGGTACCTAACTTAAGGCCAAGGTCGCATCCTTCCCTCTTCATTGTCTATTCCTTCCAATCTCTCCCCCCCCCAACACAGGGTCCCTGTTCAGCATAACAGGTCAGGCAGATTGGGCGAGGTACTGGTCCTCCTCCCTGGTTGTATTTCCCGACCCAAAGTCTCACGCTCCAGGACACTGCCCTTGAGGTTATAGGGGTGGGATCCCTCGCTGAGTCCGAAGGATAAACCAACCCCGGAGGTAAACAGATTACGAAAGAAGGAAAAGAAAATTAGTATTACCGTTGTATTAACCAAATCGTGCTCTATCAAAGGCATCAATCGCAGTGAAATTTGGAAGAATGAATTAAGGTATCAGAAAATATCTTCACGTCAGCATTGTTACAGAAGCTGTCTACAGCATCAAAAAATTAGGTACTGTGAACAGGAATCTGGCAGCTCGTTCGTTTGTGCTAGTAAATAATTTATTTTAAATATTAGCAAACTTTTTCCCATGCATGGAGCATATTTTATCTTTCATTGTGAAAGATACGGAAGTATTAAAACTTTAATTCTCTGATATATAGAGTGTTCCCAAATATATTGGAAGTAATCGGGAGGAGGGGTAGATAGAACACCTGAAAATAGCATAACATTCCCTATGACCGTGTGAGTTGGTCATGCGGTTAGGGTCGTGAAGTTGTGCGCTTCGATTCGGGAGAGAGTGGGTTCAAATCCCACAGTCAGCAGCCCTGAAGATGGTTTCCCTTAGTTTACCATTTTCACGCAAGGCAAATGCTGGGGCTGTACTTCAGTTAAGGCCACGGCCGTTTCTTTCCCACTCTATGCCCTTTCCTATCCCATCAAAAAGCAAAGCAAAGTCACCTCCGTAAGGCCATGAAGGCCCTTGGAGGAGTGGAAGGTGAAGGCTTCCACCATTGTTAACCTCGGCACGTGATGGAGTAGAGTGGTTAGCCCTCCGCCCGGCCGCCTTTGCCCCCAGGATTTAACCTGGTACTCATTTTTGGTGTAGGCTGAGTGAACTTCAGGGCCATATGCACCTTAAATTTTACGACTTCCTGACGGGGATTCGAACCCACGTCCTTCCGGGCGAACCGAGCACGCCTTTACCGCCTCGGCCAGGCAGCCCCTTTCCTATCACATCGTCGCTATATAACCTATCTTTGTCAGTGCGACGTAAAGCAAATTGTAAGAAAATATAATAGAGTCTATGAACATATGCTCTACGGTCAATTGTGTACTGTTCAGCTTTGCACGGGAAGTATTGGTAACAGCCTTACCTGACGCATTCCTCGTCGAGTAGCTGTCGCCACGTTGGTGTCTATCAGGAATACTACATTCTAATACAAGAAGTGCTCAAAATATCGAATATGCGCCTGAATGCACGACTGACCACGCCACCTCATTGATTGTTGGACACATTCGTTGTATGTATTGGATAGTAAATTTGTTCCACACGCTGGAGAAGCATTGTATTGTCCGTAACGGCATGCCTGACTCCTTACTTAATGCTGAATACGAACTCGTTTCCCATTCTAGGCAATATCTAAACCAGGCTCAGTTCGTAAACGATCTACCGTAGGGCGGATGTTGATAGGGACCGCTTGTGTTATTTTGGGGAGTAGTATCCACCTCCAGTTACCACATGTTTGGGAAAACACTGTATTCATATGGTATACGTGTTAGTAAAAACCGGTTTGAAGAATATAAAATTCTGTTCGAATTAACAAAATGTTGCTTTCCGTATAAAGTGTTTTATGTAACTTTAGGATGGAACTATCAAAAATGTCTACAGTGCATACGCAAAGATCATTCACCGTCATCATCAGCTAACATTTCCGAGCAACCCTGCTATTCTTGAAGAATGAACTGTAACACTACAGTTGATTTTACGACAAACTTCTTCCTCTCCTAGCCCCTCTTCACACATTGATAGGGTCACGGATGCGATCTGTGTCGCACAAGTGGGTTTGGCCAGGTTTCACGGCCGAATGCCCTTCCTGACGCCAACCTTTCGTTGAGGGAAGTTTTCACTATTGCGTGTGTTTGTGGTGGGTAATAATGTGATGTGTTACGTGAATTTGAAGAGTGGAGTGTTGGGACAAACACAAACAGCCAGTCTCGAAGCTGTAAGAATTAACCATACAGTTAAAATCACCGACTCGGCCGGGAATCGAACCCCGAGGTCTTTGAACCGTAGGTAAATAACCTGACCATTCAGTTAAGGAGCCGTAATTTAAGGAGAAAAGATTACCATTAAATTTAGGATAAGTTTTGTTACGGTGAGCGTTGACACGTTTGAACAGATATGTACTTTCAAGTGCTTGCAGCAATCACTAAGCATAAACTGACCAAGTTCAACGTAAAGTAGGCAAAGGGACTCAAGAAATACTTGCCGGTGCGGGGGGGAAAAGGACTCAGCAGAGCAATGCGCAGGGAAGGGCGTAAAGTGAGGTAACACCAATATTTAAATGTCGTGTCCAGAATAACCAGATGGCAGTGATCACGTCCCAAATCAAGTGGTGATTTCAATTATGGGGCCTTTCCCCAGAGGAACTATCGCGGAAGGGACACGTGGAAAAAGGGGGGGGGAAGGAGAACACCCAAGAAAACTCCCACAAACACAGGTTTCAAAAAAATGAACACATATATTAAAACAACTCCAAGAAATAACAATTGTTTACACTATAAGAATGAGAACTTCGACCATTTGATACACCATTAAAGTGGGAAATTATACAAATTATCAACAGAATAAACCAGAATAAAATTTTATACCAATTTTCACGCGAATGCCACAAAAGTAGCAAGGAATTATGGAAACAGGAACAAGAAAATTAATATTAGTTAAAAGGAATTTTTCCAGTGCTCACAAAGACACGTGATAAAAGAACAGGCTATCCCCCTTAAACTAAGGCACACCTTTTTTCTTTTTAAAACAAGTAGACACCAGAGTAATCGAAAGGCACACGCCAGATGAAGTGTAAAAATTTTTTAGCAGAGCACCAAGCTACAAATTTATTAATATGTTTCTAGAGGTACGAAAGGTAGACGAAAAGAAGGAAAAATCGGGAAGGAGATTCAAGCAGGGAAAGGGGATTGACCAGGGTACGATGTCTGCTCCAAACGATAGAAAAGGTTCCAGTACAACTGTTCAAAACTTGAAGCCCAGCACGCTTCCTCCTTCATATTTCCATCATAAAGTCAAAGTCAATAATTTGGCACCGTGAAACTTCGCTGTGTCCTGAAGGGACGATAGTTCAATATCGAAGCATTATTCAAGCCCATATGGTGAATGAGAGGGCGAAATAAAATTGAATGGTAAATAATTACAGTAAAAGTCTGCTCACCCAACACGTAACGGAGAACCAGATAAAGTCCAAATGCACTCGGACCAGCCGGTGCAGGGCTTGAGCTCCCACTGCCGATTACAACACCAAGTCACACCTGATCGCCGGACAGGAGAAAGCGGCGAGTATATATACACGGAGCGTAGCGAGCTCGAGAACACACTAGAACAGGTGACGTCACGGAGATTGCGCGTGGCGGTGTAGCAGATGAAGCAGTGGTGAGACAGGATAGCAAGCAGAAGGTTCATAGAGCAGCGCAATATAGTGTGCACTAAATCAAGACGGAGAAGCAACCATAAGGTAGGCGAAGTTGAGCTCGTAACATACTCCCACCACCAGGAGAAATCCGAAGGATTGGTGTCCAAAGTTGACGAGACGGCAAATGAGAGCAGAAGATGGTGAAAGCAGTACCGGTGGTCCAAAGCGATACGGACGAAGATGAAGAGTGGCGGAGGTCCAACTGCGGCGAAAACGATGACAGGCAAAAAGGCAGAACCGACGAAAGCATGAAGACAGTAGAAGCACCAGGTCCCACGAAGTCTGAAGGAAGCGCGATCTCAGGGCCAGACAGGAAGACGCAGCATCATAGGAAAGAAGAAATAAAGAGAATAAGTCACCAAAGAAAATACGAGGAGAATAAGGGGGAAAAGGACGGGGGGAAAGGAGAGAGCAAGAAAACAAACAGGATGATTAAAATGATCAAACCAAATTATCTAGTGCTCTGCCTAACAATATGACAATAAAAAAAACTTTTTCCAATATTTATCAATAATATACCCCAAAGGGATAACAAGACAAAACTTAGTTAAAAGAGGGGGAGGATCAGGCATGAAATTTTCGGCAGTGGGAGAAGAGCTGGGTGAGCAGATACAAGGGGAAAAAAATTTTTATCAAGAAATATGAAGGAAGGAGAGTAATGGACAGCAAATTAATATCGTAAAACCAAGAAAATACAAAAGGAATAAAAGAACCGATCAATACCCCTCTCCCGCCCCACAGAAAAAAAGAGGAACGTAGGGATTAGGTATGGAAGGGCTTTAGTTGAGAAAAATGAGCCTTTCGGAGATCAGTAGGGGATTCCACAGACTGAAGCTGAACAGTATTGGGCGAGGGAAAATAAAGGATACGAAAGGGACCCAGCCAACGAGGGGAGAGTTTAGCCGAAATATGCTGAGGTGCAGAGCTAAATGGATGATTTTTAAGAAGAACTAAATCAAACAATTTAAATTTAGAAGGTAAGGCACGAGAATTACACAGATTTTTATGAACTTTACTGGCCTGAAGGAGCTTTTGATAAGCAGAATACAATTGGGAGTGATTAAGACGATCGGAGGGTGTATCCAAAAGCGAGGGGAGATCCCACGTAAGGGCAAGGGGGGTATTCAACTCACGGCCAAGAAAGAGTTTAGCCGGTGTACAACCAGTAGAAGAATTGATGGTGGAGTTGAGGGCGAGCACAAAAGAAGGGAGTTCGGTATCCCATGATTTCTGGTTATGGGAGTGAAAAATAGATAGAAATGTTTTAAGGTTACGGTGGTAGCGTTCGACGGTATTTGCCTGAGGATGATAGGGGGAAGTACAAACAAGTACAAGAGAAAAACAAAAATTATAGAACTGTCTAGAGGTGAAAATCGAAGCATTATCAGAAATGAGAACTTTAGGGAGGCCAGTGATAGGAAAAATGTAATTGAACAAAAGATTAATAACAATTTGTGACGAGATATTTCTCAAAGGACGAACAATAAGAAATTTTGAAAACCCATCTAACAGAGTAAAGATGTATGAATTGGACTTAGAGGATTTAACAATAGGCCCAACAATATCAATATAATACTTTTCAGACGAGTAAGTGGCGGGAGAAGCGGCATAGGAGCCGTAAGGAAGGTGATTTAACGGTTTATGTTTCTGACAAGAAGGGCAAGATCGAACCCACGAAAAAATGTCTTTACGCATCTGCGGCCAAAAAAATTGGGAGGCAAGGCGAGCGTAGGTCTTAGCTCTCCCAAAGTGGCCGCCGATAGGCGAATCATGAAAATATTGAAATACCATAGACCGGAGAGTGGAAGGAAGAACCAGACGAGGAGTAGCCTTAGGAGTAGGTTTAAAAAGAAGGAGTTGGTGGTGGACCCGAAAAGGGCCAGAATAATCAGGAGAAGTAATTTCTTGGGAAATTTGTTGACAGTAAGGGTCATGCTGTTGATGGTGCAAGCAAGATTGAAAAGAGAGGGGAAAATTAGTTAAGGAAGAGACGGAAATAACAGAGTTAATAGGAAGGGAATCAAGTTCGGAAGGTTGAAGCTGGTGGTCATCAAAGAGACGAGAAAGAGCATCGGCGACAGAGTTATTATAACCGGAAACGAATTTTAAAGAGAACTTGAAACGAGACAGGCGGAGTAACCAACGACCAGTACGACCAATTTTGGGGGCATTATGTAAGAGCCAAGAAAGGCCTGGTTATCAGTGCTGACAATAAACTCGCGATGGTCGAGATATTCAGAAAAGTGTTCTATTGAGAGAATAAGAGCCAGGGCTTCCTTTTCGTAAGTAGAATACCTTTGTTCAGCAGGGGATAACAGGCGACTAAAGTAGGCCACGGGGAGCGTACGGTCATTAATAGTTTGTTGAAGGACAGCACCAATGGCAATGTCTGAGGCATCGGTAGATAATTCAAAGGTAAAATTAAAATCAGGAATTTGTAAGAGGGGAGCATGAGATAGTTTCGATTTAAGAAGATCAAAGGCCATTTGTTGCTGAGGGGACCAGTGAAATTTGACCCCTTTTCTTTTGAGTTTATTCAATGGATCAGCAATAGATGAAAAATTAGGGATGTATTTGGCATAGAAGCCAACCATTCCCAAAAAGGAACGTAAATGTTTCAAGTTCGTAGGAGGGGGTATCTTATTAATGGCAGAAACACGATCAGGATCAACAGCAATGCCATCAGAACTCAATATGTGGCCAAGAAATTTAATCGAAGTTTGGGCGATCAAAACTTTAGAAGGATTAACGGTAAGGCCGACCTTGCGAAGACGAGTAAGGACTTCGCGTATATGAGACAAATGTGAGTCAAAATCCGGAGAAAAACTAAGATATCATCAACAAAAGGAAAAAGATACTTATACTTAATGTCAGCAAAAAGGGAGTCAACAAAGCGCTGCATTATTTGGGAGCCAAGATTAAGGCCAAAGGGAACTTTTTTAAATTGATAGAGCCCAGTAGGAGTAATGAATGCCGTATACCGAGAACTGAGGTCATCTAAGGGGAGTTGATTGTAAGCAGAATTGAGGTCGAAAATTGAAAAAAATTTGGAACCGGAAAAATGTTGGAATGCCGAATTTAATTTAGGCATCGGATAGGCGTCATAGACGATTTTCTCATTAAGCTTCCTATAATCCACAATAAATCTCGCAGAACCATCAGGCTTGGCGACCACAAAGGCAGGTGAAGCATAATCGGAAGATGATGGAATAATAGTATTATCTTTAAGCATTGTTTGAATCAATTGATTTAAAGTGTTCATCCGAGGAGGGCTAAGAAAATAGGGAGAAGAACGGACAGGGGTAGAATCCACTAGATCAATATGTGCAAAAAAATTCTTAACCGTGCCCAAATTAGGGGTAATAACGTCAGAGAACTCAGTGAGCAAAGCTTGAACCTGGTTAGAATGAATCGAGTTAATAGCAGGAAGTAGAGAATGTGAACGAGAGGGAAAATCAGAGATATTAATCAACGGAACAGACTTGTGTGAAAAGGAAAAGGAAACTTTGGACTGGGCAGAGTCAAGGAGAAGACCAGTATGTGAAAAGAAATCATAACCTAAGATAACGGGGAAGGACAAGTCCTCTACAATCTGAAAAGTGAAAGGCCAAGAAAGGTGCTGGAGTTTAATATGTAACAAGATACTACCCAAAATATTTAAGGGTTGATTAGAGACTGAAAGACATCGAAGGGGAGATGGAAGATAGTGGAGATGAGGATTATTGTGAAGTAAATCGCTATAAAATCGGGAAGTAATGAGTGACACTGTTGCCCCAGAATCAAGGAGCGCAACAGAAGGAAGGTTATTAACTGTAAGCATAACATGACAACTCGGGGGTGAGAGAGAAATAGAATTATGAAGGGATTGGGAAGATGGGGATACGGAGGTAAACTGGGAGGAATGAGGCAGATTTTCCCTATGTGAACGCCTACTGCCTAAGGGCGCGGGTGGAAGGCGTTTCCCGAAGGCAAATTAGTACATTGACGGGCAATATGGCCCGGTAATTTACAACGATAACAGGTTATAGGAGGACGGACACTAAGGGTAGGTACGGCAGACAAAGCAGAACGTAAAGGAGGAGCAGGGATCGGTGGGGGAGAGACGGAAGCATAGTAGGAACGATCCCCTAGAGAATGTATCATATGTTGTTGAGCAAGATTGTAGAGTTGAAAAAGGGAAACGGGGGGGGGGGGGTAAGAACATTAAAAAGCATGCGGAATGATGGAGCGGCATAAAACTGAATAATAGATATCAGTTCGGAAGTATTATATGAAACATTCAAAACGTCACTGTAAGTTATGATAGAGTCCAAATAGTCGTGCGCAGGTTCATTGGGTAGCTGGTGGCGTCTGATGAACTCTGTACTTAGTTTGTAACGGACTTCTAGGGGCAAGAAATAATTGTGTATCGCATGTCTCAATTCATACCAATTTGAAAAATTCGACATATTATCCAACCAAAAGGTGGAGAAAAAACCCGTAGTTTTGGTGGATAAGAGACCAATTAATTGGGGAAAGGAGGCAACTTTTATATTTAAGAACTTACGAACTGAAAACTGCCAAATGGTAAGATTTCGGGGGATCTGTTGCGGATAATTGGGGAACTTGTAATAACGATCGCGTAATGATTTGTACATTAAGTGCATTATCAACAGAGGGGGTAGTAGGTACTGGGGGTTGAGAATAAGGAGGGGGCGACGGGGCCATGTGATGTAGTAAAACGGAAGGTTTAGTATCATCGGATTGCAAATGAGGTGTATGGGTCGAGGAAGACGGATATAGGGAAGGAGAAGATGGGGTAGACGAAAAAGAAATTAGATTCGGTACAGGAGGGTTAGGTAATGATAAATTAGGTGTTAGCGGAGAAGAAAGTACAGAAGAGTCATCCCCTAAAGGGAAATTATCGGAAAAACAAGCCATGAATGAAAGCACACAAAGGAATGAAGCAGTCAAAATAGGAAGTACTCTGCTACCATTTTGTTACGGTGAGCGTTGACACGTTTGAACAGATATGTACTTTCAAGTGCTTGCAGCAATCACTAAGCATAAACTGACCAAGTTCAACGTAAAGTAGGCAAAGGGACTCAAGAAATACTTGCCGGTGCGGAGGGAAACGGACTCAGCAGAGCAATGCGCAGGGAAGGGCGTAAAGTGAGGTAACACCAATATTTAAATGTCGTGTCCAGAATAACCAGATGGCAGTGATCACGTCCCAAATCAAGTGGTGATTTCAATTATGGGGCCTTTCCCCAGAGGAACTATCGCGGAAGGGACACGTGGAAAAAGGGGGGGGGGAAGGAGAACACCCAAGAAAACTCCCACAAACACAGGTTTCAAAAAAATGAACACATATATTAAAACAACTCCAAGAAATAACAATTGTTTACACTATAAGAATGAGAACTTCGACCATTTGATACACCATTAAAGTGGGAAATTATACAAATTATCAACAGAATAAACCAGAATAAAATTTTATACCAATTTTCACGCGAATGCCACAAAAGTAGCAAGGAATTATGGAAACAGGAACAAGAAAATTAATATTAGTTAAAAGGAATTTTTCCAGTGTTCACAAAGACACGTGATAAAAGAACAGGCTATCCCCCTTAAACTAAGGCACACCTTTTTTCTTTTTAAAACAAGTAGACACCAGAGTAATCGAAAGGCACACGCCAGATGAAGTGTAAAAATTTTTTAGCAGAGCACCAAGCTACAAATTTATTAATATGTTTCTAGAGGTACGAAAGGTAGACGAAAAGAAGGAAAAATCGGGAAGGAGATTCAAGCAGGGAAAGGGGATTGACCAGGGTACGATGTCTGCTCCAAACGATAGAAAAGGTTCCAGTACAACTGTTCAAAACTTGAAGCCCAGCACGCTTCCTCCTTCATATTTCCATCATAAAGTCAAAGTCAATAATTTGGCACCGTGAAACTTCGCTGTGTCCTGAAGGGACGATAGTTCAATATCGAAGCATTATTCAAGCCCATATGGTGAATGAGAGGGCGAAATAAAATTGAATGGTAAATAATTACAGTAAAAGTCTGCTCACCCAACACGTAACGGAGAACCAGATAAAGTCCAAATGCACTCGGACCAGCCGGTGCAGGGCTTGAGCTCCCACTGCCGATTACAACACCAAGTCACACCTGATCGCCGGACAGGAGAAAGCGGCGAGTATATATACACGGAGCGAAGCGAGCTCGAGAACACACTAGAACAGGTGACGTCACGGAGATTGCGCGTGGCGGTGTAGCAGATGAAGCAGTGGTGAGACAGGATAGCAAGCAGAAGGTTCATAGAGCAGCGCAATATAGTGTGCACTAAATCAAGACGGAGAAGCAACCATAAGGTAGGCGAAGTTGAGCTCGTAACAGTTTGTTGATCATTCGTCCGAGTTTTATTGAAATCTTTCTGATTCAACCCAAGCGATTTACTTCTCAGCTACGCCGGTGTTGCGTTGGAAAATTTACCAACATGTAAATGAACTACTGTGGAGTAAGAGTAGTTAGTGGGACATGAAACCAAGAACACTTTCTTCTTCTTCTTACCTTCCAAACTAAATGCTTCATGAAATGTACGAATAGATATCAGTCGGTGCTATTTGAGGACAGAATAATTCACTACCTTCCAGTCACTGAGCAGTAGTAGCTTGTATGTGGAATTGATTCAGTTCGGCCTGGCGTTCCTGTGCAGCGATATGGTGCTTATTCACACTACCTCACAAGTCCTCTCTATAGTGAAAAGATGTCCTTTAGCCGCAGAAATTGGATCGCACAACACATTTCAGTGCTTGATCCTTTTTCCCGCCGTCCTGCGGCTAGTGTTGAGACAGTATGAGTGGTATGAGGTGCAGTCTAATGACCGGGGGGATAGCGATAGTGAAACTGCTCTGGTTTCGACGGAAACCGGGAATGAATTAGAAAATAAATATGTCTAACGGAAACGTTGATACCTCGTTATTCAACTACCATACATATTATCTTCCTCCATTGTCTACCTAATTTATTTACCGTCTAATAATTTCACGTTCCAGTGCAATTTATACAGACTAGCTCGCGGATAAATTCCCATGCAGTTACTAATGAATAAGCTGAAAAATCCGTTCAAAATTATGTTACAGGTTGCAACAGCATTATCGTTCGTTGTGAATTTGAAATATTATAGAGGTGAGAAGATAACGTTTCTTAGAACCTGAAAACAACTTCCCCTTCTAGAGATATTTCCGCACGGTCCTGTTAAAATAATCAGTCATAGCAAGTTCCTCTATGCTCCCACGTAGTTCGATTGAATAAATTCTCGTCTTGAACGAAAACATCGATTTGGGAAGCTGTCAGTGTTAATGGCTTGCTAATACATGAAGTTTTGTATTATTCAGAGATGTATCTACTTTAGTGATTACTGAATGTATTGTATGTGGCGTGTGATGTCAACTTCCGCTTAATGCGCAATCATACGGTCTAATCCAGATAAAGAACTTAATGGTTATTTAACACAGCGTGAAAGCTTTCGTATCTATATCATACATACATACATACATACATACATACATACATACATACATACATACATACATACATACATACATACATACATACAGCCTTTGAACTAGGCTGATTCCATCGATCCATTCTTCTTCAATAGGCTATGTAATGAAATGGAAATGGCGTATGGCTTTCAGCCCCGGGAGTGTCCGAGGACGAGTTCGGCTCGCCAGGTGCAGGTCTTTTGATTTGACTCCCCTAGGCGACCTGCGCGACGTGGTGAGGATGAAATGATGATGAAGACGACACATACACCCAGCCCGTGTGCCAGCGAAGTTAACCGATGATGGTTAAAATTCCCGACCCTGCCGGGAATCAAACCTGGGACCCCTGTGACCAAAGGCCAGCACGCTAACCAGTTAGCCATGGAGCCGGACGGCTATGTAATGAATGAATTACAGTAGATAGAAGGAAGACAATTCATAGGAGCCCAATGCGGAAACACGTTTTCTACTGCAATACATATAATGTTACGTAATTTTCATGCCAGTTCTCCAGAACGTCTTTTTCATTATCTTCAGTTTCTCTCCGTAAACTTGTAATCACTTATTCTGAACTCTGAAACCTTGAGTACTGGATAAAGTTTTCACTTAGTCGAATTTTATTCCTGCTTTTTCGCATCTCTGTGAGCAGGAGAATGCTTCTAGTGGCTTGTTACGTATGTCATGTTATATAAGATGGATAGCCCTGCGTTCCAAGTGGAGCTATCCTGGAAGTCTCCTTCTTCGTTAGGTCCTTTTCCTCCTCAATATATAACCATAAAAGTAGAGATCACAGAGAATTCGTGACATTTTCAGTGTGAATTAAGTGATGAATTGATACAATGTACGAGAACTCACCAACATGAAAAATGTTGATTGAAAAGGAATATCTCAGTAGCTGAAAGGTTGCATTTCCTTTCGTGTTGCTATAGCTAGCCTTATGCAGACCCTCGTCATGGGTGGGTGGGCAACATATGCCTTGGATAGGAATCTATGTGTTAATATATTGGGGGATATTGTGTGTTTGCAGGGATGTTTGGGGCAGCACAAACACCCAGTCCTCGAGCCAAAGGAATTAACGGTTTACGATTTAATTCCCTCTACCTGGCCGGGAATGGACCGCAGGTCCCCGAGGACTGAAGCTCAAGACACTGACTACTCAGCTGTGGGTCTGGATGTCTTATAGGTGGAACATCAACATCATACATAATCATTGAATGCATAATGGATGTTCCAAAATTCAACATCCAAACCGTCCAGGACCGCCGTACGCACGACTCACCAGGTTCACTTTTCTTTCAGACCTGCTGAGGTACTCCTCAGCGGTATAGATAAAGAGGAATTTTTGAAAAAGGACGGGACAGTTTATGTTTTATTTATAATATAAAACAAGAGGACCCGCACTGCTCCACAGTATTTGCTATTTATAGGTGAGGTAACTTGTCTTCATAATTTGGACATTTTCTTTTTTACCCCTTCTGAACCCCATGCCGATAGAGGCTGAACTTGGACTTAAACGCCATCCGGAGTGTCAACATTAGTTTCAACAGCCCCGAATATTATGGATTCGACATAAATACGAGGGTGAGTCAATAAACAAGTCGCAACCATGTGTGTGCCTTACACCATTTGAAATTACGCGCTCAAGTTTTGCCAGCAGATGGTAGCATATGTATGCTTGCCTAACGACATCTCGCAGGCACTCAGTCAGAGGCTGTTAGTGCACGATGGTACTTGTGTTCGATGACTGTACACGAGAAGAACAGCGTGCAGTTGTGCGTTTTTTGTGTGCCAAAGGACTGTCCACAGAAGAAGTGCATCGCGAAATGCATGCGGTTTATGGTGAAAACAGTTTCTCACGGAAATCTGTGTTCAATTGCATTCAGAAGTTTAACCATGGAAGGAAAATCATCCACCGTACAGTCCTGACTTAGCCCTCAGTGTTTTTCATCTGTTTCGATCCCTAAAATTAATTTGGGTGATTATTTTTGTCTCAATTCAGTTTTGCGACTTATTTATAGTCTCACCCTCGTATTGGTCGTTTTCGATGATATTCTCAAGTCACTCCCTCCGAACCCCCAACCGTATGGGTGCTAGGATTGTCTTGCCCTCACAGTATTTTTTCGTATGTGAACCATGTTTGTTTGAGAGCTATGCTGGAATAAACACACGTACTGTACATAATCTCGGTCATTTTGGATTTTTTTTTTACCTCTTCTCACACTCCATGCCGACGGTAGCTGAACTGGACTTAAATGCCATACGGTGTGCCAATAATCACCTCAGGGATCCCGAAAACTATGGATTCAGTACTAATATAGGTTATTTTCAATTATTTTTATATGGCATTCCCTCCGCACTCTATCCCTAGGGGTGATAGGCGTGTCTTACTCCCACAGTATTTCTCTCGAGAAAGCTATGTCAAGTAAGTCATCTGTGTACCAATTTTGTCTGAAACTGCAGATTTACCTAGCCTAGTTACCTGTCATTTTAATCGCTCAGCTTCGCCGATGTCTAGTGTATGCAACCCGTTAAGTACAGATTGTATTGCGGGCTGTGGTAAGCCTTCGCCTGCTTTTATTTGAGTGGTCATTTAGTGATATGATTTTGGGATTACACAAATTTGACTGAACTTAGAGACCTAGCGATTCCTTATGATTAACTGGCAGGTAATTCTAGAGAGAATAAAATAAAAATGAAGCAATTCAGTCCAGTAGAACGGACGGACGGACTGGACAAAACTGTTTTGGTGAAATATGTAAAATATAGGTGTACACACCGCTAAGTGTGTATACATTGCCAATTAACTACAAGTTCTTTCCTTAGTCTTCGGTTATTATTATTATTATTATTATTATTATTATTATTATTATTATTATTATTATTATTATTATTATTATTACTAGGGATCAGATGTTTAAGATCTAAACATAGTTCAAAATAAACAAGCAAATATGACCTCAAAAGTGACGGATTATAACGTCAAAATTACAAAATTTGACCCGAAAATGATTAATCTAAATATGGCAATTTTAAAATAAGTTATAAATCGAAACGGCAATTCTTCTGATACATATTTGTCAACTAAATTATTTATTCTTACTTCCAAATTAATATTCTGAATATACATCCTCAGTAGTTGTTCACAGTCTATTGTCCCTGACCCACTTCTCAAACCCTTATGAATACATAAAACTTAGCTATAAAGTAGTAAGTTCGCTAGGATTATCACACCACACAACATTTTAAAAGTTTGCACCCCGCATTGGTGGTTTGGAATATGAGAAAAGTATAAATCAGTCTATTTAAAAAAAAATATTTTGGTACTTTTAAGCCTAGATTTGATTAATATTACTGAAATGCGTTAAAGTTTAAATTGAGCACCACGAAACGAATTAAGTAGATGTATTTTAATACGTTATAGTGGGGTGGCAAATAGTGCAAATTCACACACCTTCTTCATACTTCTCCGCGGGTGGAATTGAAGTGTATGATAAGATTCATCTTCATATCATCAGGCATGAAAGTCCTCCGATTATCATTTAAGACATTCTTGTAAGAAGAGAAGAAGCGCCGGGCTGAGTGGATCAGACGGTTGAGGCGCTGGCCTTCTGGCCCCAACTTGGCAGGTTCGATCCTGGCTCAGTCCGATGGTATTTGAAGGGGCTCAAATACGTCAGCCTCATGTCGGTAGATTTACTGGTACGTAAAAGAACTCCTGCGGGACAACATTTCGGCACCTCGGCGTCTCCGAAAACCGTAAAAGTAGTTAGTGGGACGTAAAGCAAAGAGCATTATTATTAAGAAGAGAAGCTCCTTTCTACGTCACAAGACATTATTGGTGCATATTTTAAAAATGTTAAATCACTGCTGTCGAGTATGAACTCATCTTGAAATGTACTGGTACCTTCCCCTCTGAAAACATTATTGATCTTGCCCACACAGAGAAAACCGTTTTCTCTATTAAGCACGTTTTGAAGTTTCCGTTTTACACTGTCGCCAACTATTCCATGTGATTTTTGTACTCAAATGTCAACACTTCTCACAATTTCAATACTTGCAGGAATTTCTAAGCTAGCAGCTTCTAAAAGAGTAATTGAACTCGATATAATTCCAAAGTTCGACTTAATATACGCCAGACTTTCTGACAAACTCTTGGGAAACAATTCCTACGCAGTCTTGATAGAAGAGGATTCCACTTGTATTAACTCTAGATGTGATACCGAGAAGCAGTTTTGTGAATACTCGCTCGCATTTGGTAAGTTGAAGATGATTTTGACCAGCTTCACCTATCGTCATACCCCCGAAATATGACCGAAATAAGACGTTTCTACGAAAATAACTCAAAATATGACCTTATGTCAGAAACTAGTGGAAATATGCATTTATATTACAAACAAAAATCACTTAACTGTGAGAATAACCACCTGATTTGCACCAAAATCCAATCAGGCCAAAAAAGAGAGAGAAAGATAAAATATGACTTTTCCTAAACATCCCAGTCGACTGTGGTTACCGTCAATTATATTACCATAGATTGTTAGGAGACGTCGAGATGACTGTATTTTGCCCTCACAATTGACTGTTTAACGAGCCAGTAGTAACTTTACACGATTTTCTCGCATTGAGATTACCCCTAAAGGCCAACCGACTGTCAGGGATTAGATTTCGCTGCCTTCGGCGTAACCACCTTTGCTACGCAGCTGGTCGTTTGAGACATAATCATAATGCTATTGATTTCACGTCTTCCTAGGTAATGTTATGCCTTTCTCAGATACGAAGGTGCCGAGATTTTGTCACCAAGAGCTTTTATTTACGTGCTATTAACCCCACCGATACACGAGGTTGGCGTCTCTCCAGACTGAGCTGGGATCGAACCCGCCATCTTCGGCTCAGATGGCCAGTGCTTTACTGTCTGGGCCTCTCAATCCCGTGTGAGATTTGTGTAGAAAGCACCTGTCTTCTACATGTCACCCGTGTAAGTGGTTCAGGTAAATAGAGAAAATCACTCGCTTGTTGGCTGTGAGAAGAAGCCTCTCAATCGGCGGCCGTAAGTAGGATTTCTTCTGTGAGCTTACACTTCGTCCGTTTTCATACCATCTGCTACAACTAGCAGTGTCTGACGGAAATATCTCGTGAATATAATCGTTACGTCCCCATAAACAAATCCGTATTCGTTTCGTCCTTCAGCGTCTGATCTAGTGCATCTAGCGCTTTTGTTAACCACGATGCCCTTATCCCAGGCAACGAAATTGCATTCCCTCGTAACCTGAGCTATTCAGGTGTCTCTTGAAATAAACACACAGGCGTTTCCATCAAGTTAGAATCTTCATGAATGTTTAACCTAATAGTCGAAGACTACTGTGTGCCATTGTATCAAGTACCAGTAATTGTGAGAATATGTTACATGGAAAGAGAATGGCAATATACTGTAAAATATACCTAACTTCTCTGCTCGTCCCTTCCAATATTCAGGTAGGCTGCTCAACTCCCTTATATCGCTGATCATGCAGACATGCGCTGACATCCCGACCTAGGAACGATAATAAGTCAATGTATCGGGACCGGTAAACTCCCTACATACGATGAGGTTCGAACTCCCTATCCTCCGAATACAAGTTCACAGCTACTTGAAGAAAACCGCGTGGCGAGCTCTCTCGGTAATGCATTCTCTCTTCTTGTGTATATAGTCAAAATGTAACATGAAAGATATGCAGACAAGAATACAAAATGGGCCCTAGGATTCTTCAGTGAGGATTGGCATCAACAACAGTAGAACGCGGTAAATAAATAAAAACCTAAAATATAAATATTTCTGTGATTTTTTATCTTAAAATCAATTTCGTACTGCGCATAACATCGAATATTTGTATTTCCTACATCATTTGTTACGTAGCCGATACGAGCAGTAATAACGGCGATTTGAACATTTTTTAGACCTTCCTCCATAACTACTAATTCACCCTTTTGGAATAATATTATTTATAGTCTATATTGTAACATGTGGTCGCAGGCTTACACTTTCGTGGATCAAAAGTTGACGACTTGAAGTCAATTTCCTGTTGTCTTGAGCAGGTCATCCACTGTAAAACTGGCTGGGCATGTACAACATGGCAATAAGTGTGCTGTAGTCCACTATACTCCACATTCACGCAAAGTGGAAACCACACTGAAACCCCACTTCTGCAAGTTTCTCTTACATCTCCTGGCTCCTGAAAGGAGTCTACTAGTGACCCCCAAGTCACCCAATTGCCATGTGACCAAGAGGGACTGACTTATTGGCCGCCACTCTTGTATCCTTGCTTGCCTCAGTACTTCTTGCGAAGCTCATGTTGACCTAATACGTTGGCAAGTTGGTCGATGTTCGAACTAAGGATGGACCTGGGATGCCATTGGTTTGTTACCTTCGCTGGCAGGTATTTTTCGATGGATATTGGGAGGTGTTATACCAGCTGCAAGACAGTGGAGCACAGCGCGAAGGCACATATCGTCATTGCATCTGGATGTGCACCACAAGTTGTTCGAAACTACTTTCGAACAATGTGTAAGGTGTTGGCGGGGTAGTTAAATGAATAAATGCGTACATGGTCCTGGTAGCGACCTATTTCTAAGATTTATTACCTTAGTACTACAATTACAGATTTACAGACACACACTGATGATAGCCGAGATTACAACTTACGCAAGTGCACTCGCACGGTTCGCGCTCCCTCTCTTAGTTTCTCATGTTCCATCTACAATGACACACACACAGAGCCATCCATTATGTACACTACACTCATTCAGCCACTCAGTCACACTCGCTAGCGCTGTCACGGTCCACAGCCTACACATCAGTCTCGCAGGTCGGGATAGTATCCGCTGTTCACTCAATCCGTCGAACCCCGTGGGCAGTCCGCACACGTCGGCACCCAGTGTTCCCTTCGCGCTGCTCCAGAACACTCCAGGTTCTCCTCCAGCAGCCAGCCTCAAGGGACACACACACACGACATCAGGGAAATAGGAACGAGCCCTCGGCTGCAACAGGCAGATGCTCCATCAGGCTACACTCTCCCAGGCCATCACTGACTGCGCTCCAGCGAACTCAATCTCGCTCTTACTCACTCTTACTCACTAACTCCGTCTCTCACTGACTGACCGCAGGCAAGTAACTGCTCTTATATACCTGCGCCAGCCCTTATGGAATAGTCCGGATGTTCGGCGGATCCAGGAACCTCGCGAAATAGAAGACTCCAGATTAATCTTCCAGTCGTTTCCGTAGTCCTCTGCTACGGGACCGCGGGCGGAGGCGAGAGTAGCTGGTCTAGCACTAAAGTGCTGCCCGTAGCAAGTTGGCATGGCGGACACTATAACCATTACAAATGTTATTTCTAGCAGCCTCTCTGCTTGATATTCAAGCACAGATTTCTGAATTAATGGCATCTTGTAAGAACTTCTGAGGACAAAAATTACGGTACTTTGGTGTCTTTGAAAACCGTAAAAGTAGTTAGTGGGACATTAAACTAATAACATTATTATTAATTAGCTACTATATTATATTTCCATGATTTCGATTTCTCTGATATTGTATCATATTGATCCCCTAACGAAATAAATATGAGAACAATCTCCTTTAACTCGCTAGATATCCAGAAAACAAACTTTCCTAATAATACAGCTAATAAAATGCTCAAGTAAATGATCATGGAATCATACCGGCACATTATCTAATGAAGCTGAGTTGTAAGTGTTGGAAGTCTGAACGGCCTTTGTAAATTCGCTGATAACAATATTAGATATTTTATCTCCTACAAACATGTCGTTAGTGACGATACATGTGCTAACAACTACTAAGTAATTTACGTGGGCTCTCTCCGCCCATTAACTACCTGCTTCATAACTACAATAGGTACCGGTCTCAAGTTCATTCATGTATAATGGAATTATTAATAAAGCTGAAGTTTAACAGCGTGGTAAATAAATAAACTTTGAAAGCAATTTGCATTTTACTTGAACGCTGTCGGTGCATGTATGACAGCACTGCTAAGTAAGTTATACTCAGTAAACGAACCATCAACACAGCTGCCCGGTGTGAATCGGAGGAAGAATAAAGTGGTGAACATCAACGCTATTATCGTCTCTATCAGTGACCCTTGTTATCACATAGAACATCATATTTGTTTTCAATTAAGTCATAATAAAGTTGTTCCAGATTAAATACATCCGTTATCGTACAGTATAATTGAATTCGTCGGAATTAAACGGTATTATGTCGTTTGTTACACATTTTCATAAGCAGGAAATTAATTACTTTTTCAAAAATAGTTGCTGCACATAAGTTATGATACGTACTGAGATTTGTTACAAACTAATGGTAGGTATTACATTATGAGAGAATGGTGACCTACTTATAATTACAAAATTATTTACAGTATAACGAGATATACACTTAATACAATGGAAATTGTAACACCATGAAGGCATTGATCGTTTGTGTTGATTTTCAAGATATGGAACGATGCCATGTAGGTATGTAAACGATCAAAGTTTCAGATCCACTGGATTGTTGCTACAGGTCTCCCCACGTGATTGGTCGTGGAGGAATCAACTCCAGTATACGGACTCTGGTGTAGCGTAGTTGACTTGCAGTCTGTGCTGTGAAGTGTTCCCCGTCAAAAATGCCTCGACGACAGAGAAGAGCACGCTATCAACAACTGTCGCCGTTTGAGAGGTCCCGGATAATTGGGCTGTGTGAGACTGGATTATCCCTAAGGTCTGTCGCTGCACGTGTTGGCTGACAGGCGTCTACGGTACAACGTGTATGGCAGCAGTGGTCAAATGAAGAGACTCACACTCGTAGACCTGGCACAGGCCCAGCGGGACAGACAACTGTGAGAGGGGATCACCGCATCATTGGGATGCCCCGGTTGGAACCCCATGCAACAGCAGCATAAATTCGAGCAGCTGTGGCACCCCACGTTACACAACAAACAGTTGGTAATAGACTGCGTGCAACTGGTTTACGAGCCCGTTTCCCTGCAGAAGGTGTTCCATTGACCCCACAACAGCGACGTGTAAGGCTGGCCTGGTGATGAGAAAGATCGACGTGGGTCGACGAATGGCATAGGGTCGTCTTTAGTGATGAATCGCGCTTCTGTCTTGCCCGCAGTGATCGCCGGAATCGTGTACGCCGACGTACCGGGGAGAGGGTCCGCCCAGATCTTATTGTCGAGAGGCACACAGGGCCAACAACAAGCATTATGGTCTGCGGAGCTATTGGCTTTAATGTGTAATCACAATTAGTGCTTGTTGAGGGCACTATGACTGCTCGACAGTACGTTGATAGGGTACTCAATCCAGTGGTTGTCCCTATGATGACTAACATTGCTAATGGGATGTTTCTGCAGGACAATGCACGGGTTCACACCGCACGCATCTCCAGAGAAGTTCTCCAAGACATCACAACCTTAGAATGGCCCGCCAGATCCCCGGACCTCAGTCTATTGAGCATGTGTGGGACATGATGGGTAGACAACTGGCCAACCGTCCTCAGCCACCCACAACTCTGGAACAACTGACCCGTGCAGTGCAACTAGCATGGGCCACAATTTCTCAGAAAGCGATCCAGGGCCTTATTGACTCGATGCCTCAACGAATTCATCAATGTATTGCAGCTCGTGGTGGGCACATCCTGTATTTATTGTTGTCCAAACTTGCGGTCAGAGGGACCTGAAGGTGTAATCATCGAAGCACAACCGAACACTCATCCTGCATGTTCATTTGCAGCAATGTAGCGCCACTCCTTCTGGGTGCTGCAATTTCCATTTTCTTCAGTGTAAAAGTGGTAGAATTATTTGTCGGTACGAATTACATTTCACGTTGTTAATTTATATCAAAATATAGGCCTCCTATCTGAATGTGACGAGAAGTTGCGGTAGCTTGTAGGTATAGTTTTTTTTGCTATTGGCTTTACGTCGCACCGACACAGATATGTCTTCTGGCGACTATGGGACAGGAATGGGCTAGGACTGGGAAGGAAGCGGCCGTGGCCTTAATTAAGGTACAGCCCCAGAATTTGCCTGGTGTGAAAATGCAAAACCACGGAAAACCATCTTCAGGGCTGCCGACAGTGGGGTTTGACCCCACTATCTCCCGAATACTGGATACTGGCCGCACTTAAGCGACTGCAGCTATCGAGCTCGGTGCAGGTACAGTACTACACTCTAACCTACGAACATTATTCGTAAAGACTGTGAGAACTCTCTGAAACAGATGCATGCACATATTAAACTGTTCATTATGCAGTATTTATAGTAAATGTTTAACTAAATCACAATTACTATCATTTTGAAATTTCACAACAGCGTCTCAGTTCGCAAGAGGCGTCGCGGACTGAACGTATGGTGATTGTCAGGCCTTGAAATTTGAGATAAGCGCATGCACATCAGCCTCGTACCTCTTACCCCGCATATCCTTGGGATTTCTCGTCAGACGTCTATAGTATTATATTGTGACCATTCACGATACTGTAGATAGCACGTCGCGATACCCTGTGAAAGTAATATGCTGTTTTCCGCGTCATTCTATGATGATTAGTCCCATAACTAGCATATTCTAGCACTATACGGGGCACGAACGACTCGCCGCTGTTTCAAGGGACGAGAGCCTCATTGCGCGTAATGACCAAAGCAAGTCATGCGCTAGCCAGCAATTAGAAACTTTCCCTCTCTTGTGGGAGTGAGTAAGAAGATGTATATGGGTGCGGCGAATTACGAAAAGACGTCATGAGTCTGGCCATGCGAGCCTAGGCTGGACTTTTCCAAGGCGTATTGTCAACTACCAGAAAAATACTAGGTGACGCTTTGAAGATGATGATTAAACCTATGATCCGACAAGGATGAGATTTGATCAGTGGGATATAGAAAGTCAGAGCTGTATTTTGATACGTTAATCAATTTCGAGAAATGGTTATTAGCGGAACGATGTTTGAGAAGTAGGCGTGTTTATCCCCACCCTCGATTCTAACACTCTTCAGCATAAAAGAGATTTTTTTTTTGCTAGGGGCTTTACATCGCACCGACACAGATAGGTCTTACGGCGACGATGGGATTGGAAAGGCCTAGGAGTTGGAAGGAAGCGGCCGTGGCCTTAATTAGGGTACATCCCCAGCATTTGCCTGGTGTGAAAATGGGAAACCACGGAAAACCACCTTCAGGGCTGCCATAGTGGGATTCGAACCTACTATCTCCCGGATGCAATCTCACAGCCGCGCGCCTCTACGCGCACGGCCAACTCACCCGGTCATAAAAGAGATTGAACTGAGGACTATCCATCCATTATCTACAGTATTCTCGGACCATTCAGACGTGCAGTTATTCGTAGTCAGTGCGGTTGTGCAACATATTGACTACATGGTGCAGTGCAACGCTTGTACCATATGAGTGGTGAAATACAGAGTAAATTGTTGGCTTGAGTATATCAATCACTCATACGCCATGAATTATAAATAGTTTATCTACTGTGATATTCGGTATTGTGTTATAATCACCGAAGTCAGTGGAGCATGAATAATCTGCCTACAGTGGGCCGTGTGGCATCTCGGCAACATTTATGTATGTGTAAATAAATGTGTACATGACGCAATTAAAGTACAATTGATCAAACAAAGTGAAGTGCCGTTAAAACGCAGTCAGCATTACGACTATAGAGTCGAAAGGAGAATTTAATAAGAAAAATAGTGGTTACCTATCATAATAATAATAATAATAATAATAATAATAATAATAATAATAATAATAATAATAAACAGGCAACGTCTGCCGAGTATATAAACGCAGTGATTAATTTGCCTTACATGTAGAGGTGTTGTAAACTAGGCAAAATTCAAATCATTAACACCAAATTACAGTGCTAGTTTGTCCGCGATACTTCAGTAAGATTTAGAGTGTTAATAACTGTATATGCAAATGAGAGGATCAGGGTAACGAAGCTGCAGAACATTATCGTTACCGGGTTGTATACTCAAGTTCACGAGTAATTCTAACCGCATCCGATTGTAGTACGTATCACAAAATTAACGTAGCTATAATCAAATTGTTTCCTCATTGCATATGTGAACGGCTGATCGTCGATCCTGGAGGAAGAGTATATAAGCTGTCTGCCTGTCCTTCGTCCTAGTGCATCAGGTGATTTACAGGCCATCCAACCCCTGGCCAAGACCTACAACATGGAGGTCTTCATCATAAAGACGAACCCAAGACTCCACGTCATCGAAGACGTCGTGATGGCAGTTTAAGTTCATATGGATGTACCTATCCCGAGGAAGAATGATCGCAATCGATAAGTACGTACATTGCAAAATTTCTTATGTTTGAAAGTCGTTATTTCGCACCTGTAAATAAGTAAATTTTGCGTGATAATTAGGTAAAATGTAAATGATTATCGTAAGCTCTTTCAAAGAGATCATAGTTTCTTAGTTTAATATTGTAGGGATTTCTTTACTGGTATGGAAACCAGCATTTTATTAACCCCCTGGGAAAGACTAATGCATGGTAATTATAAGATCTTATTATTGATTTTTTTATGTGAAGTATTATAATGAATGGGAGTAGTGTTCATTTAAATAACCTCAATTATTATCATGTTATGAGTTGCTATGTATCATCAGAAGGTTCTTAGACTACTTTGTACATCACACGTAAGACGGGATATTTTAGAAGTTAAAGACACAACAACGGGTGCAAATATATAATATAATATGTAAAATTTTTAAATGTCCCGAAGAATAGATTCTTCTACAAATGTGTGTATGTTTGGAATGTCGAAGTGAGAACGATGGACAGATAACACGTCACCATTTGATAGTTTGAAGCGAAATGAAAATGTGAATGTTCAGAGACTATTTATGTAAAGTGAATGGGATTATGCCACACTAAAGATAATGATATGAGTTTGAATAAAAGCATATGGAAATGAAGTATATAGTTGTACTATAAGAGGCTGCATTAAGCTGAATTTAATATCGAGGCTGCTGAGGGAAGAGAGATATCCTTCCTTAAGAGAGTTGGAAGGGTCAGTATGGATTACCATTATGTTTAGTGAAAGTGCCAGCTGAATATGCCTCGAACATTTACGGTCGTTTGTCTGAGGGGAACGATCGCACCGCAAGGCTTCACAATTCTTGGGACATTGGCTTACTGTGTATTTCTGGCAGAATACGATATAACACTCACGCACAAAATAATAAATTATCACCGTTGTAATAGAGTCAATATTAGGAAATAGAAGAATTCCTCCCAACTTTATTTATTTAATTTATTTTAGGGATTTAAGCATGCACCCAATCGTAAGAAGACTACGGGTTCCACCCCATCCGTCATTTTGATTATTATTTACATCATTATAAAATAGTATTCAAATAAGGTTAGTTAGTAGGAATTATAATATGACTTTCAAATATTATGGGATGTGCTTATCATAATTAAATCATTGCCTCAATCACGTGATCATGTAATTACATGATCACAGAAGATCATGAAAAAATTAACTTTGAATTATGAATACGAAGTCTTGATAATTACACAACGAGTAATTACATATGTGCCATTTACTGTGTATAATTAATTAATCAATTAATGAATGAGTGCTTTTAAAATGTGTGTTAACAGTTGAAATGATAATGAAGGGAACGCCTCTCAAGTATTATGGGATTATTTGGTGCAGAATGCAGATTCTGAAAGGACAGATGAACATTAATACCATTAATTTAAAACCATAATTTATATTGGTTTAATGTTAAATCTCATGGCACAGTCTAAATTAGTATTTTATGTGTGCTCTTTTTCTCAGTTCAATAAAATTTATTGTTAGGATAGGGGCTGCCTGGCCGAGGCGGTAAAGGCGTGCTCGGTTCGCCCGGAAGGACGTGGGCTCGAATCCCCGTCAGGAAGTCGTAAAATTTAAGAAACATGATTTTCACTTCCAGAGGTGCATATAGCCCTGAGGTTCACTCAGCCTACACCAAAAATGAGTACCAGGTTAATTCCTGGGGGCAAAGGCGGCCGGGCGTAGAGCTAACCACTCTACCCTATCACGTGCCAAGGTTAACAATGGTAGAAGCCTTTACCGTTCACTCCTCCAAGGGCCTTCATGGCCTGTACGGAGGTGACTTTGTTTTTTTTAACTTAGGATACTATTCTTCTAAGTTAGTAGTAACGTTGTGTTCCTCTTATATTTAGAACCCCCTACTTGTACATGTTTCATATAATCCCCATTGATAAAGACTTCCAACGGCCCGTTTGCTCTAAAGTCTAGTCGCGGTTACCATCAAGTAGGAGTGATGGGACTTCGACTCTAGGGTTGTTCTTCGAAGATCTCATAATGCACATTCCATTCAGCTAATGCACTTACGTGTTATTATTATTATTATTATTATTATTATTATTATTATTATTATTATTATTATTATTATTATTATTATTATTATTATTATTATGTACTGAAGCCCAGGACAGGTGCAATATGTTCTTATAAAATAAATATATTAGTTATGGTTGCCTTATAGAAATGTAAGTTTTTTTGATGTGTGACTTGAGCAGACGTGCAGGATGACTCCCAGACGTATACGAGAAACGTACCGTCAAATGATTGAATATGAAAGAGGGCGCATTATTGGCATGCGAGAGCATATTGTATCCATCCGGAAAATTGCTGCTCCTGTGGGACGAAGTGTGTCGGCAATGTGACGGTGTGTTCAGACAATAGTTCACAGAATTCCGTAGAACACGACGAGATGGGTCTGGTCGTACCACCCATACAACCTCACCCCCACCCCCGAGAAGGTCGACACCTCATCCAAATAGCATTGCAGGACAGACCTGCGTCCTCCTCGGCTCTGGCGCAACAGTGGAACACGTCGTACACTATCAGGAGTGACAGTCCGTCGCCGTTTATTACGGTCTGGGTTACCAGCGCGTCGTCCACTTCTCAGCCTACTTTGACTACTGTAATGTGCATAAACATGCTAGACTGCAATGGTATCTGGAATGACATCGCTGGACACAGGAATGACAGCAGATAGTGTTTTCGGACGAATCCGGTTTCCGCTTGTTTAAAAATAATGGCCGCACTTTGGTTCGCCGCAGACAGGATGAGAGGCATCATATTGACTGCATTCGCACAAGACATACAGCGCCAACTGAAGGCCTTACGGTGTGGAGTACTATTAGGTGCAACCACAAATCACAGTTGTTGCGTGTCCAGGGCACTGTGATCAGTTTGACCTACGTGAATGGCATCCTGCGGCCCGCAGCCAAACACTTTCTGCACGACACCCCAGACGCTGTATTTCAGCAGGACAATGCGTGACCACATGTTGCTGCCTTCTTGTTGTCACAAGATATCAGACTGTTGCCCTGGCCCATCCGATCACCGGACTTGTCGCCAATCGAAAATGTGTGGGATGTGATGAAACGACGGGTGGGGCGCTGTGATCCAATCCCAACCACTAAGGCGAACTGTGGAACCAGGTGAATGCAGCATGGATGACTATACCCCACGACGCCATTCGCACCTTATACGCATCGATGCCATCACGCATGGAACAAGTTATCAGTGACCTTGGAGGACGCAGTAGCTACTAGGCAAGATGACACATGCTGAACCTAGGTGACTGAAATGCTAATCGTTTCTGCAGAACATTCTAATGAACACTTCCTTGTAGGCTTTCAAGGTGTTCTGTTTTTCATGAACATGAGTGTATCATTAAGGTAATCACGGGGAGGCGTAAACTTATTGTTAGTTTGACAATAATAATAATAATAATAATAATAATAATAATAATAATAATAATAATAATAATAATAATAATAATATGGCTTCAGCTACCGATTTTCAGACTTTCTGAAATGGAGGCATTTAGGCGTCCTGCCTGCCTACTTCGACTTTCCGAATTTTCTGCTGTGTATCAGCGAAAATGGAGTTATTCTGGACGGGCTGAGTTAACTCCTGTGAATGGAAAATATTATAAATAAGTATAGTCTGGTGACATTACGTGCGCCAACAGGGATCTTTGACATGCCAATAACAATTACATGGTATATCAAGATTTTTGACCACCATTCAAAAATCGATTACCTCGGCCGAAATCCGACCAGCCTGCACACAAAGGAATCGTACTGTACCACATTCCTTTCCGTTCCGCACAGGTTTCCATTAATGATACGTAAACGTAATGTAAGGTACATTGGACTCAGGTATAACGAACTTAGTTTTGAAATATAACAGAACGGAGAGGTTTAACCTGTAGCATCAAACGCAAGATTTTCTGCCAATATTTTTGCTTTTCTGAATATTACAAAAAAATGGGAAGCTGAAACTTGTTGGGAGTCCAGTTTACGTGATAAATAAAGAATTGTATTATAAAGATTGTGTATTATAGTAGTACAGTAAATCTAGTGACTTACGCAAGGGGGCCTGAATATTTCAACTCTTTCTTTCATTGTAACTTACAACTACAGTGGATGTAATTAATATTATTTCAATCTCTTTGTAACTTTCTAGTATTCAAATTAATTTCTGCGCCTCAATAATTATTATAAATAAGTATAGTATGGTACCGAGTTAGTTGGCTACGCGGGTTGAATCATGTAGCTCCGAACTTGCATAGGGAGATAGAGGATTCGGACCCCACCGTCGCTAGCTCTGAAGATTGTTGTTCGCTGTTTTCCACTTTCATATCAGGCAAATGCCGAGGCTGTATCTTAATTAACTTTTCTTCTGTGTCCTAGCCCTTTCCCATCCTTGCATCGCGGAAAACCTTTAGCTGATGGTAGCCCGTTCATCACGACCTCGACTTCCACTCTCCTGGATACTCGGCGTCGTGTCACTGGTGGTGGTGGTGGTGGTGATTATTGTTTTAAGAGGAAGTACAACTAGGCAACCATCCTCTATGTAACACTAATCAGAGGCAAAAAATGGAAGGGATCCGATACTTGGAAAAATGATGATATCGGTCAAAGGAAGACAAGGGCCACGAATGGCGTGAAAATGAAAGACTCCCTAGCCCTCGCAAACCTAATAGCGTCGGGGTCGGAAAAGAACAAGAGTTGACCAAGAGAGGTCGGATAGGATAGATGAATGTCAGGAGCCTGGCACAAGTAAGTGGAAGCAATGCCAGGACCCAGCTAAGGGCCCCGTGGTCGCCAACCCACGCTATAAGGTTCAGAGCCCCTGGGGCCCCTTTTAGTCGCCTCTTACGACAGGCAGGGGATACCGTGGGTGTTATTCTACCGCCCCCACCCACAGGGGGACGTCGTGTCACTGCTGGTTGGATGAAGTGGCACCTCTGCAACTTGAAAATTCCCCCACCCCCCACTCCCCTGTGCATCAAGTGAAAATGGACCGCGCAATAATTTGTCCAGTGGCGCTCTATAAGTCATAATGCTGGCCAACGAGGAGACATGGAAATATGCTTCATGACATGGAGATGTGTATGATGAGATCGTCCCTGGTAATAACACAACTTGACCGTATCACAAAGTAATCGTACGAAACACCTTCAGGAAGTGCACCTCCATAGCGTAACAATTAGTGTTATTAGGTCCCGTCCTTGGGGGCCCGGGTTCGATTCCTGGAACTGCCAGTGATTTATGAATGGCAGAAGGGATGCTATGTGTTATAAATGGCACATGCTGCGATGAGTCTGAAAAGTGCTGCACCACCTCAGGACGAGGACACAGGCTTACTTTAACCTTCAGAAGAGCAGGCTAAGGTGAGGGAAGCAAAGTTGCGCTAGTACAACCACGTGGTCAAAGCGTACGCTGGAAGCATTGCAAAATGGGCAAACACAATCAGTCCAGTTGGATAAAGAGCCCCAGGTTTGCCGAAAAAACAAAGGATTACTGCTTGCGAAAAGTCATGGGAGCTGTCGGCGTCTGCTGCACTGATCCTGCAGATGGCAAAAAGTGGAGAGCGAGATGCAGAAGACAGACCTCGCAACTTGATGGGAACGATGCGAGGGAGAAGAAGTAGATTGCTATACTGAGGGAAGTTCAGTAGAAAAATGTCCGACTCGTTGGCTGGACGGTCAGCGTACTGGCCTTCGGTTCAGACGGTCCCGGGTTCGATTCCCGGCCGGGTCGGGGATTTTAACCTTAATTAGTTAATTCCAATGACGCTCAGGTCGCCTACGGGAGTCAAATAGAAAGACCGGCACCTGGCGAGCCGAACCTGTTCTGGGATATCCCGGCACTAAAAGCCATATGACATTTCATTTTTCAGTAGAAGAATAGGAATGAAAACACTACAAATGTCTTCTAGTTCAGGAGCCGCGTGAGGAAATAGCGTTTGATGAAGGTGAATTTATGATTATAATACTGCTGTTAGTTTTAGGTCCCACTTACAACGTTTTACGATTTTGGGAGACGCCAACATCCCGTAAATGTTATCTCGTAGGAATATTTAACGTTTCGATAGATATACCGATGTGAGGCTGACGTACTTCGGCACCTTTACCACTTGAATTAACCGGGATCGATCCCACCACATAGGGCTCGCGTCATATAGCTTAAACCATCGGAGTAACACTTCAATAGACCAATGATAGCTTGAAACGGAATGGAAGCTTGTGTTGCAAGTATTGAATTGAACTAGAAAGAGTTCATTATGATTTTGTTTCGTACATTGTAGATGTAGTGCGGACGACGGGATCATTTGCCCCGTGAAGGCCCACTTGGCAGTCTTAATCACTCAATCAATTACTACTGATCTGCATTTAGGGCAGTCGCCCAGGTGGCAGATTCCCTATCTGTTGTTTTCCTAGCCTTTTCTGAAATGATCGCAAAGAAATTGGAAAATAATTGAACATCACCCTTTGTAAGTTATTCCAATCCCTAACTCCATTTCCTATAAATGAATATTTGCCCCAATTTGTCCCCTTGAATTCCAAGCTTATCTTCATATTGTGATCTTTCCTACTTTTGAAAAACCACTCAAACTTATTCTTCTGCTGATGTCCTCCCACTCCATCTCTCCACTGACAGCTCGGAACATACCACTTAATCGAGCAGCTCGTCTCCTTTCTCCCAAGTCTTCCCAGCCCAAACTTTGCAACATTTTTGTAACGCTACTCTTTTGTCGGGAATCACCCAGAACAAATCGAGCTGCTTTTCTTTGGATTTTTTCCAGTTTCTGAATCAAGTAATCCTTTATATCCATACTGCAACCCCTAAATACCCTCATAACCATGTGCAGAGATCTGTACCCTTTATTAACAATCATATTTATGTGATTACCCCAATGAAGGTAGTTTCTTATATTAACACCTAGGTATTTACAATGATCTCCAAAAAGGAACTTTCACCCCATCAACGCAGTAATTAAAACTGAGAGGACTTTTCCTATTTGTGAAACTCACAATCTGACTTTTAACCCTGTTTATCATCATACCATTGCCCACCGTCCATCTCACAACACTATCGAGGTCACCCTGCAGTCGCCCACAATCTTGTAACTTATTTATTACTCTGAACAGAATAACATCATCTGCAAACAGCCTTATCTCTAATTCCACTTCTTTACAAATATCATTGATATATATATAAGAAAACATAAAGGTCCAATAATACTGCCTTGAGGAATTCCCTTCTTAATTATTACAAGCTCAGATAAAGCTTCGCCTACTCTAATTCTCTGAGTTCTATTTCCTAAAAATATAGCCACCCATTCAGTCACTATTTTTTCTAGTCCAATAGCACTCATTTTTGCCAGTAGTCTTCCATGATCTAACCTATCAAATGCCTTAGATAGGTCAATCGCAATGCAGTCAATTTGGCATGCTTTGCAGTGATATCTAATCCAATTCATACTAGACTAGTTACCGTAGAAGAATCTCCATGGCTCAGGAGGTAGGGCGCCGGTCTCTCACCGCTGGGTTCCGTGGTTCAAATCCCGGTCACTCCATGTGAGATTTGTGCCGGACAAAGCGGAGGCAGGACAGGTTTTTCTCCGTGTACCCCGGTTTTCCCTGCCATATTTCATCCAGGAACACTCTCCATTAATTTCATCTATCATTCATTAATCATTCCCCCAGAGGAGTGCAACAGTCTTCGGCAGCCGGCACAATTCCTATTCTCGCCGCTAGATGGGCGCTACGCTCCTTCCATTCCTGACCCGATCGAATGACTGGAAACAGGCTGTGGATTTTAATTCTGAGTTACCGTAGCCTTAAGAACTATATTAATCAGTATGGTTCAGAAGTTTATGGCCTGAAGAAGTACAAATTATGCAAGTAAATCAGCCCTAAAAACTAGCTAAAATATGTAAAATATGACTTAAGCATTTTAGGGATAGCAGCAAGTAGTATATTACTAACATTGAACGTGCCAGAAGTTATTAGCGATAGCACAGGGGACACATTTAATAATGTAAACTGACATAGCTACTGTAGGTACGTTAACACTTTATACATTCATTCTGTATCATAGCCCTGAGACGTAGTTCTCACTCTGTTCCTTTAAAGCACGACCAAAAAATGTAGTATGCTTTATGGTATCTGTCGGTGTACTGTACGTCCGTACAGCATCTCTTTCTCGGAGTCATGTCTTCTAAACATGCTACCTATTCTGATACGAAAAAAAAATACATCTTCCAGTATTTTGAAATTCAACGCACATAACATGTGCATTATTGAAAATGATGCCTCAATTTAAATAAAAATGCTCAAAATACACAGTTCAAAAAAATTAGGGGTACATGTTTTTTAGCGTACGCCATGCTCCACAAAAAATACCTCACACCCAGGTATATTACCAACTAAACCTTTATTATTTATCGTTGAAGTACACAAAAGAACATCGATGGATTCGCGTTCGTTTTCAGAAGACAAACGGAAATGTCCACATAGGGGAGAAAACAAAGTGTAACAGTCTTCCAGGGTGGATTTTTTTCACAGTTAGAGAGCTTCAGTGTGGTGTATGTCCTCTGTGAGAATGTATCACAGCTTGGCACCTATGTGGCATGCTCCATATAAGTCGACGGAGGTTACGTTGTGGTATCAGGTCCCATTCTTCAATGAGAGCCTGTTCGAGGTCTTCGAGAGTCCGTGGTGGAACAGGACACCCACGAACACTTCTGTCAAGCCTATCCCACACATGCCCGATGGGATTAAGGTCGGGACTCACTGCTGGCCATTCCATCTCTTGAATGTCCAGTTCTCGCAAAACAGCTCTGGTGATGCGCGCTTTATGAGTCCTGGCATTGTCATGCATGAGTACGAATTCAGGGCCAACACCGTATGCAGCAGCCAACACATGCTTTAGGAGTATCTGCTCGATGTACCCCGCAGCGGTAGGATTACCATGCACGACGACAAGATCCGCACGATCATCAACACTGTTGCCTCCCCACACCATCACAGAACCTTGTCCGAATCGGTAGCCTTCCTCGACAATATTTGGCATGTACTGCACGGCGTCTCCATGCACGTTGACGTCCATCACGCTGTGTCGGGGGAAATGTGGCCTCGTCTGTGAACAACACAGATCTCCATTCGAAGTTGCCAGTTGACGTGGGTACGGGCAAACACAAGGTGAGCCGCACGATGTTGCTGCGTTAAACGGGGCACTCGAACACGACGTCTGGGTCGTAAGGACACTTCTCCTAACCTGTTCCTTACTCTCTGGTCAGACACCGTGACTCTAGTGACCCTCCTGAAGTCTTGTTGTGATTCTCTGGCAGTTGCTGAACGACACCGCAACGCACATATGGTCAGATATCGGTCACCCTGTGGAGTTGTCATGTGTCTACGACCTTGTCCAACGAACCTTGTGAACTGGCCTGTCTCACTGTAGCGATTCCACAAGCGGTGAATAACTGGCGGAGAGACATTGAGATCCACAACAACACGACGAAACGTCCATCCTTCCTGGATCAAAGTGACGGCCCTTGCGACTTGAACGTCGTTAAGAAGTCTCATGGGATGTGTTGGTTGACATACAACGTGCTCAAATGGCCACAGTAGTTTGTGTACCTCACAAAAACACACGGACGCACCGCTATTCACTTTGTTTTGTGGGGTCACCTGACAGTTTAATGCATGGCTACGCCTACAGATGGAGTATAACTTTGACTTGACATACCCTGAGTAGTTAAAGTCTCAAGGTATGGCTATTGGAACCCCATCTACCAAATTGACGTTCACATATCAGATGTTACAAAACATGCTCCCCTAATGTTTTTGAACTGTGTATAACTAAATATGGCCTTATATCACTCAAATGATCAAAATACGATCAAAAGATAAAAATGGCCGAAATATGCATTTATATGCAACATAAAATTGCATTAAACGGGGTCAGAGAGCCATCACTCACATTTATTTTATTTATTTTTTAGTTTTTTTTTAGTTTTTTTTTTTTTTTTTAGTTTTCGGGCAAAATGAGCTCAGGAAAGAAATATGACTTTTCCTCTTAACATCCGAACCTTATTAGTCAGTATCCCTATAAACGTCACCAAGGAAAATAAGTTCAAGAATTGCTAACAGTGGGAATCTGGCGTATCTCTCTTAATATAATTCTCACCATCACTAACTTCTTGCCAAGGTAGCCTGGTTTAAATCCCAGCCAATCAGTGTGGGGTTTGTGAAAGAGTAAATTACATTCCTAAGACTCATATTCCATCTAAAAACAATAGGTCTGTATGATCACAGTATCAACTGATAAACTAGAAATCTAGTTCTGTTAGTTCACTATGGGTGTTTTGAACCACTGTGTTACCATCTTCATCGTACTGCATCAGAGTAGGAAACATTCAAAGGAATCGTATAATCCTTTTATTGCATTTATCGGTGAAAATGAAACTGCCTGTTATTGAAAGAGAAGTGCTTTTGTGTGTGGTGTGTGGGTCGCAGGAATATTGGGGACAGCACAATAAACCATTACCCGATTAAGCGGAATTTTCAGCTGGCAATTAAAATCCCATGACCCACCCAAGAATCGAACATGGGTCCAAAAAGCAGTGTGCTGAACCGTCAGCCTCCGAGTCGAACGTCATTTTTGTGCAGACCATGAAGTCCGTTGGAGGAGTGGAAAATTAAGGCAGCCTTTATTGGTAACCTCCTCACTAAGTGGGACAGCCTCCTAGTCTCTGGAGAGTCGCGGAGGGAGGGGAAGAAGGAGGTGACACCTAGGCAATCGTAAGCACAGTAAAACAAGATTAGAGTAAGCAGATTTCTTTTTTATAGGGGTGGTTTGTGTGTATTTTTAAAGTAATCTTATCTATAAGGAGGTAAGTCCGTAAGATTATGGGCAACGAATTTAATTCAATTCACTGAGTGGTATAGAGTGGTTAGCCCTGTGTCCGGCTATCATTATTGCACCTCGTGCCCATTTTTAGTGAAGGCTGAGTGAGCTCTAGGGCCATGCGCCGCTCCTGACGTGACAATTTCGTTTCTAAATTTTTCGATATCCTAACAGGCAATCAAACCCACATCCTCCCGGATGAACCGAGCACGACTCTACCGCTTCCGGTAGGCAAATCTTATATAAATACAAATCCACAGGAAATGCTTTCGTAATAGGTGTTATCATTATCAACAAAAAAGAACCTGTTCAGGAAGTTGTCGCATAAAGAAGTAGATAGTTTCAGTACAACAGTAAATGAAACAGTGGTTTATGTTTTAAATTCCAAGAGTTATTTGGTAATACGTAAGAAAAATGAGAAACAGCTTAAGATTCAAGTGAAATGTACCAGTAGGATACAGCAAGACAGAAATTATAACTGGATTTATTTATTTATTTATTCATTTATTTATTTATTTGTTTATTTATTTATGTATTTCTTTATTTATTTATTTATTTATTTATTTATTTATTTATTTATTTATTTATTTATTTATTTATTTATTTATTTATTTATTTATTTATTTATTTATTTATTTATTTCATCGTCTAGGCTACCTATTGGCAACGGGATTTGAACATTCGTAGGTTTTTCTTCGGGTCCAGTATTCTTTCAATCTCTGAACGGTATACGTGATTCTCTCCTTTCGCAAATCCATCTAGTGGTATGACTAGTTTTAGAAGTTATTTCGTATCCTTGGCTGTGAAGATGGTTGACAATCTAAAAACGTAAACCTACCCTCGTGTAACAGTTTTAGTACGTACAGTTGAACTTCTATATCTCGAACCTCCATTGCTAAAATTTCCATTATGACGAAGTAACTTAAATTTCCCGGCCGTTTGACCTATTCTTCACGTGGATTTATTTTCCCATTACTCGAAATTCGGTTACACGAATATATCGATTACTCGAAACAAACATTTCTTCCCTTGAAGCAAAAAATACCCTGTACCTCGAATTTTGTGAATACTGTGCAATACGGCATATGTGGCTTGTGAAGAACAGTTAAAAAGTAAAGAAAGGTTTACGGTGGTGCTGGGAGCTAATATGGCGGGAACCGAAAAACTAAAACTTCTAGTGATAGGAAAATTGGCGAAGCCTTGCTGTTTCTCGGGTGTGAATTAATTACCGGTCACCTACGAAAGCAACCCCCGAAGTCGCGGATGAGAAGCACCATTTACGAATCTCGGCTGCGTGGTATTGACGAGAAGTTTCAACTTGAAGGGAGGAAAGGTTAACTGTAACAAACAGAAAAGACTAACGGATTTTTTCGAAATGTGTTAACCGAGGTATGTTTCTTGTTTCACTACTGTACGTACTGTATCCTATTTCCGAAGACTTACTATAGACCTATTAAGTGTTATAATTACCGGGCGAGTTGGCCGTGCGCGTAGAGGCGCGTGGCTGTGAGCTTGCATCCGGGAGATAGTAGGTTCGAATCCCACTATCGGCAGCCCTGAAGATGGTTCTCCGTGGTTTCCCATTTTCACACCAGGCAAATGCTGGGGCTGTACCTTAATTAAGGCCACGGCCGCTTCCTTCCAACTCCTAGGCCTTTCCTATCCCATCGTCGCCATAAGACCTATCTGTGTCGGTGCGACGTAAGGCCCCTAGCAAAAAAAAAAGTATTATAATTAAAGTGATACCGTAAAAGAGAGTTTCTATATTTTTAAGTGCTGTTAAAAGTAATTTATTCAGTATAAACCCGTAGATGTATATGATTCAATTATGTGTTTTACATGCTCAAAAAACGATATTCTCTGTATTTCGAAATTTTGATAACTCGAGTTAAAATGTAGCTCCCGAGGTGATTCGAGATGTTGAAGTTCCACTGCATGTATATTTCTTCTTATTCGATTTCTTCTCGCAGGTGATTACGCTATTTTTTGATGTTATTTAGTCGATCTCTCTGTCTCCCTCCCACTCACTCACGCTCTCTCTGTCTCTCTCTCTCTCCCTCTCTTTTTTGTCTTAGTTTTTGAGCAAACCAACTTTAAATAATTTTGTTTTCTTTCAGCCGAGTAATTTTACGTTGTTTAATATCATAACGCGTTCAGATTAATCTTGGATTTTATTTCACATTGACCGACTCCCTTCTTCTTAGCCTTTTTCTCAATTTATTGGAGACGGCACTCTATGCGGATCTGACCCAGTTTTACGGCCGTATGCCCTTCCTATTTCGTATGAAGATGAGGAGATGCGCATTAAGACAAACAAGAGTATCCAGTCCCCGAGCCATAGGAATTAAACATGCACTGTTAAAATCCTCACCCAGGCCAAGAATCGAACTAAAGTCTCTGTGAACCGAAAACCAGAACGCTGGCCATTCAGCCGAGGGACTGAGAGAAAATTATTTATTATATTTTAACTATAGCTGGATAACACTGACAAATATGGTTTATAAGTAAACCGTGTTAATCTGGAGACATGTGCAAGTGGCTGTAAATATTAAATCACCGACGATCGCTATATGTTAAGTAGCTGGAGTGGTTGAGTCATTGCAATTTGTGCGTGTGATGTTATCTGCCGATACTGGAGAGCTCAAAGACCGTGTTGTTTGCCTGACTCACAGCTTAGCAATGGGATGTTTTGAAAGTCTGATGTGTATGTATATGTGTGTGTGTGTGTGTGTGGAAGTGCGTAGAAGGAAGATGGAGGTTCGTAGTCCAGTGAAGAGTCCGTGATGACCGTGTCAACATCATGTTGAACTTCATTCATAGCCACGTGCATGCACTTAGCCAAGTGCGCATGAGCGTTGGACAAGTGAGCGGGCCGCTTTCTCGGCCACACTTTGTGCGGGCGCTATGGACCACTAAGGGCAACCACAACCACGACCACTGTTAAGTTTCCGGTCGTCTCTCTGTAACAAACTCGCATTAGAGTTGAGTGTGCTGTACAGAAGTTAGTCGGTAAAGTTTCTCAGCGCGTAGTTGATCGTGTGTTGTGCATTAATGAATACTGTCATCGTTGTTTCCTTGCGTCGCCTGCGTCATTCATCATAAGCCAAACTCGATTTACAAGTTGAATACTTTAATTTTGTATAACTCACCTCTTATTCAAGCATTATTCAAGGGATGTGCTCATTAATGCGTGTTTCTCTGATAGTTGGTAATGTGGTGTGTTGTCTTGTGCTTTCTTATAACGTGTGCAGGTGTTGTTACTGCGTGTGTCATATACCTCTACCGGAATGTGTCTGGAGAGTTCCATCGTTGACATTGTTCATGAAGATATTTCTTAAATCGAAATATGGACGATTTAATAAGGTAAGTGTTGGCCAAGAGATATTTATTTTACTACATTAGTCTTCAGCACAGTTCGTACGGTTATAGGAGTCTGTCCATCACTGCTGCATTCGAGGTACCAGTGTTTGATGATGGTTAAAGTGTTACACGGCAATAATATAATATAATATAATATAATATAATATAATATAATATAATATAATATAATATAATATAATATAATATAATATAATATAATATAATATACATACATTATCATTATAGACTGTTATGCCTTTCAGCGTTCAGTCTGCAAGCCTCTGAGAATTTACTAAACGTCGCCACAATCCTCGATTTGCAACTAGTGTTGTGGCCTCATTTAGTTCTATACCTCTTATCTTTAAATCGTTGGAAACCGAGTCTAACCATCGTCGTCTTGGTCTCCCTCTACTTCTCTTACCCTCCATAACAGAGTCCATTATTCTCCTAGGTAACCTATCCTCCTCCATTCGCCTCACATGACCCCACCACCGAAGCCGGTTTATGCGTACAGCTTCATCCATCGAGTTCATTCCTAAATTAGCCTTTATCTCCTCATTCCGAGTGCCCTCCTGCCATTGTTCCCACCTGTTTGTACCAGCAATCATTCTTGCTACATTCATGTCTGTTACTTCTAACTTATGAATAAGATATCCTTAGTCCACCCAGCTTTCGCTCCCGTAAAGCAAAGTTAGTCTGAAAACAGACCGATGTAAAGATAGTTTCGTCTGGGAGCTGACTTCCTTCTTACAGAATATTGCTGATCGCAACTGCGAGCTCACTGCATTACCTTTACTACACCTTGATTCAATCTCGCTTACTATAATATAATATAATATAATATAATATAATATAATATAATATAATATAATATAATATAATATAATATAATATAATATAATATAATATAATATAATATATAGTAGAGTCCCTCTAGTTCGGCCACCTCGGGACCGGACCCTAGGCCGGACTAACCGACGATATGTTATAAATACCAATATTTAGCTTAAGTGAAATACAGAAATATAGAACCAATTATAAGGCAACTGGTATTAATGTGCCTTTACCAAGTGTACTCACTCGAAATGAGTTGATGTTGTCTTTATGATGTCTCCGCACACTAAGGAAGTTTCACTCCCGATGAGAGATGAACGCTCATGGTGGAAAATTATAAGCAGAAAACATTAAAAAAACACTAACACTTCGTACACACATCACAGACTGTCGTAAACAAAACGAACTCACATTACAGTATATTACTGTGTCATGAACTGTGCAATCCGGCTCCATGGCTTGAACGGTTAGCGTGCTGGCCTTAGGTCATAGGCGTCCCGGGTTAGATTTCCGGCACAGTCGCCAATCTTAACCATAATTCGTTAAATCCGCTGGCACGGGTACTGGGTGTATGTGTCGCCTTCATCACCATTTCATCCTTATCACGACGCGCAGGTCATCTACGGGTGTCAAATTGAAAGACCTGCATCTGGCGAGCCGAAATTGCCTTTGGACACTCCTGGCACTAACAGCCATACGCCATATTTCATAAACTGTGCAGAATTCAAAAATTGAAAGAAATCGGTTATCTATATATATATATTTTCGTCAATCGCTTTCTTAGGAGCAGAATCACGCCACTTCTTTATAAGCATGACACCAACTGCTGTTGCTTCTGTCTGCTGCTCGATATACAGTAAGCAGGAGTCGGTGCTAAAGCTGCACTTCCCTCAGTGTGACTCATTTTCCCCTCTTCCTTCAAGGACAAGTGCCGGCCTGACTTTCCGGCGGCCGAAATAGCCGAAGCCGAACTAGACGGAGTCTACTGTAATATAATATAATATAATATAATATAATATAATATAATATAATATAATATAATATAATATAATATAATATATAACTTAAAATACGCTAATTCACCATGCAGTGCGGCATTATAAAGTCTAGCAGTTCACTCCTAGGCGACGTTTAATTTCCCTTGTCTTCTCCTTCCAATACTTATCGCACACCCTGATGGGGTCGCCGTAGCAAACTAATAATACTATTAATGATATTTGCTTTACGTCCCACTAACTACTTTTTACGCTTTTCGGAAACGCCGAAGTGCCGGAATTTAGTTCTACAGGAGTTATGTTACGTGCCAGTAAATTTACCGACACGAGGCTGACGTATTTGAGCACCTTCAAATACCACCGTGCTGAGCCAGGATCGAACCTGTCAAGTTGGGGTCAGAAGGCCAGCGCCTCAACCGTCTGAGCCACTCAGCCCGGCCGGGTGCAAACTAAGCCGCACATCTGGACTTAGGCGTGTTATATGGCCGGACGCTTTTCCTGACTTTAACCCTGTTTGGGGGGCTGTTTTCTGTGATAGTTGGTATTGTGGTGTGTTGTGTGTCAGTGAAGAAGTGAGTACTGTGACAAACACAAACATTCAGTACCTAGACAAATGAAATAATCAGAACCACCTAAAATCCTCGACCCGGCTGGAAATCGAGTCTGAGACTCTGTGAACCGAAGGTCGCGACGCCGACCATTCAGCGAAAGAACGATACTTAACTGTCCGTGGTATAACAGACGCACGAGGTTTCATGACTGAACCTAAAAGTATTAACTATTTAGCCCTCCTTACCTCCTTCGAGAGCAGATTCTTCCCGTGCATAATCGCTGTCACGTTCTTGTTAAAATCCTATCTCGCGGTAAAGCAATTGCGTGTCAGCCTGACGTGGAGGTATGGACTCGCTTCTTGGCTCCTGAAATAACTTACATCCTGGTCTGAGGGATAGAACAAAGTTCATTCAGCCTCGTGAGAACACTGAAGAGCTGTTAGATATGAGGGACAGCGAACCCTGTCCAGATACCAAAACAAAGTCATTACCCTGACACTATGACAGGTAGTGGTGATTATTTTTTTAAGAGAAAGTGACACTAGGCAACTATTCGCTATATAACACTAATGAGATAGAAAGATTGGAAGGGACCCGACACTGAAAAATAAAGGTATCGGCCAAGGGCAACAAAGCGAGAAAATGAAATACTTCCTAGCCATCGGAACATAATGGCGTCGGGGTTGGATAAGAACAAGAATTGACCAACGGAGGTCGGCTAGGATGGATGAAAGTGAAGACGCTGGCACAAGTAAGTGAAAGCAATGCCAGGACTCAGCTGTAGCTCAGCTATGAGCCCCGTCGTCGCTAACCCACGCTCCCAAGTTAAGAGACCCTGGGCCGATTTATTCGCTTCTTACGACAAGCTGGAGATACAGTGGGTGTTATTCTACAGCCTCCACCCACAAGGGGTACAATGTGACACTCCAGTCTCTACTGGGTATCACGTAAAATAGCAGTCGTGCTCGTTTTGGGACAGATTGAGCTGGCTGCGTGGTTCGGGTCACATAGCCGTAAGCTTGAATTCCGGAGATGATAGGTTCGAACCCCACTGCAGACAGCCCTGAAGATTTTCTGTAGTTTACCATTTTCACACCAGACATTTACAGAAAACTCCCGATTATTCGTGAGTGGGGTATGTGGTTTTGCGGATTATTCGTGCATCCTGAAATAACTTATTATTCAAAATATTAAAAAGACATAAAAATAAAATAAACAGCAGTGAACATATATTCTATTGTTGAACTAGGCTTTCTCTAAGTTGAATTGTAGGGAAATGTAGATTCTGTAATAGCAATCATTTCCGCGTCAGGTGACAATAGAGTTGTTATCGGCCTAGCGCAGAGGTGCTCAGCTGGGCGCCCGTTGTGGCTAGCCCAGTGCGGCCGGGCTGAAGTGACGTAGGTGCGGGCAGCTTTCTAGTAAACATACGTCACAGTGAAGCGAGAGAGCGAACACACTTTGCAGGGATGGGAACAGTGACATTCGATTATCATTACGAAGCTCTCCTCCACTACTCAGTGAAATGCTGAGTGGAGATCAGTATTTTTTGTAAACATGTATAATCGCAAGAAAACCGACCTTTTCAAGATATTCAGGCTTGATTTATACAGCCAGTTTGTGACTTAACCACAAATACAATACGCTCATCGCCTGCCTGCCCGCCCGCTTACAGTGCGGGCAACCGCGGTACGAAATGCTTAGCGTGAGCATCTCTGGCCTAACGACTCTGTGAAACTTCCTATCGTTTATCAATCTGTATGGTCTTCAGTTTTGTCTTGCCATAAATAATGAACATTTGGTACTGCTTTAACAATAAAGTATACATTGTTGTAAAACAAACAAGAAAAATTCGAGAAGGGAAAGACGACTGCTAAGTTGGTGGCGGATTATGGAATAGGAGTACTGTCCAAGACACCTGCAATTTTAAGAAAAGCTTAAATATATTGTGCGGAACAGTGGTAGTGGTGGACATTCAAAACGTAAAATTTTTAAAAGACCTACATGTGAAGAATCAGATGAGGCACTTCTGCGACTGACAATAAATTGTACAGAAAAACTAAAAATTGATGAATTTGGGACTTACCTTAAATCACAATTCAGTTGTTGGATAAGTCAAGGGAGTAATGTGGAAATACTTTGGGCAGACTTTAAAGGAATTATTTGGAAAGGAGAGAAGAGATTTGTACCTGTTAAGAAGGGTAAAATGACATCAGACCCTGTTATATTATACAAAAGAAATAAGAAAATTAAAAAAGAAAGTGTAGAATAGTAAACAGGAAAATCAAAGAGGACAGGAAGAGTAGAGAAACTAGAAAACAGTTAATGAGGTTACTTAATGAAGTGAAAACGGAAGCAAAAGAGAATTTTATGAATGGCTTACTTCAAGAGGGTAATGACCACAAAGGGAAATGAAAAAATCTGTGTTCATATATTAGGAATCAAAATCGAAAAGGAATCCAAATTCCCACAATGATGAGAAAAGTGGGTGAACACTTTTTAACAGGTATGTGAAAGCAAATCTATTTAATAAGGAATTCAGAGATTCAGTAGAACATTGTCCTGAGTTGGAAACTGAAACAGAAGATAGAGAGGGAGAGATACATAAGGAAGCAAGATGCTTCTCATTCACAAATGAGGATATTTTCAGAGACATCCAACTGCTTCAGCAAGGAAAAGCAACCGGGAGTAATCAGATTACTGGAGGGCTATTAAAGACAATGGGGTGGTACATAGTGCCTTATTTAAATTTTATCTTTGACAATGTCATAAATAATAGTGTAATACCAATGGAATGGAAGGTATCTAAAATAATACCAATTTATAAAGGAAAGGGTGATAAAAGGAAACCAGAGAACTACAGACCAATCAGCCTGACCAGTGTAGTTTGTAAAATACTGGAGAGTTTAATAGCAAAGTACATCAGAGGAATATGTGAAGATAAAAATTGGTTCATGAGGAGCCAGTATGGATTTAGAAATAAATTTTCTTGTGAGGCACAACTAGTGGGATTTCAGCAGGACTTATCAGATCAGTTGACTTCAGGAGGCCAGTTGGATTGCATAGCCATGGACCTTTCCAAAGCAATTGACATAGTGGAACATGGAATATTATTAAAGAAATTGGGGGGAATAGTATTGGACATAAAGGTTATACGTTGGATAAGATCATTTGTAAGTTCAGAAAATCAAAGTATCATGTATCACAGGAAGAGAAAGTTTGAAAAGTAATTGCACAGGGTAGTAAAATCAGTCCATTATTTTTCTTAATATATGCAAAAGATTTTGGAAACAATATAAGATCAAAAATAAGATTGTATGCAGATGACATAATTGTTTATAGGGAAATAAATAACATTGAGGATTGTGCAGAATTACAAAGGGACCTTGACAGTATACAACAATGGGTTGAAGAGAATTATATGAAGGTTAATGGGGGCAAATCAACTGTTACAACATTTACAAACAGGAACTTAAAACTGAATTTTAAGTATACTTCGGATGAGGTAATCGTCCCAAAAGATGGCAAGTGCAGATACTTAGGTGCGAGATTTGAAAGTAATTTGCACTGGAAGGGTCATGTTGATAACATTGTTGGGAATGCATTCAGATCGTTACATTTCATAATGAGACTACTTAAAGGATGCAACAAAGAAATAAGAGAGAAGAGTTACTTGAGTATAGTTCGTCCATTATTGGAATATGCACACAGTGTTTGGGATCCTAACCAGGAATACCTAATAAAAGAAATAGATGGCGTGCAGAGGAAAGCAGAAAGATTTGTAACAGGGGATATCAGAAGAAAAAGTGGTGTATCAAAAACGTTAGAGAAACTTGGGTGGGAAACTTGAAGTAAGAGAAGGGAGAAAACTAGAAATAGGATTATATAGAGCCTATATAAGAGAGGAAACATGGGGAGGAATCCGTGAGAGGCTTCAGTTGGAAAATAATTACATCGGCAAGGCTGACCACAAGTATAAATTTAGAAGGGATTTTAGCAGAAGCGATTGGGGTAAATTTTAACTCATTTGGAAGGGCGTGAAGGAGTGGAACAGTTTACCAGGAGTAGTGTTTGATCCTTTTCCAAAATCTGTACAGCTATTCAAGGAAAGAATAAACAGCAACAGCCAAAATAAATGTTAGAGGGCATTGGACCTGGCAGGCTATTGTAAATAAAGAATTTTTGTGAATAAATAAATTCCATCCCCCTGGTCTATGGAGGTTGGACAGCCGAAGTAGGGGATGCCTGTAGGAGCGAAGTACAGTGGGAACTTCGAGGGACCTGGGACCACTACGGTAGCTGTGAAGGCTCTTCAGGAACTCTGAAAAGCGGTGGAAAAAGGGGCTCTGGTTAAAACGCAGCAGGTAGTTATGCTTGTCAGGTTCCAAAATGTGTGAAAATAAAAAAGTAAAAATGCAATGCAATTTTAATTTGATAGCAGTTGTATAGTATTATTTGAAGCAATTTCACATACTGTATACGAGTAGATTATGTTTGTAAATACAGAATATCTTATGAGTAGAATTTTGTAAATAATATACAGTAATATAAATTTATTAACGATTAGCTGTGTGTTTAATAGAAAAAAACGTTAGTGTAAATTGTATAACACTGTATTTTACGAAAATATCTTCTTCTCTTGTTAACTTACAATTTAGTGATTGCTAATTATGTTTTTATGTGATATTTGACACCGAGGTAAACACCTCATTTGCAAATAAAGTGATTTTGAATTTTGAATTTGACTGTGGTCCAACGAAAGGGAAGGAAAATGGGCGGAAGAGTTATTGACCACAAGTAAAATTTTTGCAGAGGAAGTCAAGTTATTCCACGAATATTCAATGAATTAAATATTCCGTATTTTTAGATTTTTTGTGCATATTCTCCTCTTCATTGGCCGAAATAACTCGGAGTTATCTGCACTCTATTTCTTAATTAAGGCCACAGTCACTGTCTTCCCAGTCCTACCCCTATCTTATCCCGTCGTCACCGTAAGAACTTTCTGAGTCGTTGTGAGTAAAATAAATAGCTAAAGAAAGAACTGGCAGTTGGATGTATCACAGGATTATATTTTATATGACCAAAGTATCATTTCTTCAACATTTCTTCTCTCTCTTTCTCTATCTATCACGATGCTTCTTATAGTGTCTGTATTGCATTAATTTCCTGGTATCCAAAATTTCAGAGTTATTTTTTTTTAATTCTTAACATTAAATGGGAATGTATGGTAATGTGAAAGGATAGCAAGAAGAAATTAATCAGCAATTGCTTGGTAATGAATGACTCGGTTAACTAATGATTTCAGTGATTCACTTTAGTTCAAGACATGCTCACGAATAATCCACATATATCAAGAAATGGATGCCTTTTAAGAATTAAATGACAAAAAGACGACCAAATACTGGCCCGTGATTTACGAGTTATGAACTTCGAACCACGCAGGATGGGCATTTGAACAAACTTAAGTTCCAAGTGAATTTGTACATTTGCCCAAGAACACATTCCGTTTTGTGGTTTGACCTGCGTACAAATTCAACATAATACGTATCAACAAGCAAATACAAGCAACAGTTGTTCTTAAACTGTATATTTGGTGTTTATATTGCATGCCTTTTATTAGTGTGTAAAGTAATATTTTTTCTTATTTTCAAAATCCTCCTCCAATTTGAGACTGCGTATCACAAAGAATAAAAACATTTCATTAAAAAATTAAAAGTAAATTATAAGTCTCAGTCAGGCCAATACAAGTGGTGTTTGAATATCTAAATATAACCCCGAGCGCTTTTAGTCCTCAGTCGATGAACTCCTTGGAACCGATGTTGAAGGTCTTCATCAGCTCTATCGTCTTCTTAGGAAGTGACCCTTTCCCACCGATCATGATAACCCTCACTTCTACTTCGTCCGACCCGTATTAATTCATATAATACGGCACTGTAGGCAGGTAGATAGACTTCATTTCTCTATCTACTTCGTCTGGTTGGTTGGAGCGCGTTTCAAATCTTACTGTAGGGTCTAATATAATTCCCTTTAATTGCAATCAGCCCTATCCCTCGCGTTCTGCCATTTACTCCGAGGCCACGGACTTCTTCATGCACTTGGAATCCTTTCTCACGGAGCGCCTGTGCTGTGGACGATCTGATGTGATGTCTGGTGTTTCAAAGAGTTTCACCGAAGGCACAGGAACCCAGGAAGGAGCTAAAGTTTCAGTCCCACTGTATCTTCTGCAGCGGTTACCATCAAGGGACCTGTACATAACTTAAAATGAAGATGATTAGGTATATATTCATAAAGACATTTGTTATGTGCTTGCCAAAAACTGCAGCAATGTAGAGAAGTTCATCAACGTCCAAAAATGCACACAGGTCGTACGTAGCTTATTGGAAGAAAATCCCGGCGCAGTGATGTATATTTTAAACATCATTATCAAACATTTCATACTTTAATGATTGTTAATAATTACTAAATTTCCAGAAGATTCGTTCCTCAAAATTTCCGAAACTGGAAAAGCGCATATGAACGACCAAACGAAACCAATGGTCATTGGAGAATCGTACTTCAGCAGCAACTAGCTCGTCCAGAATAGCGTAGTGATTGTGCATGATCTCCTCCTCTTCTAGGTTATTCTCATCCTGGAGTATTTTTAATTGTAAGTTATATTATCTATCAATGATCTTCATCAGTTCTGAGAACTACACTTTATGTTTAGTTTATTGGTAGTGCCGAAAATCACTGTTGTATTGATACAATATTTGGCTATACTTCCTTCAACATCGATGGTTGGAGGCCCTTTGGCAAGAAACTAATTCCACACCGTCCAACACATGATCCAACGCATCAGATATGAGAACACAGATAATAATCCTGTATTCCTGGAGCCGACTGCAGATAATATGACCCTATGTCACGCTTTACCTCGCTTCAGACATTTTAATTAGGATTCATAATTGAAGCAGAGCAATCAAGGTGCACCAGTTGAGCAAGCCAAATCTGAATGACATAATTCGTATGAATTGGGGAGAAGTCTAGATAAAACTGGGTCATCCCATCGCAATAGTGCAGAATCGCACTGGGAAAAACTATTTTCATTGCAAGTACTTGAAATAAATGCTGTCACATTTGAAAATTTTACGTTATTCTAATCGTGGCCTTCATTCAACTTAGCAAATTTCAAGTCGATTAAGATCTTTGTTATCGGAGAAAAGATAGCTTGCGGTTCTACGTGGGTAGACTGTGCGGCTTCTACGATTGAATACTGGATTTTTGAACCCATGTTAATGGATTCGAACCCAACTCAGTACAGGGGTATTTGAGGTTGTTGAAATACGTCAGCCACAGACCACCCTTTCGATGTGTTAGTGCGACGTCAAACAACTGTCAAAAAGAAACGAGCTCGATGTCTGCAGTCACTTAAGTGTGGCCAGTATCTACGAGGGTTAGAACTTAAATAGTGGCAACACTGCTGTAGAGACGCTATGCAACGGAATCTATTATTGTCGCTGATAGCACACGCTGGTTACCTACTTACCTTACCTCAGAGCAAATGAACTCGCCCTTCCCACATCACCTGCGTGCGCACAAGCGAGAGAAATACAGTCACTTGTGAGCTAGCGGTCCAACGTAACGTTGTCACTATGTTTTCCAAACAGGAACAACGGAGTCAGATCAAGATTGAATGTGCCTGAGGTCGTGCAGCACGACAGTGTCATCAAGGTCTTCAAGAGGCTTGCGGGGAATCTGCATTGCCTTACAGAACGGTGGCACGTTGAGTAAAAGCCTTCAACAATGGTCGGCAAACTGTGGTGGACATTCATCAGGCGGGTCGTCCTACGAGTGAAGAAGCTCTTGCCGCGTTACTGGACAGTGATCGAAACCAGACGATTCGTGAGCATTCGCTTCAGAACCGTTGCAGAGATTTGACAGGCTCCATTCGCACCATCAACAGAACAGGCTCTGCTAAAGGTATACTACGACTTCCACATCGCTTGCAACGGGTTATACACAACGCTGGTAACTACATTAAAGGACAGTACAGATTGCTAACATGTAACTCTTTTGTATCTGTTATAATAAATAGTTTCCACTATTAAAGTTCCAAACTTCATAATATTCCGGAGATAGTGGGTTCGAACCCCACTGCCGCAGCCCTGTAGATGGTTTTCCGTGGTTTCACAATTTCATACCAGGCAAATGCTGGGACTGTGGCTTAATTAAGACCACGGCTGCTTCCTCCCAATTCCTAGCCCATTCCTATCCCTTCGTCGCCATTAGACCTATCTGTGTTGGTACGACGTAAAAACAACTTGTAAAACTAGCAAAATGAAACAAATCCAAGAGAAAAATCAGCCTGCTTTGTGTCGGTAGAGTCGTCGGCACTTGAAAGAGCTGCTATAGGAAGATATCCTTCGAGAATGTTTAATACTAAAAGGGTGTGGGTTAATAAGCTTACTTTCGACAACATACCATATAAGTTCTGGGAAAGGGAGATTGTTGTTATGTTTCCCCATTAAATTTGAGGTTATGAAATTCTAATTTGATAGAATAAAATATATTCTTTAAATTGTATAGAAAAAGTAGTAAGTCTTGCTGCAACAAAACAGATGAGAATATTAAATTATGGCGTTGCAACTGAGAGAAACTAGGCATGAATTTGAATTCTTCTTGACTGGACATTTAACAATTATACATGAAATTTATCCCTCACTGGTTCACTTGACTGTACCTTCAACACTTTGAGTGTAATTACGACGTATTCCTTTGAGTTGGTGTTTTGCTGTAGGTGTTTCAAGCCTAATTTGGCTTGTTTCACTGACGACTAAGTATCCATGTGACTGTTTCTTCTCCATCCAGGTAACTTCTTGGTAAGTCTGTCCTATAAGACTTCATGGCAAGTCTATCCCTCTAACTGAACTGACCGACTGAGGTCTCACCTTCTACTTGACTCCATCACTGTTCACCATCCACTTGACTAATGACTCATGATCAACTGAGGCCTCTCCATCTCGTTGACTGAACCTATAAGACGCTGGTCCTATTGTTTATAACCATTGGTTGACACACCTACGCAATCTCCAGAAATAACTATGATATACTCCCACCTGGCTCCAAACGTTACATACAATGGTGAAATAGCCTGCGGCACCCTGGATTTCTCAAACAAAGTGAGCTCACCGCTAAATACGCACGATGACAGAGCGATGACTCGGCAGTTACTCCAGCAGTATGTCGCAATGTTACAATGTCACAAGTTATTGCACACACTACATCCACATCTGATATACAAGAAATCTTACTGTACATTTTTTAGTGTTAATCTACACACGCACACACATATATATATACATACATACATACATTCAACTACAATTACACAAATGATCATCATTGTATAAGTGAATTGAACAATAATAATAAATGTTACAATAATAGTAATAATTAATAATAGTATATAAATAATAATAATAATAATAATAATAATAATAATAATAATAATATCAGAGATGAAATATTATTATTATTATTATTATTATTATTATTATTATTATTATTATTATTATTATTATTATTATTATTATTATTATTATTATTGGCATTCTGAGTCCATCTTGGCAAGTTCGATTCTGTCTCAATCCGGTGGTATTTGAAGATGGCTCAAATACGTCAAGCCCATGTCAGTAAATTTACTGGCACTTTCAGGGGACACCTTTTACCACGAACGCTCGTAACCGCACGAAACCATGCTTAGAATAGCAAGCAATCATAAACAAAACAGTGGTGTGCGTCATTTCCTTGCAATACGCTACATTCTACCTCAAGTAACATTTTAATAGAGAGAAACAAAGTAACAAGATATCAATATCAAGATATCAAGATGCCAGTAGTAAACTGTAGATCCATACCTCCCTGCACCATCAAATTGCAATATTACATACTCGTTTATAGTTTGTAATTGCGAACGTCTGTTGCCTTTGAAACGAGCACCTGCTTCCCGTTTTCTAGACACATAATTTAGAATGAATGTGCAATTTGATTTACTGTTGATGCACTTATAGCGCTGTATTAGTTTGCTATAGGAAGTGAAGCCACGATTGTAATAGTCCTCATAAATGTTCTCTAGTATGCTGTCATCAATATCTTTTAATACACTGAACTTCGTCTTTTTGGGTGGAGAGAGTTCGTACTCACTTTGAATTGACTGTTCCTGTTGCTCTGAAGATGAATGTCGTGTACTGCTTGAAGAGCCACCTTCAGGTTCAGGTTACTCCTGTCCTCCAAAATCCGTATATCTATCCAGCGTAACGTCGTGTATTTCTGTATCATCACCATTATATTTCTGAATTATTATGTTATATCCACGAACTCCATATCCACGGCCCCGATGTCATTCCCTAATATTTGGACCAGATGCGTAGGATTAATTCTCTTCATATCACTGCACTGTACACAGTTTACACAGTAATTCGCTTGTGAACACTCCAAGAGACAAATACGTACTGCAGCTATACCACTCACGCAACTGGAGCACTGGTTAGTGCAGCTACACAATGCCACCGTCTAGTGGCGCTATCAGACAAGTGCGGAGTTTTGCGTGGAAATGAAGCACACCACTGCTTTGTTTATGATTGCCTGTTATTCAAGCATGGTTTCGTGCGGTTCCGAGCGTTCGAGGTCAAAGGTGTCCCTTGTTAGAAGGACTCGTGTGGGAAAAAATTTCAGCACGTCGGCCCCTCCGAAAAGCCGTAAAATTACTTAGTGACATCCAAAATCATTATTATTATTATTATTATTATTATTATTATTATTATTATTATTATTATTATTACTATTTATTCGTTATGCCCATTTACAGAGCGCGTTGTAACTTGTTAGCTTGATTATGGTTTTCCTTTTTTCTTCTTCTCCCAAAATCTCTTCATGAACTCGCTATTCTGTTTCTTGCGTTGTTTCGTCAATTGCTTCCCTATGGTTCTTTTAGCCTTTTTCTTGAACGTGTGCTTTGCAACCAGATTCCCAAAAGCCTTGCGATCCCTGATGATATCTTCTGTGATATTCATTTCTTTTAAGTCCCGCTTTATTTCCTCTAACCAGCTTATTTTGACCTTCTTTGATTTAATTATACCAAGCAGTTTATTGCATATCTAGTGTCGTCCATTCTACAGATGTGGCCCTGGAATTTCAATCGTCTCCTGCGTACGGTATCGGTGAACTTGTCGATTGCTTTGTACAAATTTACAGTTTTTCTTTTGATCCATATGCCATTTACATGAACGGGGCCATATATTTTTCTAAGAATTTTTCGTTCTTGTTTTTCAGTTTCATCAATTTTTGAGTGGCCTCCTAGGGATTTTGTTTCTGAGGCATACAAGGCTTCCGTAAGAACAACAGTCTTGTAATGCCGAAGTTTTGCCTTTCGTGACATCTCTCTTTTATTGTAGTGGTTCCATGTTATTCTGTATGCTTTCAGGAGTTTGGTGGCTCTTTCTAAATTAGATATCCTGTCCAATCCGGATGGTACAATGATTTCTCCTAGATATTTGAAGGAAGGGACCTGTGTGGTTATTCCATAATTTGTCTGTAGTGGGGATCTTCAGATATTCTGGTGTCTATTAGCCATGATATGAGTCTTCTCATACGATATTTGGAGGCGTGCCTTGGACTTTATCTCATGTAACTTCTCTATGACATACCTGGTTTCTTTACTTTATAGCGAAAGCTAGGCACTTCACGTTAATTCTTTGTCCCCGAGTACCAATGTTTATACCTTCGATTCCTTTTCCCCATTCCATGATGACTTCAAAAGGCTCTGATAGTTCACCTAGAAACTTCACTTGAGATGTTGTGTCTGTGAGAGACTGGCGGATTAATTATCTGGTATTCTTGTCCACAATGAGCTCTCCTAGAATGTCCACAACAGTTTGTCTGTCGATACAGTCATACGCCTTCTTGAAGTCCACAAAGGTGACAAATGTGGTGGTACTGCGGTGTGCCCTTAATATCGTCTTCAGACTTCAAATTTGCTCAGAACACGATCTACCTTTTCTGAAGCCTTCTTGGTATTCACCAATCAAATGATCTGTTTGTTGTTCTACTCTATTTAATTGCGCTTTAGATAGAACCTTGTATTTAACTGGTAAAAGGGATATGCCTCTGTAGTTATTGAGCTCCGCTCGATCACCTTTCTTATGTAACGGATGGATAATGGCATTCTTCCAGTCCTTCGGAATCATCATGGTCTCCGATATTTCTGTTAAGAGTGTATGAATTATTCTGATGAGGTCATCTCCTATTTTCAACATCACTGCAGTTATGCCATCGTTCCCAGTGGCTTTATTATTTTTGAGCGATTGGATTATCTCTTTTATTTCTTGAGTTGTTGGGGGTTGTGAATCTGGGGTTGGTGGAGGTTTTCCAAACTATTCTTTCAATTGGTGGATCGCAGTTCAGTAAATTCTGAAAATAGTCGGCCAGTATCTTGCTGTTCTCTTTACTGTTTGTCTCTAGTGATCCGTTAGGTCGACGAAAACTAAATGTTGGTGGTTTGTACCCTGATAAGTCCTCGCAAAATACTGTATCTTGCAGAAACTCCGAGTGTTGTTTTTCTGGAAATCCTGTTCTATCTCTGCGAGTCTGTTTTCTTCGTATGTACGTTTTTCGCGGCGGATTGTTTTTGAGGTCAGTTTTTTAGTCTTACGGAAATCCTGCCATCTGTCGACTGCTCGGTGTCCATTCCAATGATTCCATGGTTTGATTATGTCATTGATAGTTTCATCACAGGTTGTGTTCCACCATCTGTGTTTACGTTTCCTGGGTGGCTGTCCGAATTTCACTGCTGATGACTGTAATGTGCTGCGAATGTATGCCCACACCTTAGGATCTTGAACGTGTATGTCACGTACGAAAACGTCAGTGTTCTTCCTCAGACAGTCCGGATCCACTCTTGGAAATTGGTTGCCTTTTGGTCTGGATCCGTTTGGTTGGAACCTAACCTTAATTTGCGTAAGGTAGTGATCCGAATCGACAACTGCTTTCCGTACTTTAACATTCTGAATCTCAAGCATATTCTTTACGGAAATAGCAACATGATCAATCTGGAATTCCCCTAATAATGGGTTAGGTGATCTCCAAGTTTCCTTTTTATGTAAAGGTCTCATAAAGTGCGTGGACATGAGTCTCAGCACGAATGATGTACAAAAGCTTATTAGACGCTCTCCATTCTTATTAGTCCACCGATGTGCAGGGTGAAGTCCTACGATTTATCTGTATTTCTTATTTCTGCCAACCTGTGCATTGAAATCCCCTAATAAGATTTTAACTTGATGTTTAGGGATCTTGCTAGTAGTTTCTTCAAGCATTTTCTAAAAGTCTTCTACTTTCTGAGGATTTTTCTTATTGTCTATGTTAGTGGGGGCATGGGCATTTATCAAGGCATATGCTTTGTTATTTGATTTCACTGTAAGCACTGAAATTCTTCACATGGTGTTGTAAAGTTGAAGACTGAATCTAAGCTGGTTTTCCTTACTGCAAAGGCCGTCCCAAGTCTTTATAAATTCCCTTTGATATTTATGGCTTGTTTACCCTTAAATATCCTGAAGTTTTCAGAGTCAAAGTGGTTCTCATCTTGAGATCTGGTTTCTTGGATAACTAGGATTTGAATATCAAATTTGTCCAGGGCGTCAGTCAGTTGTTTAAGCTTTCCAGTTTTCAGCAGTGTGTTGATGTTAATAGTACCAAGGAAGTTCCTTTTTTGGGGCGAAGAGATTTTCAGAAGCTCCGATCTTTCTCTGAAGCGTGATGTTCCCGATCCCCCAGAATCCGACAATCGGGAGAAACCGGACCTGCGTCCGGTAGTTGCATTGGTAGCATGTGTTCCATCATGCTAGGGTTACAAGTTGAAAATACAACTAGAGGTGGTCTATGGGAAAGATCACGAAAATACAACTCGATTGTTGAGATCGAGAGGTGCCTCGGGATGTTCATGGCTGTGGGTAGGCATTTCCACCTAACCCAAAATGTTATGGTTTTCAATGGGGTCGCCACAACCCTACGCCAGGTATTATTTTTGTTATTATTATTATTATTATTATTATTATTATTATTATTATTATTATTATTATTATGTGCGTATGGACCCGATGGATCACGCAAAGCTCTAACGATTCTGTTTTCTGAGTTGCCAAACAGCTCTCATCCTTTCTCCGTGGATCCTTTTTCGTTCTTCTGTCCACTTTGCTCCAGTCTTCTTTTTCACTTCGTTCTCTGGTTGCACTTTCCATCCATTAATTTTTTTCCTATAAAGGTTTCTGTCCGCGGTGTCATTTGGGTTTATCTGGGCTTTTTCCAGATCCTTCTTCACTTCTAGTACCCATGGAATATTTTTTAGATGTTCTATGTAGGTGAGAATCTTGTGTGTCAGTCTACTTGCCGGCAATCTGTGGACGTGCCCATAGAATTTCAGACGTCTTTTACGGTTGTCTGCTGCAATGTTGGAATGCTCTTCTGTCTCTCTGCGTAACCTCAGTCTATATCCATCTTCTGTTTTTTGGGGGCCGAGAATTTTCCTCAGGATTCTCCTTTCTTCTTTTAAAATATTTTGTAGGTCACCTTTCCCGTTTAGTGTAAGGGTCACACTGGCATATAAGACTTCGGGCTTTATTACTGTGTCATTATTATTATTATTATTATTATTATTATATTTTGGCTTCGATATATTCATCTGCCAGCTGCCTTTGCTTTCCAGCCGATGAAGTCCCCATTAGGCACAGTATTTCTTGATTCTGTAGCATCATAAGTTGTTGCATACAACTTATTTGACATGTAGCCAACAAGTAGCGTTATTTTTAATGACGAATCTTACTCACTATAGAAGTTCCCGTGTTTCATAAAGCACTGCTGTCTTACAACTCCGTGATATTTCTTAACGTTATGACCTAAACTTGTAAGAGATACTATATTGTTTCAATTTCTTCTTTCTCAAAAGGCTCATTGACTGTTATACATTACAATTAAAACAGAGCGAGCTAAAAATTGGCAGTCCAAATTCTAACGTTTCCAGGAGAAAACAAGGGTTTATTTATAGATAGGTTTTGAACCACACAGTCGAAAGCCCTGAATATTGTTTTCCATGGTTTCTCATTTTCATACCCGTCAAATTCTGAGGCTGTACCTCAATTAAGGCCACGGCCGCTTCCTTTCTCCTCCTAGGCCTTACCTACCGCATCGTCGCCGTAAGACCTGTGTCGGTGCAACGTAAAGCAAATTGCAAAAAAAAAAAAAAAAAAAAAAAAAAAAAAAAAAAAAACATACCAAAGCAAACAGATACTTGCTTGGACCCTTGTCACAATAATGTTCACCTTATACGACCATAGTAGTCTTGGCGGTTTTCAAGTCCATGATTCCGAAATTGTGCAGCCATAAGTGGCGTTTTTAATACTCTTGTCAAATATTAGTAACTAGTAACGGCAAGTTCTTTTCGAAGTCCTGCATATTCCCGCTGCTTCTCAATCGTTCTTCAATAGGTCTTCTACCTCCCGCAGCTGAGAAAAATATGAAACAGGTAGAACAAAGAGCACAGTGCAGGTTACGATCAAGGAAGAACAACATCTGGCTAAGGCGGAAGTAGAAAATAAAGTATGTGTTTTCCATTCTTTGTTTAATGATGAAGGTCATGGTAATAGTTTGATGAATGGTATCATTTTCTCACTAACCCTGAATACTTCTGTTACATGCATATCATTATGCGGGCCATATGATTATAAGTCTAATTGCTCCGAGTCGTATGTTGATCAGTCCATACTGGCTATCTTCGCATGCCAATTGTTTCGCTTTCTTTTGGACGAGTTGTAAATTTTTGAGGTGACAACCCAGCCGTTGTAAATGACAAACAGTTATGTATCTCTAAATCAACAGCTTCAGTGTTCGGAACTATCGAAGACTGATAATTTAGTGTGTTTTCTACCAGTTGGCAATGATTGCGTTGACATAAGATACTCTAGAACAAAATAATGCAAGAGGAAAAAACTCTACTTACACCACTCAGTGCCATATACTAAACTGCTTATACTGGAGCATATTTATGGTATCTAACGAACACGTAAGCCTCCGTGGCTTAAGCGGCAGCGCGCCGGCCTCTCACCGCTGAGTTCCGTGGTTCAAATCCTGGTCACTCCATGTGAGATTTGTGCTGGAGAAAGCGGAGGCGGGGCACGTTTTCCCTCCGGGTACTCCGGTTTTCCCTTTCATCATTAATTCCAGCAACACTCTCCAATATCATTTCGTTTCGTCACTCATTAATAATTGCCCCGGAGGAGAGCGACGGGCTTCGGCAGCCGGCACAATTCCAACCCTCGCCGCTGGGTGGGGCTTAATTCATTCATTACATTTCCTGACCCGTCTGGCTCCATGGCTAAATGGTTAGCGAGCTGGCCTTTGATCACAGGGGTCCCGGGTTCGATTACCGGCAGGGTCGGAAATTTTAACCATCATTGGTTAAATTCGCTGGCACAGGGGCTGGGTGTATGTGTCAACTTCATCATCATTTTCACCCCCCTCACGACGCGCCGATCACCTACGGAAGTCATATCAAAAGACCTGCACCTGGCGATTCGAACTTGTCCTCAGACACTCCCGCCACTAAAAGCTATACGCCATTTCATTTCATTTCCTGACCCGGTCGTATGACTGGAAGCAGACTGTGGATTTATGTATAACGTATATGTACGCACAGAATGAAAAAAAATAAAAGTAATTTCACGAATGCATCTTTGCCTAACGCAAATCAAAGTTCACCCACTTTGTTATTCTAAATGCAAAAGAAAAAAATAAATTACACAAATCTAAGCTCCGTTCTACGCTTTAACATTACAATGCAAAAAAGCAGCGTTTTCAAGTTTTCAAAAGTAAACTTTAGCCTATTTTCAGCTAAAACAAGTTTGTACTCAGAAAATCTTCTCTCTAGATCGGATGAAGTAACTGGTTCATATTTGAAACACACAATGTCTGACAGTGAAAGTCCTCCTTCGTCGGTCTCCAGATATCCGTTTGGTATAGTGGAATTCAAGGAAACAACGTTAGATGTATTGTGTACCAAGTCTCCTTGAACTCCATTCCCACACATAGCTTCTAAGGACTCAATAATCCATAGAGCCTCACCTTTGTTCAGCTTTTTGGGGACTGGCGTTATAAGCTAGACATTGCCTGTTTAATAGCACGCCGCATCCATTCAAGTACCCCACCTGGAGCTCACTGGTCGTGGAGGTAGCGGAATATCAGCGGCACACTGTTTGAATGAGCTCACAAAACCGGGTGTTTTTAACGAGTACTTTCTTCACTCTGTTCACATTTGGAAAAATACTCTTTATTGTTTCAGCAACAAACCTTTCATCCCTGGTCGGATGCCATCAGGCCACAGAACCACCACATAATTATTAAAAGATTACGCTGGTGTAGGCTATGACTGATAGTTTTCTCAAGATGAACAATTGTCAGTAAAAATGAATCATTGATCGCATTTTTAATGCATGAAGTGCCCGGCTCTATGGCTAAATGGTTAGCATGCTGGCTTTTGGTTACAGGAGTCCCGGGTTCGATTCCCGGCAAGGTCGAGAATTTTAACGATAATCGTCTCCATCATCATTTCATCCTCCTCACGATGTGCAGGTCACCTACGGGTGTCAAATCAAAAGACCTGCTCTCGGTGAGCCGAAGTCCTCGGACAGATCCCGGCACTAAAATCCATACGCCATTTCAACGCATGAAATTGGCGAATTAATGGCCAGTAGCGTCAGCCGTTTCGTCCAATGTAATACATATTGCGTTGTCACCAATTTCACCACGAATTGTGTGTTCTGTCTCAGGGTAACGCAAATAGTACTTACGCAGTGTTGACTTCTCAGGGAGAGGAAGTTTCACGTTGCAGTAGATGCTTCAGTTTCATGAAAAGGGCCAAAAATTTAAATTTTCGATTTATTTTTTATTGAATAATAGAACTCATTGACAATATGTTCCCAAAGTTTCAAGGATGAAATCGCATCCGAAGTGCCTGAAAAATAATAATTAAATGTGTGATGCAAGCTTCCTGCCACGCCGACTTTTGAAGCATCACTTCAATACTAGCTCGGTGAAGAACGATTCCGTGGATTTCATTCAAGCAAACTTGCACGGGATACATCTAGAAGGCTGTGATATATATTCTTTGGTTATATAGATCATCTGTGACTGTGTTTCGTATCTTAGAAACAATACCAAACCAGCTGCTTTGTTTATGAAGAAGCAATAAATTCTTGTTTTGCCTTCTGCTACTGACGGAGATTTACGCAAGTGTTCGATTCTTTCATCATTCAATAACGCCATGGTCACAAAGAGTGAACAGAAGACTGAATAAACTGCGTTTGCAGAAATTAGGGAACGAAATACGTAAGAAACAAACCAGGAATGAGGTTAGGTCCGAAGTAAGAACAATATGGGCTACATATTTTCACATTGTGCAACAGATGAACAACCTATTCGAAATCTGTGCCACATTAGCTGGTGTAAATATCTACAGGCTTTGAAGGATAATAACTCCTACATTCACAAGCAGAGGCTTCCAAAATGTATCCTAGATGTTGTTAAACCCACTTACTGGTTTCTGGACGATCCTGAACTTATCAAAAAGTGTGTCTTTGGCAAAACCCAGAATCCAAATGAATCTCTAAATTCACTCATTTGGAAGCGATGCACTAAAACATTTGCATCTGCTCCAGTTGTCAGAATTGCAACTTATGATACAGTTCTTGTATTTAATGGTGGGAACGTAATGAGGATGAAGCTGTTAGAAAGAATGGGCTTCAAGATAGGAATTTTCACTCAAGACATCTTGAGAAAAATAGATTTACAGCGCCTCTCTGCAGCTGAAATGTCAGTTGAAGACCTGATAAAGCAAGGAAGGCACAAAACAAGAAACCAGAAGAGAAGACTTGAAGGGAATGAGTACCCTGAATACAAATCTGGGGACTTTTGAAGAGGTGATATAAGAATCAACATTGTGTTCAACTTTAAATAAACCTAATAAAGGTTTCCTCAAGTGTAAATTTTGAAATTTCGAATGTAAGCTGAGATATGGAGCAAAGTGCTTGAAAGTTTGCATGAATGTTATATCATACTTACAAAATTATAAATTAAAAAAAATATTAAAATTCTCCTATTCTGTATATTCAGAAAACCTCATGAGAGAAGCTTACTATATGCAAAGAGATTAAACAGATAATTATTTTAGAAATTTCTTGCCCGGTTTTTAGAAAACGGAACATATATATTTTTCGAAAAAAGTAAAATTTAAAAATTTAATAGATTATATAATCGAAGGACTTAATAGATAATGTGCTATTTTTATGTAAATCATGGTACAAAATTTCATTTCCGTACCTTCAAAACTGTGGGTTTGGTGCATCTTTTAAATAGAGTGCTTTTTCATGAACATGTCCCCTCAAATGGTACATCAGCCGCAAGGAAAGCTTAAACAAGTATCTTGTGAGAACTGGCAGTTTGCTGGGGCAGGTCTCACATCTTGCATTTCGGGAAGCAAACGTTGTGTCATCCCCTTTAACGATGCACATGTCACATGTATTGCTGTCGCACTATGTTGCGTAATTTCCGAACGCGTTCCTTCAGCTACGGATTTCTGACAAGTGTTGCAGTATTATACAGTTCCATTACTTTAAAAATATCTCGTAACTCACGCACATAATGGGCCATAGTAACATTCATCACACTTTTGGGACGCATCTTATTCATTGAAACGAGAACTCCACACTGTTTTTCTATGCGTTACAAGTTTGAGAGACAACTGTAGTTCAAGTAAAATTACCTTTTAAGATACGGTCTAGTGAAGGGACAAAGAAAACTTAATGAGACTCGGACAGCTCCAGCTCCCTGCTGCTGTTAATGGCCGGGTGATTCCAGGCTTGAAGTAGAATACAGAGATAAGTTTGCACTGACGAAACTTTGAAGCCTGTTACCAAGGATCGAAAATGTGGGCAGGAGACATTTTTATAATGGCGTTTGGCCTCCGTAGAGGCCTGGTGCAGGTCTTTCGAGTTGATGCCGTATGGGCAACCTGCGGGTTTATGTGGGACCTTACCTATGATGAATTCTAAGAATGAAGGCACACACACACCCAGTCCCCGAGCCAGCGGAATTAACCAATTAAGATTAAAAATTCCCGACTCGGCCGGGAATCGAACCCGGGATTCCCTGGAACAAAGGCCAGCACGCTAACGATTTAGCCATGGAGCCGGACAGGAGATATCTAAGAATCAGCACATACCGTCGAATATAGGAAGTAGGCTTATGTATTTATGGATAAATACGCCATAATGTGCATATAATTATAAAAACGGCAAAACATGTAAATAAATAAAACATATTTAGTTAAATAAAAAATATGCACATAATTATCGGAACCTTTATGTTGCATTGTAACAAATATATTATATATTCATAATTTTGCGTTGCCGTTTTAATTCTAACTTTTGATGTTCGACAAAGTCACGAATACGCCACATCCGCGAATTTGCCGTGGTGGTTTCGTTGCTGATTAGAAAGCCTGAGATTATCCTAGCCTGTATGTTACACTACTGCAATTAGACCAAATACAAAGTTTGGAGAGTGTAATGCATTGGGAAGTATTTTCCTGGTACCACTATAAAATTAAATACCCTGAAAATAAATTCATGGTGCTACACGAGCAACTGTCCCAACGCAGCAGGAAACATCCTTGTAAGAAAATGGAAACTAACGGGATAAGAATCGGATTAGGATATACATGAATATTTATTTTCACTCCTTTATGGGAGTAGTGATCCTTGTTTCAAGGGGGAAAACTACAAGATCATCAGACAAAAGAAACTAAACATACTTGTACAGCCCTGCGTGACAAAATCATCCCTTTATGCTACGTGCTTTTCGCACCAGCAAAGAATAATATTCAGTAATACTCAGAGAGGAAAGGGATCCATCCATCCATCCATCCATCCATCCATCCATCCATCCATCCATCCATCCATCCATCCATCCATCCATCCATCCATCCATCCATCCATCCATCCATCCATCCATCCATCCATCCATCCATCCATCCATCCATCCATCCATCCATCCATCCATCCATCCATCCATCCATCCATCCATCCATCCATCCATCCATCCATCCATCCATCCATCCATCCATCCATCCATCCATCCATCCATCCATCCATCCATCCATCCATCCATCCATCCATCCATCCATCCATCCATCCATCCATCCATCCATCCATCCATCCATCCATCCATCCATCCATCCATCCATCCATCCATCCATCCATCCATCCATCCATCCATCCATCCATCCATCCATCCATCCATCCATCCATCCATCCATCCATCCATCCATCCATCCATCCATCCATCCATCCATCCATCCATCCATCCATCCATCCATCCATCCATCCATCCATCCATCCATCCATCCATCCATCCATCCATCCATCCATCCATCCATCCATCCATCCATCCATCCATCCATCCATCCATCCATCCATCCATCCATCCATCCATCCATCCATCCATCCATCCATCCATCCATCCATCCATCCATCCATCCATCCATCCATCCATCCATCCATCCATCCATCCATCCATCCATCCATCCATCCATCCATCCATCCATCCATCCATCCATCCATCCATCCATCCATCCATCCATCCATCCATCCATCCATCCATCCATCCATCCATCCATCCATCCATCCATCCATCCATCCATCCATCCATCCATCCATCCATCCATCCATCCATCCATCCATCCATCCATCCATCCATCCATCCATCCATCCATCCATCCATCCATCCATCCATCCATCCATCCATCCATCCATCCATCCATCCATCCATCCATCCATCCATCCATCCATCCATCCATCCATCCATCCATCCATCCATCCATCCATCCATCCATCCATCCATCCATCCATCCATCCATCCATCCATCCATCCATCCATCCATCCATCCATCCATCCATCCATCCATCCATCCATCCATCCATCCATCCATCCATCCATCCATCCATCCATCCATCCATCCATCCATCCATCCATCCATCCATCCATCCATCCATCCATCCATCCATCCATCCATCCATCCATCCATCCATCCATCCATCCATCCATCCATCCATCCATCCATCCATCCATCCATCCATCCATCCATCCATCCATCCATCCATCCATCCATCCATCCATCCATCCATCCATCCATCCATCCATCCATCCATCCATCCATCCATCCATCCATCCATCCATCCATCCATCCATCCATCCATCCATCCATCCATCCATCCATCCATCCATCCATCCATCCATCCATCCATCCATCCATCCATCCATCCATCCATCCATCCATCCATCCATCCATCCATCCATCCATCCATCCATCCATCCATCCATCCATCCATCCATCCATCCATCCATCCATCCATCCATCCATCCATCCATCCATCCATCCATCCATCCATCCATCCATCCATCCATCCATCCATCCATCCATCCATCCATCCATCCATCCATCCATCCATCCATCCATCCATCCATCCATCCATCCATCCATCCATCCATCCATCCATCCATCCATCCATCCATCCATCCATCCATCCATCCATCCATCCATCCATCCATCCATCCATCCATCCATCCATCCATCCATCCATCCATCCATCCATCCATCCATCCATCCATCCATCCATCCATCCATCCATCCATCCATCCATCCATCCATCCATCCATCCATCCATCCATCCATCCATCCATCCATCCATCCATCCATCCATCCATCCATCCATCCATCCATCCATCCATCCATCCATCCATCCATCCATCCATCCATCCATCCATCCATCCATCCATCCATCCATCCATCCATCCATCCATCCATCCATCCATCCATCCATCCATCCATCCATCCATCCATCCATCCATCCATCCATCCATCCATCCATCCATCCATCCATCCATCCATCCATCCATCCATCCATCCATCCATCCATCCATCCATCCATCCATCCATCCATCCATCCATCCATCCATCCATCCATCCATCCATCCATCCATCCATCCATCCATCCATCCATCCATCCATCCATCCATCCATCCATCCATCCATCCATCCATCCATCCATCCATCCATCCATCCATCCATCCATCCATCCATCCATCCATCCATCCATCCATCCATCCATCCATCCATCCATCCATCCATCCATCCATCCATCCATCCATCCATCCATCCATCCATCCATCCATCCATCCATCCATCCATCCATCCATCCATCCATCCATCCATCCATCCATCCATCCATCCATCCATCCATCCATCCATCCATCCATCCATCCATCCATCCATCCATCCATCCATCCATCCATCCATCCATCCATCCATCCATCCATCCATCCATCCATCCATCCATCCATCCATCCATCCATCCATCCATCCATCCATCCATCCATCCATCCATCCATCCATCCATCCATCCATCCATCCATCCATCCATCCATCCATCCATCCATCCATCCATCCATCCATCCATCCATCCATCCATCCATCCATCCATCCATCCATCCATCCATCCATCCATCCATCCATCCATCCATCCATCCATCCATCCATCCATCCATCCATCCATCCATCCATCCATCCATCCATCCATCCATCCATCCATCCATCCATCCATCCATCCATCCATCCATCCATCCATCCATCCATCCATCCATCCATCCATCCATCCATCCATCCATCCATCCATCCATCCATCCATCCATCCATCCATCCATCCATCCATCCATCCATCCATCCATCCATCCATCCATCCATCCATCCATCCATCCATCCATCCATCCATCCATCCATCCATCCATCCATCCATCCATCCATCCATCCATCCATCCATCCATCCATCCATCCATCCATCCATCCATCCAATCTACGCTTTCTATCTCTGCCCTCTTAGTCTCGTGATTATGGAAGGCAATAATTATAGTAACTGAAGACTAATGCTTGTTTCCAGGTCTTGTTAATACGATCGTGATTATAACTACTTACCTGCAAAGTGTCCGACTCGTTGGCTGAATGGTCAGCGTAATGGCCTTCGGTTCAGAGGGTCCCGGGTTCGATTCCCGGCCGGGTCGGGGATTTTAACCTTAATTGGTTAACTCCAATGGCCCGGGGGCTGGGTGTTTGTGCTGTCCCCAACATTCCTGCAACTCACACACCACACTTAACACTATCCTCCACCACAATAACACGCAGTTACCTACAAATGGCAGATGCCGCCCACCCTCATCGGAGGGTCTGCCTTACAAGGGCTGCACTCGGCTAGAAATAGCCACACGAAATTATTATACCTGCAAAGTAAAAGGAAAAATTATAATATAGTTAAATATAAGCCACTATGGCATTTATAATGTCGAACAATTAAAATGTAAGCCAAGGGAGTCGAAATAATTTTAATAGTAGGCGCTGCTGAGAAGGACAGACTTATAGAATCATATAACTTATTTTTGTTCTCCTGAACATTAGAGAATTTCCGATTCTGTAGTTTAAAGTGGTGCCAACGATATGTTGGGTCTGTTTGTTCCGGGCAAATTACTCCTAAATCGATGTCTCCTTGAATTAGTTTGTATAAAGCGGATCTTCATTCGCTGTGTATCACGGTCCCGTACTTCCGAAGTGGTGCTCTCGGGAACAGTCTTCCACAGCCACATTCATCGGAGCGGCAAGATGTTAAATTAAATTTCACTAGCTCGTTATCCTGTGTTTACGCAGCTTGCACGGATGATCACGGTTGGTTGCAGCTTGAGTCGGGGGATTACTTGAGTCGAGATTCTCGAAGTTCGTCTTGTATCGATTGCTCGTCCATCACGTGTATACCCTCTTCCTGTCTCACGGCTTTCACTTCCGAGACTTTAGCGAAGATTCCTTTAAACAGTACCATTTCTCATCTCATTAAATATTACGAAGTAATTTCCTCGAGAGATTTAGACTCAGGGGAAGGTGATGGGCCAATAATTGCTAGCGACATGGGGATTATTCTGCCACTGACAGTATCTTTTAAGCGGCTTTAGACATAAAGGTCAACAGCCTTCCCCTCCCTCTGTCCCTCTCTCACAAACAAAGAGGGAGAGAGAGAGAGAGAGAGAGAGAGAGAGAGAGAGAGAGAGATGAAATATGTTATCCGTATTTATGTGTATTCTGTATGTTTATTTTATTGGAAATGGTTTGAATAGCTCAGAAGGTAGAGCGTAGGCCTTTTGAGTTAAAGCTGGCAGGTTCGATTCGGACGAAGTCTGGTGGTATTTGAATGTGCTCAAATAAGTTACATCTGCCCCATACCGGGAGATTTACGGGCACGAAAATGAACTCTTGCGATACAAAATTCCAACACCTTGGACTCAGCGGATACCGTAAAAGTAGCTAGTAGAAAGTGAACATGATTATTATTATTATTATTATTATTATTATTATTATTATTATTATTATTATTATTATTATTATTATTATTATTATTATTATTATTATTATTGCTACTATTTAATCGGGAATATAATTCAATACTAGGCTACCAAAACCCAAATATTCTTTACTATTTCTAAATTATTCGAATCTCTGGGTGAATGGTCAGTGTTATGGTCCTCAGAAGATGGAATTCTGAGCTCGATTCCGGCCGAATCATTGGGTTTTAGCTAAAATACAGCATATTCCCTGCCACTAGAGAACTAGGTGTTTGTTCTGTTCCTAACATTTCTGTAGCTACCATACTACACTAACGGAACATTTTATTCGCATGCCAGAAGCTGCGCTCTCGCATTCTAGGATGTACATCAAACTATAATAATAATAATAATAATAATAATAATAATAATAATAATAATAATAATAATAATAATGGAAATGAAATCCGCAGCCTGTTTCCAATCATTCCACTGGGTCAGGAATAAAATGAATGAAGCCCCCATATTGCGCCGAGGATAGGAATTGTGCCGGTTACCGAAGCTAGCCGCACTCCTCTGCGGCAATGATTAATGACTGAAAAATGAAATGATATAATATTAGAGAGTGTTCCTGGAATTAAAGATGACAGGGAAAACCGGAGTTCCCGGAGAAAACCTTTCCCACCCCCGCTTTGTACAGCACAAATCTCACATGGAGTGAGCGGGACTTGAACTACGGAACCCAGAGTTGAGAAGCTTGGGACTTAACCATTATTATTATTATTATTATTATTATTATTATTATTATTATTATTGGCTCCAGCTCTTCTTCAATTCGTTCCCCATCGCCTACCTACGACATCTATGCGATCTTCGATGTTTAACGCTCACGCAGTCCCGATGAATTCTTAAATGCTTGATGATGCAACCACTTCGACGTGTCCACCATGTATCCCATTGTCTTTCATAAAATTGATTGATTAATTCGTCGAGGCATGGAGTCATTAAGGCCCTGGGTCGCTTCCTGAGGAATTGTGGCCCATGCTTGTTGCACTGCACGGGTTAGTTGTTCCAGAGTTGTGGGTGGCTGAGGACGGTTGGCCAGTTGTCGACCCATCATGTCCCACACATGCTCAATAGGACTGAGGTCCGGGGATCTGGCGGGCCATTCTAAGTTTGTGATGTGGTGGATAGCTTCTCTGGAGGTGCGTGCAGTCCCGGGCATTGTCCTGCTGAAACATCCCATTAGCAATGTTCGCCATCGTAGGGACAACCACTGGATTGAGTACCCTATCAACGTACTGCCGAGCAGTCATAGTGCCCTCAACAAGCACTAATTGTGATTTCACATTAAAGCCAATAGCTCCCCAGACCATAATGCTTAGTGTTGGCCCTGTGTGCCTCTCGACAATGAGATCTGGGCGGCCCCTCTCACCGGTACGTCGGCGCACACGATTCCGGCGATCACTGCGGGCAAGACAGAAGCACGATTCATCACCAAAGACGACCCTATGCCATTCGTCGACTCGCGTCGATCTTTCTCGACACCAGGCCAACCTTACACGTCACTGTTGTGGGGTCAATGGAACACCTTCTACAGACACACGGGCTTGTAAGCCAGCTGCACGCAGGCGATTACCAACTGTTTGTTGTGTAACGTGGGGTGCCACAGCTGCTCGAATTTGCGCTGCTGTTGCATGGGGTTCCATCCGGGCCATCCGAATGATGCGGCGATCCTCTCTCACAGTTGTCTGTCGCGCTGGGCTTGTGCTAGCTCTACGAGTGTGGGTACCTTCATTTTACCACTGCTGCCATACACGATGTACCGTAGATGCCTGTCGGCCAACGCGTGCAGCGACAGTCCTTAGTAATAATCCAGCCTCACACAGCCCAATTATCCGAGCCATCTCAAACGGCGACAGTTGTTGATAGCGTGCTCTTCTCTGTAGTCGAGGCTTGTTTGACGGGGACAACTTCATTGCACAGACTGCAAGTCAACTACGCTACACCAGAGTCCATATACTGGAGTTGATTCCTCCGCGACCAATCACGTGGGGAGACCTGTAGCAACAATCCAATGGGTCTGAAACTTTGATCGTTTACATACCTACATGGCATCGTTCCATGTCTTGAAAATGAACACAAACGACCAATGCCTTCATGGTGTTGCAATTTCCATTTCCTTAAGTGTATTCCGCTTCAGAATTTATAGTAACATTCCAGTCGTAGACGATATGGAACAGAATCTCAAGCCGAATTTTTGCCAGAATGTCCTCATGTTAGTAAATTGTGAAGAACTTGTTTAATGTAAAAGGGAGCTTATTATTTGTATTATTATTATTATTATTATTATTATTATTATTATTATTATTATTATTATTATTAGCTGTAGTGCAGCCGCCTGGTGTCCATGGTCGTTAAGGCGTTGAAGTCTAAACAGTCTGACACCGTGGTTAGCCGGTTCGATCCCCGTTGGTCGAAAAACATTTCAGAATATTGGCCGGTAGGGTAGGGGAGGTTGTGGTATACACTTTTTAACCACTAGATTGGGTTCCAAAAGCCTTGATTAAATTTAAAACCTCTCCGCAGTGCTCTTATAGAATGAGGGCATACGACGCTGTTGATGGTGATTTGCCCGTCGGATGGGGATTTTAAGCCTTGAGCGGATCCCTTGGTGCTCTTCGAAAGGAGTAGGCTATGTGCTGGCACCGTATTTCATTCTGTCCCTTCCTACTATCATATATCGCGTCATTCATTTCGTTTCAGTAACTCCTCTGATGAGGTTGACGTCAGGAAGGGCATCCGGTCATAAAAGCCCACCACGACTGATTCATCTCACCTCATACCCGACCCCGCAGAGAAACGGGCTTAGGGTCGGAAAAACAAACATTATTATTAACTATAGCCTAGTATAAGTTGTTGATGGAATAATCACTTAGTTAAGATAACAGACTTTGCTCTAAACTAATACCAATCTTAATTTATAGCCACACATCAACTTTCCCGTCACACTGTAACACACACGGACAAATATTAAACTGATTTCGACATAGGTCATCGCAGTAATGTCAGTATTCTTGTTAGAATACAAAATTGTCCGACTTGGGTGTCGCGTTTAAAAGCAATGTTACCAAATGAAAAACGGCACAGTTTCTCCCTTTTCACGAACAATTCTACGTTGGCATTCTAACAGCACTAATTTCCAGAGCTGAAATGACTCCACCAGGGACATTCCGTGAACACTGCTCTGAAGTTTTCTGTTAAGTGTGCACTCTTGCCATTCCTATCGCCGCCTCATAACAGGGATCGAATCGCTGGAATACTATAGCAGGAACCAGTGTCTCTCGTACCAGTAGTTATCAAAACATGTACGAAACAGGGGAATGGTATGCTGGAAAAAGAAAGTTATCTAACACCACAGTTACTTACTGTCAATATTCAAACAGGCTGTTCTACTCGGCACGCAGCAGTAATGGCCTTTCTCAGAGATGTGTTGGAGCAGAGGAGACAAAACACATCGCAACCAACAGTAGTCAAAGTAATGTTATGGTTTATTGATTTTATGGGCTCTCTATGTTAGAGGTCTTCATATTTAGTTTTCTTTTGAATCTGTGATGTAAAGATGACGAACTCCCATTTTCCTATCGTTGTTCAATAGACGTAAGTAATTCTGACTGTGAAGTGTCTGTGGTGTTAGTGCTGAGATATTAGCGGTGTGCTGTTGTTGTAGTGCTGTCTTCTGAGCAATTTTTGACAACACTGGTTTACTGAGTCTTTGAAATTCTCGCCCTTCGTGGCCCTTCTATTTCTCTTGCCGATACATTCATTATTTTTCTTCGTCTATTTCTTCTGATTAGTGTTAAGAGAGTCCAGAAGACAACTTGTACTTCCTCTTAAAACAAAAATCACCGACACCGCTTAGTTACTATGTGCCAAGCTTCCTCCTACGGGGCCTTCCGTGGTAAATTCTTTTTTCCTTTCCGACCCGATGATATGAGGTTCATACACCTTGTGGGGTCTTTCACTTTCACGTTCTTCGTGGCCCTTCTCGTTATTTTACCTTTGTTCTTTGAAGGATTGGATCTTTTCATTCTTTACTGTGAAAACATTGTTATAACTTATGAATAATCTTGAATGTTCTTTTCAAAACTAGGAATGATTAATATGATAAATATGGAATTCAGTGGGGCAAATTAGATCAAATACTCGCTTATAGGAAGAGGAATTATGGATTGTAATCACATACTAAGGGAGATGTCTTAATGATTACAAAATTCTTTAAAATCATTTAGGGAAACGGTAGACAAACAACTGTCATGAAATATGCCACTTGAGTGCAGAGCTGCAGTGACGAATGTATTTATTTAAGAGTGGAAGATACACTATTTCAGTTTCCTGTTAAAACGCCACCAACCTGCTACGCAGGCGCAGCAGGGGGAGAGGTGAAACTCCCACGTGGCGCGTCCCAGGTGGCGGATAGGGGGGTCCTAACCGGCTTGCCGGCGGACTTGAGGGAAATAAAATATCTCTCGCGGACCAAACACACTACCCCCTGCGGGTGGGGGACGCACATGTAGAATATACCCGCGGTATCCCCTGCCTGTCGTAAGAGGCGACTGAAAGGGGCGACCAAGGGCTGACTGAATTAGAACCATGAAATTAATTTTGAATCGTACCATCACGCGGGGAACACCAGAGGTTGCCTGTACTTGCGAGTAGTACCACTAAATTCGGTACGAAATAGGTTTGTGATTAGTAGCAGTTAAAGCCTGGCCTGGTGGATTCCAGTACCCGTGCGTCTTACCCATGTGTGCAACACCGCGGGTCTGGGCGTAGCCTGTGAGTTGTACCACTATATGAGCAGCACCGTGGGTCTGCGTTGCCTGTGATTAGTACCCACTATGTGAGGAACACCACGGGAATACCGGCGCCCGTGTTTAATACACCTAGGTGGGGAACCTTCTCGGTTTGCGTTGACTCTTGAGTTGGGCCATTGTGTGAGACACACCATAGGTCTGCGTTACCTGTACGTATTGCAATACTTGTGTGTAGTACCATCTTTTGTGGAACACTGTGAGTCTTCGCTACTTCTGATTAATACCCCAACATGACACATACCATGGTTCTATTTTACTTGCGACATGTACCATTCTGTGGGGCCTTAGACGTGGATTTTGCACCCCCTTTAGACACCAAGCATCATTGTGCTTTATAAGTGGTTCCTTGGTCGGTAATAATGTTATTTTCGATCTGTATTGAGTCCGATCCACTGGTTTTTGTTTGTTTGTTTTGTGTTTTGTTGAGTTCCTGTCCATCCATTCATTCTTCATGCCATATTTTATTTTTATTTTGGTCAGTGGATGCCTTTGCAATTTTTGTTCTTTCATTTCGTACCATTAGGGGCCGATGACCTTCGATGTTAGGCCCCTTAAAACAACAAGCATCATCATCATCATCTGTTAAAACGATAATCATCTTCACCACCCCCAGTGGATTACAAAGAAACCACCTAGCGATATCTCGAGTGTTTGCTATTATCCGTGCTATAAGTTCACAAAATATATAAACAAATAACCTTAGAGAATGGACTGTCTTAAAGAGGTCGAGATATTAGGACGAAGGAACTAGAAATGTAATCACCCTCCGGACTCGAACCCAGTTATCCCAATATCCAGACAGTATGTTTATCGATTCAACTTGGACGGTCGACACATTAGAGAAGTTCAGCTCTTTGTTGTCGGGTTGCCTCTCTTTGGAGATGACAGTCGGATTAAGCTATTTCTAAATATCCGGACCTTAAGCCTAGATTTGCGATGATTTGTAACCATGTATTTTATTCTTGGTGTGCGTGTGGCACTCGATAGAGCACTGACTGAGACAAACAGAAAGCACAAACAAAGTAACATTGACTCAGGGTTGTGTAATACAATTGGAGATGGGATTGTGTGGCACAGTGTATGAGGTAGAGCAGAGCAGTGCCGTGCCCATCTTCTCGCGCCATCGACTGGCTTCAAAGAGCGAGGAACATCAGTGTACTTTCCAGTTCACGGGTGGCTAATGTGCGGGAAACTAGGACGTCACACCAAGGACATGAATGAGTCTCCTTCCATTCAAACGCGAGTCAAAGGGGCTACTTGCCTACGAGGTCTTAATTAAATTAATAACCTACAACAAAGCATGTGGCCTCATTAAAAGTAAGTTTAGTTTATAAAATACATGATGTATTAGTTCACACCATATCCATCGATGATTCTCTTGGTAAGCTAGTGCGGTGGTTTTCCAATGCCTTCCTTACCGCAGTATCGTGGCCGTTGTTGCTGATCCCGCGACGCCCAAGAAATTTGGTAATTACAGGCCCTTGGCCCTCCTTTCACATGCAAGTAAGATCCTGTTGTACATACTTGGTTCACGGATTCCCCCTGAACAAGCTGGATTTGTCCGAGGTAAAGGTACACGAGAACAGATATAAAACATCAGTCAGTCAATCGAAAAATTTTCAATCAAAAAATTCCTCCAAGGAATTTCAACTTACTATCCTCATCTGATTATTAAATTATCGCAAGGGCAAGGACCGTCTTCCGTGAGAAAAAATGTGTCAAGTTTTATTGCAAAAGAGTGTTCCTGCATATCTGGATTGGCTGGTAAGGAACTTGTATGAAGCCAACTGAGCTAAGGTTAAAATAAATGGTAAACTCTGGGAATTTCAAGTTACAGAATGGAGTGCGTCAAGGCTGTATACTATCATCTGTGCTTTTCAATATCTTTGGTGAGTACATCATGAGAGCTGCGCTTTTGGAATGGAAAGTCAGATTTCCTGTTGGTGGTAAGAAAATATCAAACATACATTATGCAAACGATACTGCACTCATTGCCATTGAAGTGATATGAAATGGAGTATGGCTTTTAGTGCCGCGAGTGTCCGAGGACAAGTTCTGCTCGCCAGATGCAGGTCTTTTCATTTGACGTCCGTAGGCGACCAGGTGGGTCGTGTTGAGGATGAAATGATGATGAAGACCACACATAAAACCAGCCCCCGTGCCAGCGAAATTAACTAGTCTAATTATGGTTAAAATTCCCGACCCTGCCGTGAATCGATGCCGGGACCTCTGTGCCCAAAGGCCAGCGCGCTAACCATTTAGCCATGGAGCCGGACACTCACTGCTACTGATGAGACGAACATGGCTGAGCTCAATTCCCTTGTCAGAAATGTCGGTGCTCTAATGGAACAAGAATTTAACACGGGCAAGACAAAAATGTATTGTTGACAGAGCCGATAAATTAGCCAGCACAAAGAACGTCTCGGAAATGCTAGAGCTTGGTTCACTCATTTCCAGTTAAGGTAGCTGTGCTCTTGAGGTTAAGAGAGGAACATTTTTTTTACAAGTTGTTTCACGTCGCATCGACACAGATAGGTTTTATGGCAACGATGGGGCAGGAAAGGTCTAGGAGTGGGAAGGAAGCGTCCGTGGCCTTAATTAGGGTACAGCCCTAGCATTTGCCTGGTGTGAAAATGGAAAACTACGGAAAACCATCTTCACGGCTATCGACAGTGGAGTTCAAATCCACTATCTCTCGTATTCTGGATACTGGCCGCCCTTAAGCGACTGCAGTTATCGAGCTCGGCAAGGGAGGAACAGCTATTGTCAAAAATGTAATGACGAATTTGCAGTATTTGTTGAAGGATCGCGTTATCTCATTACCACTGGAGGCGAGAGTCGTATCCAGTCTGATATTTTCAGTTTTCTCCTATGGAGCCGAACTGTGGACTCCTCGTGCTACAGACCTGAAGGAAATCGATTCTTTTCAAACATAGTGCTGGCGAATACTGCTGCACATACCGTTTTGGGCAGTATTTTACACTAGTGGTTCCTTTATTAATCAGTTCAACCTCGGAATTCATATTATCATCAGTATGTAAACAAAATGTTATAAATTCTTAGGTCACAATATGCGACATGGGAATGACAGCATAGGAAAACTGATTATTCCTGGAAATGTTTCGAGCAAGAGAGGTTGTGGACGAGTTCCCAGTCGATAGTTGAACATTATCAATAATCTATTTGGGTTGAATCTCTTTGATGCAGCACGTCCGGCCGAGGGCCGCAAGCAATGAAGAAGACTGAACAATAGCCTCTTAGGAGACTGATTCTCAGAGTTGGGGGAATGATAAGAGAGAAACTAGTTAATGAAATCGGTTTTGACTTTTATGTCTCGACCTCGGCACGTGACAAGCTGCAGGTATAGAGTATCTCTCATTTGTTTCAGATGTTTGGAGCCCACCCGCGAGGTTTAGTCGTAATAATAATAATAATAATAATAATAATAATAATAATAATAATAATAATAATAATAGTAATAATAATAATAATAATACTGATTTGGATGCGCGCTGCACAGTCTGCCATATCGTAGTTTCTTTGAATATGCCAGGCTGTCGGTCGACTCGCTCTCCTCGTTTGCGTCATTCAAATTTTTTTCCACTCGCATTCAATGTGTAATATGTAGACACTTTCAAATACAGCAGTGTTTTCGCAAACGTGTCGTTTGGCATAACGTGAAGAAAAGAGTTAGCGTTGTAGCAGGTGAATTCAGGGCTATCTGTTGCACATTTGCAGGTGTGAAATAAACGCGTCGTCAATTGTAGATATACTGCTAAGTGAACAACAGATGGAATTAAAGAATTCCCTCTCCTTATGTACCTTTCAGCCTGATACTGTCCGATTTCATCGATATGTTTGACCGCGTTCTTTCAGGTTGCACGCCAATAACTGCCATGTCGCTGCATTTCATTCACGTTCTTACAAATGTATTTGACTGATTTAACGGAGTCATAGTATTCCACGTTCATATGCGCTTTGTATTTTTACGATAGCAAAGCGAATATGGAACAACCCACTGGTTGTTTACTTCGAGTCACCGTTTCTCACTTGTATGACTGATAATTTACCTCCGTCCTTCTGTGTGATGGACATTCATCGCTTCTGAAACTGTATTGGATAGAAATGCTACAGGTCATCGCTTAGGTCATTTTCCGTCTATCATGCACGGCGAATTTGGATTCGGTGTACCGCAAGGTCCACGTATCATATGTTTCGTCACAACTTCATGCAAATCCTTATCGTCGTCGGCATCGGGTATGTCAGCGCGTATTACATCGTCGATTTCGTTTGAAGTGGTTTTGTAATAGAGCCAGATTAGCATACGTGCGTGTGGCAGTCCTCTCTTTTGCCGTTCCCTGAGTACATCCAGCAGCGCACAGACCCAAACACTTCATGTTTTACCATGAAATCCATCAGCGATTACAGCTTCTGTCTGAAAGCACGTGTCGTGATGCCATGCCCATCCAACGGTGATTGCCCAGGAAGTATGTTGAATATCGTCCCCAGCTGGATTTCATGTCTGGATGCCCGTAGTGACGAACATACGCAATTACATCTTGAACGTACTCATGCAATGACTTGGACTGTCAGTAGTCTATATGAAGATGGCAAAATCGTTAGATTTCCAACGTTAGTTGTATTGCCGTCATTTAAAACTGCATTTCACAAACGAACGTATTCTTCAGAGCGAAACTTGGTCTGACTGAAACGGTTGAATATCAAACGTTCTGTTTCTATTTTCGCAGACAAATTTACGATGTATTTTCGAAATGCGATTGTCTTCATTCTCTCTCATCATTAATGGGCATGAATAATAGTTCAGTGCGCTGCATTTTTTGAGACATTCTTTGTCTGTTTTACGCGTTCCTTGATGCCCGTTATTCCTCAGTTTTATTTACAACTATTCGTCGCACTACTTTCGCTCCACGAGTAGGACGACCTAAGTTTGATCTTCTGCGAGGCATTCCTTTGATGAGGTAAAGCAGATAGTTTGCACTGAAAAAGAGGGGAGAAAGTTATAATAAAAACATAAAAATGAAAATAAAAAATTAAAAATACTAATCAAATATTTAAATTTGAACGCAGATCAATCGACACAGCTCAATTCCAATCGATTCGAACAAATCACTCCGAATTTCACGATATAATTTAAATTCAAATAAAAATTAATGGACACATCTCAATTCCACGGCTAATTGCACTGCAGAATAATAAAAACAGTTAAAAAACGAAACAAAAGAAAAATAAATGGTACAATTTGTTTTCAAAAAAAATATATATATATATATATAATAAACGTGCGAATTTTCACGATATAATTTGAATTCAATTGAAACTCAAACGACACAGTTAAATTCAAGCGTCGAGTGCACAGAAAAATAACATAACACAGTTAAAACTAAATTAAACACAGTGACAAACGAAAAAGATATATAGAAACACGCGCGTATTCGAATGCAACGTTGTGTCACAATTTCAGAGCAATCGGTGAAAAACCTTGGGAAATTTAAGATTTTGAACGCACGAACACTTACATTTTATGTATATAGATAGAAGATGAAGGGACGTTTCACATGTGGTGTACAGATTTTACAGAAAGGAAGAAGTGTGTGAGAAAATATCAAATAACTCGTTGATCTCCCTATAAACCCCCAGTCTGTTCCATGACTTTTAAAATAATATGCATATCAAAACTTGCTGCGGGATCCGTGTACTCTAAATATCACGTTTGGTGGAGATCTATCCAGCCGTTTCGCCGTGATGGTAAAACAAACAAACAAACAGACAGACATGGAAGCTAAAAACCACTGATATTGTTTTTAATTGACCTAAAAGTGATAAATATCTGGAAAATCGGGAAAAATAAACGCAATTACAGACAATGGTCCCCACACAACTTTATTTAAATAAGTAAATGAAATTTTTTTAATCGAAAGATTTCGGGTCAGGGGTTTATCCAAGTCCTGAGAATCAGGATATTCCAGGTCTCATGTTTGCGCATGACATCCTTCTGCTCAGACTGACTCCCACTAGCATGAAGGGAAGTATAAATCAAGTGGTAAATTACTGTAATGAGTGGAATTTGAAAAAGTATGTTCAGAAAACCAAGGTAACGGAATGCAAAAAAGGATATAAATTGTCAAAGAATGAAAGATTATGGATGGGTGAGACGAGATTAGAAGTTGTCAGCTATTTTGGATAAAAAATATGACCAACGCTGATTACAGAGTGTACAAAATTGCTTTTAATGCATTATTTACATCTAGGATGTTGTACGGAGTAGAGATTTGGGGGGTTGAAGGGAAAGTTCATATACAATTATGGGACTATCCAGTTGTACAGATAACTGTGGAGTGAGAATGATGTACCAAGATGTAAATCTGCAGGCAGATTTTGTTAAAAAGATAATCAAGTATTGGCTGAGACTGAAGTTGGGATCAGGTGGCGAAGTGTTACAGACAGCCCACCAATACCAAATGAAATATCAGAACCAAGGATACAGTGTGGATGTGGTACGCAACTACTGGGAAAGTGATTGCATATAGGAGCTAAGAATACGTAAATAAGAAAAAGTTCTTCTAACAGTTAAGGATATTAGAAAGCAACAAATTGCTTCACAGTAAGAGGTCACTTGAGGAAGTTTGTAATGTAATTGTGAGAATCAGGATAAATATAGAAAATATAATAAATAAGAAAATGACGGGCATAATAAGGTGGCTAATGGGTGTACATAAAAGTAAAGCGTACAGAAAACATATAGATGAAAATAAATGTTTTCAGTGTTCTAAAGAAATGGGGTGGGAAATTTTTTAAAAGATTGTTTAGAGACGAATAAGAGATAAATTTATAGATGAGGAGGATATGAGAAAATATGATAACGACAATGAAGTGTATAGGATTGTAAAGTTATTTAACAGAGAGTGGATGCACCCGGGAAAAAATGCAAAGTTATTCATCATTATTAGGCAAATATGGAGTAGTGCGTTGGTGGAAGGAAAAGAAGAGATACATGCTGGTTAGTAACAGAATTGTGTCTAAGGCCACCTTGACAATATACTCCGTTGAAGTCTAGAGCAGTTAGGTATGTAGATTATAGTTATAGTATATAATAAATTTTTCGTCGTAGTTCCAGTAGTCTGCAAAGTTTTTATTTTATTTCGATAGTGTATATTCATTTCAGGATTTCGACATGATACGAAGGGACCGAGGATGACTACTGTGGTGACCTCTTAGTGGGGGGGGGACCACGGAAAACTATCTTCAGGGCTGCCGACAGTGGGGTTCGAACCCACTATCTCTCGGATGCAAGCCCACAACTGCGCGACCCCTAGCCCCATGGCCAACTCGCCCGGTCCCGAGATTAAAATTAAAATTAAATTAACAATTAAATCTCCTGCTAACCCTATAGTTGTGAGTTTTTCTATAACCCATTAATACAGATATTGTAAATATATAGAATACTAGCTGTTACACGCGCTTCGCTCGCGTGGATTTCGGAATCTGATCAAAGAAATCGTTCCTCAGTACTGCAGTAAGATATTATCTAAAAATTACTAAAGTATAAAAACTCGCCGGAAAATTGAGTTTCATTTAAACCAGAACATCTTTGTAAACCACGTTAGTGGTATTGTCTTTTCGAGCTAAGATGACCAGGCTACTAGCAGAGCTAACTCTGAAATATGCGACATAGAACTATACAAGTGAGAAACAGTCCTCTCTCAAATCCGAATAAAAAACGTGTTTCTATATTTTACGAGGAGATTCCGAATACCTATTTCCATGTCTGAAACATCTTCAATTCTTGTGATGTAAGAATCCCCATTAAACGAATTAAACTCCTTTATCAGTCCACAAACCTTCCCCCACCCCCACCTAAGTGGATTTTCCGAAAACAAAAAAAATATACTTGTTTCTTTACTTTTAAAGGAGATTCCAAGTACCAAATTTCACGCTTGTAAAATCTTCAGTTTTTTGTCTACAAGTATACTCGTAAGAAGAATTCAACAACTTTTTCTGTCCTTTTCACCCCTTTAATGAACTTTCCGGAAACAAAAAAGACATGTTTCTTTGTTTTGAAAGGAGATTTCAAATACCAATTATCACGTCTGGTACATGTTAAGTTTTTGAGATATACTTATTTTTTAAATGTACCCACTTTTTCAATTCTTTTCACCCCGTTTGGAGGATTGTTCGAAAACAAACAGGCGTGTTCCTTTATTTTAAAAGGAGATTCCAAATGCCAATCTTCACGTCTGTAACATATTCAATTTTAGAGAGATAAGTATCCCCATTAAGGGATTCAACCTCTTTTTCAGACCTTTTCATCACCCAACACCACCTTAACTGGAGTTTCCAAAAACAAAAAAGTTATGTGATTCTTTATTTTGAAAGGAGAACCCAAATACAATTTTTTCACATTAGAAACATTCAGTTTTTGAGATATAAGTATTCCCATTAATGGATTCAGCCCCCTTTTGAGTACTTCCCCTCTAACCCCAAGTGGATTTTCCGTAAATAAATGACGTCTTTCTTTATTTTTTACGGTAGATTTCAAACACCAATTTTATGTCTGTAACATGTTAAGATTTTGAGATATACTCTTTTTAAGAATTCACCTCACTTTCAATTCTTTTAATCCCCTTTAAGTGGATTTTCCGAAAACAAAAAAGCGTGATTCTTTATTTTCAAAGGCGATTCCAAATACCAATTTTTGCGTGTGTAACATGTTAATAATTTGAGGTATACTAATTTTAAAAAATAAACCCAGTTTCAATTGTTTTAGCTCCCCTGAAGTGTATTTTTCGAAACAAAGGCGTGTTTCTTTAAACAGAAGATACAGTACCAATGTTTATGTCTGTAACATAAGTTTTTGAGATATACTGACCCCATTTTCAATTTTATAACCCCCCTTAAGTGGATTCCCGAAAGCAAAAAAGGCATGAATCTTTGTTTTTAAAGTAGATTCCAAATACCAATTTTTAGGTCTGTAGCGTGTTAAGATTTGAGATATACTTAGTTTAGAAATTCACCTAATTTTCAATTCTTTTAACCCCCCTTAAGTGGACTCTCTGAAAACAAAATAATACCTGTTTCTTTATTTTTACATGAGATTCCAAATACCCATTTTTACGTCTGTATCATGTTAAGATTTTGAGACGTACTCATTTTAAAATTCACCTCATTTTCAATTCTTTAAATCCCCTTTAAGTGGATTTTCCGAAAGCAAAAATGGCGTGTTTCTTTATTTTTAAAGGAAATTCTAAATAACAATGTTTACGTCTGTAACGTGGTAAGTTTTTGATATATATTCATTTTCAAAATTCACCCCATTTTCAATTGTTTTAGCCCCCTAAATTGGATTTTCCGGAAACAAAAGAAGAGTATTTCTTTATTCTTATAGGAGATCCCAATACCAATTTTACGTCTGTAACATGTTAAGATTTTGAGATTTACTCATTTTAAAAATTAACGCCATTTCAATTCTTTTAACCCAAGTGGATTTTCCGAAAAAATACGTGTTTCTTTATTTTTACAGGAGATTCCAAACACCAATTTTTACGTCTGTGACATGTTTTTGGACGCCAATTTAGAAGTTAGGAGGGAGCTGGAAGACAGCAGCGGTCTCGCAGCAAAGGAAGTAGGTTATGAGGACATAACCACTCCGCTAACATTGCTTACGCAAGAAATCAACCAAGGAGAATTTATTCGGGCTTGACCTAACTAATAATGTAGCAAGTTACAATGGTGAGTACCATTCAGAGAGTGGGTGCGCTTCGTCTCCTTTGGGACGCGCGCCGTACCCAACACTTATTTGCTGATGCCCCCAAGGTTTTAGTCTTGGTCTTAATAATAATAATATCAATAATAATAATAATAATAATAATAATAATAATAATAATAATAATAATAATAATAATAATAATAATAATAATAATAATTAATGAATGCAAACAGACTTGCCAAACAGATATTTTATTACCTCTGGAGACAAAAACCGATTACAGCACGAATTAAGAAAACGAAGACGGATATGGAGAGGTTAAAGATCCTATCTGTATCGGTGCGACGTAAAGCAACTAGCAACAAACAACAGGTTAAGGATCTCGGAGGTCCAACTGTTAGAAAGGAGTACATTTAGGAACACAATGAAAAATTTGGAAGCGGTTCAAGCTGCAAGAAGAATTAAGAAGACCGGAAGAGCCTGGACAGACGAGGAATGAAAGCTGGCCAGCAAACGCATGAAGGAGTACCAGGTGTATGCATTAAGTTTTTGCTGTGTTTTGTCGTAAAGAAAACACGACATTTTCAAGGAATATTCATTTTTTGGTTATTCAAAAAATTGGCCATCGGCTTTTACCCACTTCGTCCATCTTTCAGGTAAGTTATGAATACCATGTCAGAAAAACTGTTTAGCTTTTGCGGCAAACCATTCGTCGAGCCACTTTCCAACTTCCTCGAAATTGTTTAAGTGCTGTTCGGCGAGCGTGTGCCCCATTGATGCGAAGAGGTGAGTCAGATGGCGCCAGGTCGAAGAAGTCCGGCGGGTGCGGAAGGATGTCCCATCCAAGGGATTTCAAGGTGTCTTTCACTGGTTTTGCTGTGTGAGATGGTGCATCATCCAGCAACGCCTGCAATTGCTCGTCTTCGCACTTTTGTGGTCTACCAGAGCGCGCACTGTCTTTCACATTGAAATCACCACGTTTAAATTATCGAAACCATGTCTCACATGCTCTTATCGATAGGGCGCGTTCACCACATGTTTCTACCAGCAGCCTGCAGCCTTTTCCTCTTGATTAAATAAGAAAAGCAATGCGTGCCGCAAATATTCTTCTTCAGGCACAAATGTCGACATGATCACTGAACGATACAACACAGACGCTAGTGGCCGGCGGACTCAACTTGCTTGTGTTTGTAGGTTAATGTCAGACGAATAAACTGACATATGTGTCAAATTCATACGCTGCGTACTGTTCGCTGTCACCATCTCTTAGTGTAATCGGAAAAGACTTAGGCCTATGCATACACCTGGTATTGGACACAGAGAAAACTCTGCACGAAGAGAAAGAAATGAATTTGTAGTGCGATCCTAAGTGGTTGATTCGCTTGTAAACAAATAATAATAATAATAATAATAATAATAATAATAATAATAATAATAATAATAATAATAATAATAATTGCGTGCGGCTACTGATAGCCTTGTACAGTCCTCGTAAGGCAGACCCTCCGAAGAGGCTGGTTGACCTCTGCCGTGTATAGAAAGTGGCATGTAGATGTAACTGTAGTGGAGGATAGTGTTGCGTGTGGTGTATGAGTTGCAAGGATGTTAGGTACATCACATAGATCCAGTCTCAATTCAAGCACCTTTTAAGATTAAAATCTCCGACCGGTCTGGGAACAGAACCTAGCGCCCTCTGAACTGAAAGCCAATATACTGGCCATCCGGCGAAGAAGGCAGACATCTTCAGAATATAGGCTACTAGCTATTATAAATATAAAATTGGCCTTTTCGAATTTGTTTCCATATTGAAGCGTTTTCACTAGAAATTAATCTTTCTTCTTTCTTAATCTGCTTACCCTCCAGGGTTGGTTTTTCCCTCGGTCTCAGCGAGGGATCCCACCTCTATCGCCTCAGACCCTAGGTCGGGGGATACAATTGGGGAGAGTGACCAGTAACTCACCCAGGCGGCCTCACCTGCTATGCTGAACAAGGGCCTTGGTGGGGGATGGGAAGATAGGAAGGGATAGACAAGGAACGGGGGAGGAAGCGGCCGTGGCCTTAACTTACGTACCATCCCGGCATCCTCCTGTAGAAGTGGGAAACCACGGAAAACCACTTCCAGGATGGCTGAAGTAGGAATCGAACCCAGCTCTACTCAGTTGACCTCCCGAGGCTGAGTGGACCCCGTACCCGTACCAGCCCTCGTACCACTTTTCAAATTTCGTGGCAGAGCCGGGAATCGAACCCGGTCCTCCGCGGGTGGCAGCTAATCACACTAACCACTACTCCACAGAGGCGGACTAGAAATTAATCAATGCTATATTATTACAAAGGGAAAGTGTTGATCGGTGTTTCGGGGCCAATCGCGGTAACTCGGTACAGGTTTCTGTACTTCTTTCACAATCAGGAAACCTAGGAACTAGGCTTGGGCACCGAATTACTGTACCACTCTTTAACTCAGCGAAATGAAGATTGTTACGTACTATATTGCAGTATTGCACCAAGTCGTGCGTTACACGTTACATCAAAAGGCTCTGGAGAAATTAGTTGCCACATATATAACGAAAGTATGGCCTAATTGCTCAAAGAGTACAGAATGGCGCCGATGAAATTCCGTGGTGAATCTTGCATTCAGAAACCAATATGGAACTCGTATCATTTTGCAAAGTTGCAGACTAGCTTCAGGAAATCCATCGAGCATCCCGTATATGTCCAATCATTGCCTCTGCATACAGAGAGTACTTAGGAGCGGAAATGAAAGGGAAAAATGGAACAGAAGTACTTAAATTACCTTTCTAAATGTGAATTACTCACCTGTAAATGAGATCAAGTGATGAACTGCTCTTATGAGTATAAAAAAGTATATGATCTTGATTATTCAGTAGGAATAGTCGAGTGACCGGTAGTTTTAATCTGTCAGTGTGATGGATGAGGACAGGATCCGTTCAGCCGTGGGATCTACAGAACATAAAATACAAGCAGTGGTATCGTATATGTGAATAAATCTCCTTAAATACGTTCAGATTATAGGTAAATATGAAGCGGGGAAGCTCAAGACAAAATTAATCCTCAGTTTACTTCTCATATGTGGTTACATGAGAGGATGCTGATTGATTGATTGATTGATTGATTGATTGATTGATTGATTGATTGATTGATTGATTGATTGATTGATTGATTGATTGATTGATTGATTGATTGATTGATTGATTGATTGATTGATTGATTGATCAGACTACCCAGCTCGGTAGCTGCAGTCGATTAAGTGAGGCCAGTATCCAATATTCGTAAGATAGTGGGTTTGAACCCCTCTGTCGCCAGCCCTGAAGATGGTTTCCCATTTTCGCACCAGACAAATGTTGGGGCTGTACCTTAATGAAGGCCACGGCCGCTTCCTTCCCACTTCTAGCCCTTTCCGCTCCCATCGTCACCATTAAGACCTATCTATATCTGTCCGACATAAAATGACATATATAGCCTATGATAGATCAGCCGATGAATAGAGTAATAAAGTATTTGAACTTTTATCTATAAATGCCTCACATTACACAACCCCGTGTGTGTCGGAGCAGTAGAGTACACCAATGCTCTTCCAGTCGTAAGATGTGACAGAAGGGGGACCCTTGGGGCTATCAAGTTCGGGCTGTGTGTTTGCTACTCCGGCACCCTTGCCTAAGTCTGGAATCGCTTCCACTTACTTGTGCCGGGCTCATCACTTTCGTACATCACCTTCCTCAATCGATTCCTGCTCCCTTCCGACCCGGACGCTATTAGGTTTGTGAGGATGGCTTTGACCTTTCAAGCGACCACTGCTCAGCCCGAAGGCCTGGAGATTACGGGATGACGCGTGATCGGAACGACGAATCTTCTCTAAGGTTATTCTTGTCTTTCAAGACAGAGGCCACCTTCTCACTCTCGGATAGCTCCTCAACTATAGTTCTCACGTAGGCTGAATTGACTTTGAACCAGCCGTCATATCCAAGTAAATATCCCTGACCAGTCCGGCAATCGAATCCGAGACCTCCGGCGCGCTACGCCTAGACTGCGGTAATTATACTTTTGTTTCATTTATTCGGCTCACCCACTAACTTGAGACTCAATCTGCTGTACCTAAATGAGCAGTGAAGTGGGATAAAATCATACTCTTGATAATCCTGAAAACGATTTTAGGTGCGTTTTCCGACATCAATTCCAGACGAGCTTGGAGATTAGGTACTTCACTTATAGGTAATTCTAACTTCTTTCCTTACAGTAGCCTAAAATAACTACAAATACTCACTCACATTTAGGTTACGTAACTCTCAAACTGGGAGTGTAAGCTGGCGACTACGAGATCTCTAGCTAAGTGTGACATTGCTCTTACTTGCTTGAGTCAATCTCCTCGCATTCAACTTTCCTTTCCGACCTCCCTTGGCCAGTTCTTGTTGTATTAGGACTGAGAGGCTTACGGACTCTCATGTTCACACCCTTCGAGACCCTTCCCTTTCTATATTCTGGTATCCTCATTCTTCAAAAAGATGGTTACCTTTTCCTTTTCTGATTAGAATTAACAGGAGAATGCCCTTGATCTACATTCCCTTAAAATAATAATTACCAACAGCCCAGGGGATTTCGTCTTACACGCATTTTTGGCCCTTCTTTTTTATTGTCGGAACTTAAAACATCACTTTAGATCATTTTAATATTTTAAATGAACAGTACTGTAGCCCGTCTCCTTAGCTGAATGGCCGGTTCAGAAGGCCACGGATTCGATTCCCGGCCGGGCTGAGAATTTCAACTGGTGATGATTAATTCCTCTGGCTTGGGGACGGGGTATTTGTGTTCGTCTTAATACGCTTCTCTTCATTTACATGCACCATACGACAGTAACACACAATACTCCACACAGAGTTCGCGTCGCGAAGGCCATCTATCCGTGAAACTGGGACAAATCCACACCAAGCATCTACTCCAACAAATTCGGAAAGGAGGCCAGGAAGATGAAATGAAGCATACTCTATAGTAAGTTACTTTACTCGGGTAGGAGACAACTCAGAAGGAACGGGTGAGAGAGGGGAAGGAGATGAGACGGTGGAATGGAGAGAGACAGAGAATTGAACTGAATTGAATTTATTGATGATTTACATGTCAATGAGGTTGCAAATCTTCTTTTGTAGCGTCTTCATACAATAAAATACAGGTTTAAGTACACTCCAACTAAATTATTATAATATTAAATGAAACATTAAACTCAAAAGTACTTGCACTCGAGAGATCGGAGGTTCGAGTCCCACTGTTCGTAGCCCTGAATATGTTCCCCGTAGTTTCCCATTTTTACACCAGGCAAATGCTGTGGCTGTACCTTAATTAAGGCCAAGGCCGCTTCGTTCCCACTCCTAGCCCTTTTCTATCCCATTGTTGCCGTAAGCACTATCAGTGTCGGTGCAACGTAAAGCGAATTGTAAACAAACAAAGAACATTAAAAGTAGATTTAAATTTGTACTGTGGTTTTACCCAAACTAAATTGAGGAAAGTTATATACTAAGTTCGAAACTAAAAACATTCTAGACTAGGTAAGGGTTATTCTGCCCGAAGGCAGGTCCGAACCTCCGCAGAGGTGTTCCTGAGCCAGAGTTTACGTGTGGTAGGGTGGCCAGTTCCTTTCAGCTCCTCCATTCCCTTACCCCCCACCAACAGCGCGTGGCAACCCATCCAACTCCTGACCACGCCCAATGTCGCTTAACTTCGGAGATCTCACGGGATCCGGTGTTTCAACACGGCTACGGCCGTTGGCTCTTCTACACTGCAATAGTAATTTTAAAAGATGAGTAATTAAAACGATTGTTTAAGAAATGTACGACTTAAGATTGATAAGTTTGCGTGTTCTCAGCCCATTCCATACTACTACAGGATGAATGATGTTAAGGACTGCGTTAGTTTAGTACATTTAGTGGTATTTTTAATAGAGAGAATAATGTGATCATTTGTTCTCGCAGTGTATTGTTGTGTACTAACTTTCCAGTCAGAGATTCTGAATATTTTCATGTGACTCAAGTTTTGTATCATCGATTCATCGCAGTTACCACATCGCGCTTAAAAGTGCAGTAGCCTATATTTTGCGGGCGTTATTGATTTGAAGCTACATCCAGTGGACAAAGTCGACTGGTGAACACACTTCACGTGGTGTTATCTGAAGGAGAGACAGTGCCACATAGCACGTAATACGTGGAGGGAAAGTCTCCTGTGTGTGACCCTATCAACGCAATCCATTCCACAGGAATGCCTGCTACATATACATTTGCGATATTAAAATGCTCTCTCGCTTGTAGCTCAGAGCATACAGCGGAAAATGCGATACTGATGCTCCGCCTTTTCATTGATACCATAACACCGTAAGTATAATAGATATTAGGTTTCAATTAGGGTACATGGTTCTATGTATAGGTATTCTCAAATTAATAACTGTAGCCTCAATTTAACCACTAGATAGTGTTTGTAAATTTATTGTAAAAAGGAACATTCATACGTTACATTTCAATGAATCGAAAATCATTTTTAGCATCTTAGTTCGTAATTCATATTTAAAATCATAAAATACTTTATGCTCGACGATGCCGAACTATAAGTATTATATGCCAAAAAAACTGAATCTTATTTAGGCTCATCATAGTTCAAATTTCATTACGATACAGGTACTCCACCAATCAGAGTTCAGATTTTCATTTTGATGCAGGTTCTCCACCAATCAGTGTTCATGTTTTCATTATGATAGAACTGTTTGACCAACTAGGTAAGGAAAACAAAATCAAACATGTACACACATATTAACATCAATGCACCTTCTAATTCCAATATTCCACCACCACAGTGCACATTCCCGAAAATTCACTTCGCGAACTGTACAATAAACAATTTGTATTTGAAATAAAGCTAGGTTATGATAACCGTCTCCCTGGGGTTCACTCAGCCTACACCAAAAACGAGTACCAGGTTAATTCCTGGGGGCAAAGGCGGCCGGGCGTAGAGCTAACCACTCTACCCCATCGCATGCCGCGGTTAACAATGGTGGAATCCTTTACCTTCCACTCCTCCAAGGGCCTTCATGGCCTGTACGGAGGTGTCTTTGTCTTTGTCTTTTTATGATAAGCGTCTATCAAAGCTTTGAAAACATATGACATTGTGAAGGTCTCTGATCCACTCACGTAAAATCAATAACTAGGTGCATGCGCTCTGCGCCTGTTCAGTAAACTCAACTGTCAAGCGACACTTCGGTAGAAATTTATGAATATTTAAGGAATAGAGTTGTAATTATCGGCGAGCATAAACAGCCGTACGCAACTCGCCTATAATGGTAATTAAGACACTCGTGTGAAAATTATAAAACTCGCTTAACTCGTTTTATAAATATACTCGTGTCTTAATTATTGCCATTATGGTCTTATTGCAAATGTTCTATTAAAATGCAGGGAATTTAAACCTATAATTGACAGATTATGACTGAACGGAAACTCCTACGTGTGATCAACTGTACCATGCATTCCACCTCTGCTAATAAACAATTCCTGATAGTGCAACAGTCAGAAACCAAGGCGTGACTATGACTGAAAATCTAAATTGGACAGAACATACTACATAGGCAAGTCAATAAGTACCTGCAATTTTGCTCTACTTTTCCTTAAGTTGGCTCTATGGCGTAGTGTGCTCATCAGCCGCTGTATGCCACTGATCTCTACGTCTTTGGTAGGTTTCAGTGTTATCAGGTGAGTACAGTGGGCATTATTTTCTAATAGTATTGACAGTGTGACACTGAATGTGGGCTCATTAAAAATGCTGTATGGAATAAGTTATTGAATATTCTATGAATGGCAAACATAAAATGTAAAATATAATGTGAGTTATTTACATGGATTCCTCAATAAATCAGTAGTACCAAATATTCACTCTGAATTTTTATATTTAGGGCTACATCCAAACAGATAAGAGGCCACGATTTCTCTTAGCAGCAGCTATTTCGCTGTAAATTACCTGACGTATGTTTCTGCAGCGTTAGAATTGGCAGCAGAGAGCGTCAATAAAGACCTCGGGCTTCACGTCGTTTTTGGAAGTTACTATTACCTGGGCTACTCCCAACATTGCGTGCATGCAACATTATCAGTATCATGCAATACGTCGTCAGGAGTCCAATACTTTTACATAAAATTGTATCTGTATGAAATGTAGGGTTCTGCATTTTTAAACAGCCTATAATGACATTATACCTCAAACGTAATATGCATTTTTGAAATACAAGTAAACTTTACTTGTTGTGATTAATGATGATTGGTAGTTATTAATCTAATGACTTGTAAACAGTTAAACGTAAAATAAACAGAGAGATAAAGGTTGACCCTGAAGATGAATATGAAGAGTTTTACATAATAAATTCGTTTAATTTGATTTTAGAGGGGTTAAAGCATGTGTTGCGTTGACGCTACTTAGTAAACCTATCCCACAATCTGTTTACATTTTTGGTTATCGTTTTCCACAGATCGTAATTATTTTTTAAACTCCCTTATGCCTGTCTTATCAGACATATGATTCTGCCTAATAGTCTTACTTATACGCCCTTACTTTCTATCACATTTATTTTTAACTGGGACAAAAACAGCTTCGTGATCACTATTAACATATATCACTTCAATTTCTCTATTGAGCTCATCTAGTATTACCCTCACCACGTCCAGAGTATTCTTCCTTCTGTTTGGTATTTGCAATTTTTTGGTCATAATTCCTGTCGTTCGAATTACCTTCCCAGTTGACATTTGGTAAATTGAGATCACCTGCTACAATCATGTTCCTTTCCACATCGTTTGCCACATTGCTGATTACCTTATAAAATAACTGCGCGTTACTTTCCAGGTCTGTAAACTCCAAAAACATCAAGTTGCCTATTATCTTTAGAGATGAGCCTTACACTTGTAATATCATGTTTGCCATCTTTAACTTTTTCGTAGTTTACATATTCCTCTTTCAACAGAACAGATTGGCTGTGCGGTCAGGGGCACGCGGCTGTGAGCTTGCATCCGGGAGATAGTGGGTTCGAATCCCACTGTCGGCAGCCCTGAAGATGGTTTTCCGTGGTTTCCCATTTTTACACCAGGCAAATGCTGGGGCTGTACCCTAATTAAGGCCACGGAGGCTTCCTTCAAACTCCTAGGCCTTTCCTCTCCCGTCGTCGCCATAAGACCTATCTGTGTCGGTGCGACGTAAAGCCACTAGCATAAAAACAGAAAAAATACTCCCCTTCCTACCATTCCTATCCTACCTCTCCGATAAACACTCCAGTTCCGTGAGAAAGTTTCTGCATCCATTATATACTATAATTTCTCAGCCATGCTTCAACTCCTATTACAATTTCTGCTGAGTATATATCTTCTTCTTCTACCACTTTTTCCCACACCTGTGGGGTCGCGGGTGCGAACTGTGTCACACATATGTGTATTTGGCCCTGTTTTACTGCCGGATGCCTTTCCTGACGCCAACCATATATGGAAGGATGTAATCAGTATTGCGTGTTTCTGTGTAGTGTGTTGTTTGAATATGAAGAGGAAAGTGTTGGAACAAACAAAAACACCCAGTCCCCGAGCCAGAAGAATTAATCAAACACGATTAAAATCCCCGACCCTGCCGTGAATTGAGCCCGGGATCTTCTGTACCGAAGGCCTCAACGCTGACCATTCAGCCAATGAGTCGGACCTGGTAAGTATATATCACTTAAAGAAAATTCTATTCCTTTCTCTAGAGTACTTCTACAGTTCAACACTAACATTTTGATGCTATTACTACTTGACTTCCAGATCTCTGTAGCCTTATCACCGCTCCCAGCTCCATCCCGTTTCCACGAATGTTACTCCCTATAACCATGTTAAACAATCTTCCTAACTTATACGTACCACTGTGGTTCAAGTGAAGGCCATCTGAGCGCAGATCCCTTTCTCCTACCCACCCATTAAGATCTCACTCCCAGTTTCCCACATACCCACTCCATAATCTCATTTAAATTCGTAATCACCTACCAGTCAGTATTCCTCCTACACAGAATTCCACTGATAACGATCTCCGCTTCCTTAAACTCCACCCAGGCTGCATTTACCAGATCACACATGGCTCCAGTATGTTGGTGCTTATACCGGCTTGCCTTACGTTGTTGGTTCTAACGTGAAACACTACACCGCACATCTTCCCGTCCTCCTTCTCTTCTATTTTCCCCAACATCTGCTTTAACCTAATTCCTTGATAAGACTCTACCCTGGTTCCCTTCCCTCCACAAAATTCCCCATGACCGTAGCCTAAACCCTACCCACCTCATTCCATCCCCTCCACTCCTGGTCAACCGTAGATTTCCTGACGGCTGCAGAAGCTACTTTCGCCACTCTTCTCTCCCTCCCTATCATGTACTCTACATTTATCCTTCCTACCTTTTCCTTTCCTCTTCCACACTTATCAGCGACAGTTCCCTGTTATTTACTTTTCCTCTGTTGTTCCACATGTAGCGACTCGTACCGATTTCTCAATCACACCTGTAGAGCTCTTAGCCTGCAATTTCCATCCCCTTAAAACATTAGACCACCTGTTTTATACAATTCCCCCTCCTTCCCTTCACGTCTCTCTTGTACACCCACCGTATTTCGTACATTGTTTGAGGGAGCCCTAACCTCCTTCAGTCCTCTTAGGGAATCCTGATGACCTCCCTCATACTCCTTAATGCCTGGCAACACCCCGAGTTCCTACACTTCCGTTCCTTGGCCATTCTTTAAGGAATAATGAAAAAAGTAAATATAAAATATCTTAAAATTGAAGCTTCCACGGTGTGTTAGTTCTTCTTTTGGGTTGAACCGTCTCCTTTTTTTCTCTGTACATTTCGTACGGTTTGCCGACGTTTTGAATACATTGCAGTATTGTTTGTCAAGGCGACTGAAGTACCTCCACTCGATCCGAGGTAATCATTCTCCCTTGGCCTTATACATCCTACCCTCTCTGGTTATCTCGTGAGAATTTTGGAACCTTATGTGTCACAGCCAGGTGGTGGAAATTGCCTGTCATTGTACGTAACTTGAGGTTCGTCCTGCGTGTTTATGTTGTGGTCTGCATCTCTTAATCTATGTATGATAGGCATCCATGAATTGCTGATTTTATATCCTTACTCTAAATATTTTTCATGTGTTTCTTAATTTCGACAGCCTTACGAATTTTGCTTTCGAGTTTCCAGGGATAGCTGCTAAAATCTTAGTCATGTCAAATTATTTTTCATGATTTATTCCGTAGGAATGCTTGGCTGCAGCAGAAACATCTGTGTCTAGGTTCTTAGTGTGCCGGATATATTCTTGAAGTCGGGTAGAGATCAGACGTTTCATTTCCCCGACGTAACACGTTCCGCAGCCACATTCAATATGGTAGACTCCAGGAACCTGTTATTCTGTTATGTATGATACTGGTGGTAGACGAAGGGTTAACTTCCGGTGTGGTTGTTAGATGGCCTTTATGTCGTATCTTTGCTGATCCTGTCTGTAGTGTTTCTAATGTAATGAAATATCGCTGTTCTGGGCGGGTCAGTCCTTCCTCTCGTGTGTTTTCTTCTACGGCGGCCTTTTCTTTGTTTTCTTCAAATTTTCTAAAAACTCGTCGGATGTTATTGAGCGAGTAGCCATTTCTCCTGAGGGTTCCCGTGAGGTGTTCTTTCTCTTCTAACTTCTGTCTTTATTTCAAAACTATTCAAATTGTTCCTTTGAACTTCACTCATGATCACGTATTATTCAGGGTCTTTTGGGAGATAAGCCTGTGGGTCTTCTGGTCCAGACCCATTCCTTGCAAAATTCTCATGAGTGTAGCTCTGTCTACTGAGGCGTATGCCCTTTTAAAGCCAACAAAGGTGACTACATACTTCGTGCCCACTAAATTATATTAGTTTATTATTATTATTATTATTATTATTATTATTATTATTATTATTATTATTATTATTATTATTATTATTGTACCCTTCAGATGAGGAAGTTAGTCTCCATATATGCCTATTTTTGTTATATTATTCAATTTAGTTCACTTTCCCTGATCGGTCGCGTTGTACGATGTATTATTTAATTGTGAACTCTTTACATCGCAGAAAATCATCAGTACTGCCCTTCTGTTGTCGACATATCATTGTGTTGTACAATCCATGGCGTAGCTCTTTAATGCTCAGATATTAGATCGACTAAATTAAGTACAAATATAATCTGATTGTGGAATTAAAATATCAGTGTTCCCTTTTACCACAATGCGATTCACATTTCCATTTCAGAAATGAATGCGGCACGCTCTAACATTCATACAGTAATTTGAATGCATATATATTTAGTTTGACAACGCTTTAGCGAAATATTTGTAAAACATAGAGAAAAACAGATGCTTTATCCATTCTTCATGTAGAGGATAAAAGTGCATGTAAATGAGCTATGAACATTCCGTGGCAATCTCCACAATGATCTCTAACTAATGCACATTCTCTCTCTCTCTCTCTCTCTGTGTGTGTGTGTGTGTGTGTGTGTGTGTGTGTGTGTGTGTGTGTGTGTGTGTGTGTGTGTGTGTGTGTGTGTGTGTGTGTGTGTGTGGTGCTTATTGTTTTAAGAGTAAGTACAACTAGGCAACCATCCTCTATATAACACTAATCAGAGGGGAAAATGAAAGGGGTCCGACACTTCGAAAAATTAAGGTATCGGCCAAAGGAAGACAAGGGCGTGAAAATGAAAGACTCCCTTGGCCTCGATACGTAATACCGTCGGGGTCTGAAAAGAACAAGAGTTGATCAAGGGAGGTCGGATGGGATAGATGAAAGCGATGATCCTGGAACAAGTAAGTGAAAGCAATGTCAGGACTCAGCTGAGAGCCCCGTGGTCGCCAATCCACGCTCCAAAGTTCGGATCCCCTGAGGCAGCTTTTAGTCGCCTCTTACGACAGTCAGGGGATACCGTGGGTGTTATTCTACTGCCCCCACCCACAGGGGGATCTTTGTGTGTGTGTGCGTGTTTTAGTTAGTATTTAACTAAATAATTAATTATTAACATTATTATTAGAAAAATCGCATTTGTCCTCGTCCCATTGAGGTGAGCTGCATGTACCATTTTAACCATACATCAATCCACCTGCCACTCTTAAATTTCTGGCAGTACCTAGAATCTAACCCGGGTCTTCTAGAACGGTATCTAATAGCGCTAATCGTTGCGCTACGGGGGTGGAAATAGAGAGATATTACGGTGGCATGGCCTGCTTATGGTAGTGTCCCGATGAAAATTGGAAAATGAATCACTGAACAACAACAAAAGATACAACAAACAGGTACAAGGAAACAAAATTATAGAGGAAATTATATCAAAATAAAGAATGGGATTAACGGATAAAGAAGAATGGAAAAATATACTTTTAAAAAGTCAGAATCATGGCTGCGTGTTTGATATGGGTAGAATACGTCTTTCCGAGAAAAATTTAGTAGAAGAGCTTTGAAGACAAACTCGGTGCCAAGCAGCCGTGCTCTTCATTGATCCCAAGTCCTTCCTGTACTACAGCCTGTCGATTACTTCACAACCGTGACGAAACTCACTGTCTACAAACACAACACCCAAGTACTTATTACGACAATAACATTACATTTTTAAATTTCTTACGAAATAAAGACACAACTCCTATTTTATTTATAGATATACGAATTTTTGTCTTCACCGTCCTATTATCCTCTGGTCATCTGTTAATCATCCCGTTTTTAAATACAGGAACGAAGATTGGTTCTAATTACGACTAAACTTCAGTGTTTGTAAATAGGAGAAATTTACTTTTCTATTCATTGTTATTGTTTAGACATTATGGTGAATCCTGTGCTAAAAAATAATTTCGTATTTTAATTATTCACTCAAATAGTTATGCGATTACATCGATGAACCCTTATCACGCAATTCGTTGTGGCAATATAACATAGCGGTTAATATTAATTTTGCGTTGATTTTGCCAAACTCTCTGTTCGAAATGCCAATTACCTGCACTGCGGCTTTTCAATGTGACATCATCGGAAATGACGTGTTGATGAGTAATCAGGGCAAAGCGCAACACAGCTCTGCGCTGTTCGGACTGGAGCTTGTCGTCCTGGAGGCTAACAGATGTGAACAGGAACAGTATTTGATATTACAGTAGAGCGACCTGAATTACAGGTGTATCGAACCTCAGTCTTGTGCAAAGTCGCAGACATCTCTTTGGGAATCCTGAATACCTGATACCTTTAATTTGATACCATAGCAATAGTTGAGAGTGACCCATTCTTTACATTTGAATGTGTAAAACAATAATGTAACATTTTCGCAGTTGTGATCAACCGTGTCTCATGGAAATCGGTTCAGTTGGCAAATTATTTTTTACATATCTCTGATACCAGGATGGAATTCAAAGCTGATTGACTTAGGAACTAACAAATATAAGTAGAGGAAGAATGATTACTGGTATAATGGAAATTTGGTGAATAGGAATGTATTTAATGTAACGTTTTATTTTTGTTTAGATTATGGCATTTATTGTATAATTTCCAAATTAAAGATTTACTTAGGAATTTCACCTAAGACATATGACGCCAGAGCGTGGAGTGACATTAGGAAACCCAACTGAGTATAGCATTGCTCCTGTTTTTGTAGGATGCTCTCTTTGATCTTTCCTTTAAATCTCCATCGCCAGCTCTCTAATGTGGGAGCAGGTACGTTGCGTATCATGTCGGGCCTTCATCAGTTGTTACGCTCCTGATGGAGAAATTCGGAGGCACACAAGTTGCGTCCCACACGGGGTGTACACAGATTTTTTTAACAAGCTAACTGTGAACCTATATGTGAATAATTTTACAAAAAAAAAAAAAAAACCGGGCGAGTTGGCCGTGTGCGTAGAGGCGCGCGGCTGTGAGCTTGCATCCGGGAGATAGTAGGTTCGAATCCCACTATCGGCAGCCCTGAAGATGGTTTTCCGTGGTTTCCCATTTTCACACCAGGCAAATGATGGGGCTGTACCTTAATTAAGGCCACGGCCGCTTCCTTCCAACTCCTAGGCCTTTCCTATCCCATCGTCGCCATAAGACCTATCTGTGTCGGTGCGACGTAAAGCCCCTAGCAAAAAAAAAAAAAAAAGAAACTGAACTTCGCTACAGAAATAAGTTGAGAAAAAAGAGAAAGAGGTATCATGTATAATGAAGAGTTTCTGCAGAAACAAATGCTTGCTTTCCAAAAAATATTCGAAGCTTCAGTCTGAGAAGGCTACTGCATTTAAGAACCTTCCAGTATAAGCAAAATGTTGTTTAATCTTGTTTAAAAGTCAATTATTGAGGGTCACACACACATTAACTTCTACTGAATTCTGGAGTCTTCTTAATAGTACCCCTAAGATACCACTATCTTGTCTTCAAAGATCTTTTCTACACTTACGTAGGGTGAGTCCGGCCCCGCGGTGTAGGGGCGGCCCCGGGTTCGATTCCCGACCACGTCGTGGGTTTTTAATTATAAATGATTAATATCCCTGGTCTGGGAACTGCGTGTTTGTGTCGTCCTTAACGTTCCTTTCCTCACATTCAACACTTTACACTTCCGCAATTCCCAAATACACGCGGGTTCATAACAAATGGTGCAAAGTAGGGGTAAAAGATCTTTCTAGGTCGACGCCTCGAATAAATAGCATTTAAAAAGAATAAATACATAGGGTGATATTCACTGGGGGGCAACCAATGGAAAGCACAGTGAGAAGAGTTAGAGAGGGATAGAGAATACACTCGCATGGTTCCCAATGGCCGTGGTTTAAGCGAACCTATCATTCAATACGCTGTGATATCTATACCAGTTCCTGTATCAAAGAGATGCAAAATAGTAGAAAAAGTTATTCGAGATGACAGGCATACATGTTTTCTGTGGCGATACAAGGAAGGGCTTTAAAACAACAATGTAAACAACAGGTATTTTCTCTCCCTATCTACAGTTTTAGGCTTTAGCGAAAAATGCGCATATGCTGCGGATAAAATATCAATTGGGGCTTAAATTTTCATACTTTTAAACCGAAAGATAAAAGCTCTCTTCCATGGCGAGATATTTAGAGCTTAATGAAGCGATGTTTTTGTCTATTAGCGTGCGCCGATCTGCCAGGACTTACTATGTAGAGGCGACGCTTTTTCCCTTTGTCGCTTTTTATACTTTCAAAACTGAAGTGAAGTTTCCCGTAGATTTTGTCTATAAACGGGTGAGTGCGGAAAACGCGATCTGAAGCTTTACGTTTGTGATATGGTTCGGTCTGCCAAAATAAAAATTTGGGCCCCCTCATATAAAATGCTAAGCCTATCAATAATTTAATATAAATGCAATTACGTCAAGTAGAAATAATGAGAGACATTACCAAGTTTTATGAACAAATGGAGTACACGTTGTAAGATTATTAAAATATAATGTTAAGGGTTTGATTTGCCTGCCTCCGTGGTTTCACGGCTAAGCAGCTGAACCGCCGGAATAATATATCAATTAGATGTTCGTACTAACTCTAATTGCTTTAATTTTTCATTAACATTATATATTCTTGTCCAATAAACATGTGACAGAAGTTAAATATTCTGCAAAATACGTCAAGGAAGTAAAATTTTCTTACTAAAATACGATATTTTTGTATTCATTGCTGTGAATTTCTTAAACATAATCTAGTGCAGCTGTTTTCTTACAAACGTGTCGCTGTGTTGCGAGTGACGACAAGTACAAGCATTGTATACAGCTGTGCTGTGCTACACTCAACACAATAAACTGCTGCTAGATGTAATTAAGTGGCAATTCCTTTATGTACAAGTTGAAAAAAAATATTATTCTACGAACCCGCCTGAAGTTTTCTGATCATTTCCGTGCTGAGTGACAATAAGCTATAACTTCTACTATTTCTCGACCCGGGGCACTTAAAGGCCCGGACCCGCCTGCAGTGCACGCCTAACGTTACGCCCCTACCCCTGCCTGATCTCCTTGAAATTGTAATTTTCACGAAATAGACCGTCCTATGACATTCATGAGTGGCGATCACAGCGACTGCATTGACAACTAAAGGGACTAGCCTATGCATGGTACTGAAATGTTAAAATGAATAAAGTTCAGTGTTGAAATACGTTCGTACATAGGCCTACGATTCGAGAAATAAAATTAACTTCCCACAGTTGTATAAGGCAGTCGTAATTCCAGAAATCTAATTCACACCGAACTGAAATGTAGGGAAATATCTCATAAGCGTTCAATTAAAACGAACCGAACAACCCGCAGCCATTCCTACGAGGCTAATGGACAGGTTCTAGAAATTTGCAAACCGGGCCAGCGATCTGGACCATTTCGATCCCCGACTCTGAAAAAATGCTGTGATGGTGCCTTTCTGAGGTCAAATCTGTTTATCACCCATTCCTAGTCCCGATTTTTAAAATATTCTAAGGGGGTACATTTTTCTCAAGAATGTTACTCTATCGTAAAACTATGTCACCTCTTTCCACAGATATCGTCTGCCGACTTAGATAGTGTTATGCTTGAAACCAATATATTTGAGTATTTTTCACAAGATAGTTATTCCCCATTTAAATTATATATATTTCTGTAAAACAGGAACATTTTTAGTGTCGGATATTCTCCCTTTACATAACATCCGAGAAGAGTTATTATTATACCGTCCTTGTCGAACCCGTCAATTTTAATTACAGTGCTTCTTTTGATTAGGTTTCACAGTGATCGAAATAACATGATGGCTGATAATTCAAGACCTTTTATACCTTATACCGATACGCAGAACAGTTCCCAATCTAACGTTTCAAGCTTCTGACACTGTTACAATTTAGACATACTTACCAGGGGGGCCTTATTTTCTGTTTCCTTTAGAAAATATTCATAAATATTGCTTCCGGGCTTGACTATATATTACCTCTTTTATAATTGCCATTATGAGAGTTTTGGTAGCAAGCTGAAAATAAAGACAGGCAAAAAAGAGAATGTGGCAAGAAAGGAACAGAAGTACACATTGAGGTCGCAAACATAATCGGTTACATGCCGATCAAATAGCACTACGCATTGACTGAAACAACCTCATGAAACCTTTTGGAAAATGTACGTTGAGATAGACACACGCTAAGAGAAGTAGACAAGATTAGCGAGACACTTGGCAACACCACAACTACTGTATATGAGCGTATTGAGCACGGCTATCTCAAGAAGTGACTGAGTAACCCGCAACGCCACCGCTACCCCGATTGTTCCTGATTGGTCCAAGCGATCACAGATGAGACGAAAGACCGAAGGTCATTGAAGGGAATCATCCATAAGAGTAGAACATGTCTACAGTGCCAGTCCTAAGTCTGTAACTGGGAAGAAAAAATGATTATAATTCGGTATGGTTTCCTTGACACGCTCAGTTTATACCTGTTCAGTGTATCTATACAACATTACTCTTAAGTAATATTTCATGTTGTTATAGATGATAAATGAATAAAATCCTTAAAACCATGGGACGCAACTTACATACCCACGAAATAAATGCACGGTCCTTGTGCGATGTAGTGGTAGCAGTCCTGCTTCAAATCAAGAGATCTCTGTTTCTATTTCCGACTCGTCTATGGATTTTAATTACGGGATGAGGACGGAAACAGGGTCTACTCAGCTTCTTGGGAACAAGTGAGAAGCTATCTAGTATGAGGCAACGGACCCCGTCACAAAAATCAAGCCACGCTAAGCGCTTGGCACTCCAAAATCTGGCAGGACAACTGTCGCCTTACGGACTAAGGCCATTAATAACCCGCGTGCGGCATGGGACGTATGATCTGCGATGATCAATGTGCATTTTTCTATCTTTGATGGTATTAGTTTACAAGGACTGTAGAGTCTAATTTACTTATCACTCCGGGTTCTTAGTCTTTTTGACGTACTATATGTCGATAGTTTCGGAACTGTACTTAGACCGGTGAGCACTACAAACGTACATGATCGAGCGAGTTGGCCATGCGGTTAGGGGCGCACAGCTGTGAGCTTGTATTTGAGAAATAGTGGGTTTCAACCCCACTGTCGGCAGCCCTGACAGTGGTTTTCCGTGGTTTCCCATTTTCACACCAGGCTGTGCCTTAATTAGGCCACGGCCGCTTCCTTCGAACTCCTAGCCCTTTCCTACCCCATCATCGACATAAGGCATACCTGTCTCGGTGCGACGTAAAACTAATTTTAAAAAGTACATATAAGTTTTACAATCGATGCATTTTGTAGACGACGTGTGCGACTACAATGTCCAGTATCTTACTCTAAAGAGGAAGGATCAATGTGTCCAGCAGCAGAAGTCTTAGCTCAAGTTGGTGGTTTCGATTCCGACTCAGTCCAGTGGTATTTGAAGGTACTCAAATACGTCAGTCTCGAGTAGGTAGATTTATTAACACGTAAAAGAACTCCTGCGGGACAAACTTCCGGCACCTCGGCTTCTCAGAAAACCATAAGAATAATTAATGTGACGTTAAACCAAAAATATTATTATTAATTTAACTCAGCATGACGTCATCGGTTGATGCAATAGTGCTGCCATCTTGAGGTACTAAAATTGCCGTGCTGCACGGCTCAGAATTAGTGTTGCTCTGGACTCGGCGTAGTAGCACGTCGTTTTTTGATTCGTGTTGGTGAGCTCGAAAAGTCTACGGTAAACTAAAATAGTGGTGCTAGAAATGTATTTCGCCAAATGTAGTGAATTACGGACAATAAATGGCTTCAAAATTATCGACAATACATTTGATATGTAAGAGCAGCTTGTGAAAGTTCCAAAACGTCCAAAATCATTAATGCCGAGCTTCGTAAGGCTTACCGACAATGTCTCAAAGTTAAGCGTCGTGAGGCTAGTACCGAGCTACTGAAACCCCCACCGAGTATATCTACTGGAAAATGATTCTGAACTCACGGATGTGGATACTAATCAGTAATCACCCTGATGATGATGGAGAGGCTCCAGTGTACCCATCGAAGATCTCAAGACTCTGCTTCGCACGTAATATTGACGACTCTTTCCATACGTATGTTGCTTCTTACATCATACACACATAGTGTATCAACTTCTCCTTGGAGATGTGTACATTTGTTTAGACTGGAGAAATAACATGCAATCAATAATATTTAAACCCAACACTGGCTAGATACTTTATTTCCACAATGCCTATTACGCAGTGACCGCGACACAAAACCTTTCGAATTCTTTATCTGATACATTCATTCCTTAAGAGGTCAGATTTTATTATTTTACTATGTTTATTGCGGGGAGGAACTGATAATATATTATGACGTTATACTTTTAGAAGCAAGAAGGTCATAAAATGCAGACTAGCACAAGCAAGGAAGGTCTTTCTTAACGAAATAAATTTGCTTACTTTGAACATTGATGTAGGAATTAGAAAGATATTTTTGAAGATTTTCGTGTACAGCGTGGCATGATACAGAAGTGAAGAAAGATAACTAGCTCAGAAAGGAAGAGAATGGTAGCTTTGGAAATGTGGAGTTATAGAAGAATGGTAAAGGTGCGATGGATAGACCGAATCACGAATTAGGAGATACTGAATCTAGTTGGTGAGAGGAGATCGATTTGACCAGAAGAATAGATAGAGTAATAGGACACATCTTAGGACACCCAGGATTAGTGCAGTTAATTTTTGAAGGAAGTGTAGGAGGTAAGAACGGTAGGGGTAGACCAAGGTATAAATATGACACGCCGATTCGGGCAGATGTAGGATGCAGCACTTATGTAGAAATGAAAAGGATAGCACACGATAGGGTGGCATGGAAAGCTGCATCAATCCAGCCTATGGACTGATCACTCAGGCAACTACATATTATCAAAATAATCGGTTTAAAACGCAGTATTCGTACAGCCACTCGTTTGGTAATTTGCGCTTACTTTTGACTAATTATACGTATTATCTATTTCCATTGCTGCTTGAGCTTGGTAAATACGGCTGAACGACGATACAATTACACAGTACGTTAACACGCGACATGATAACGGTTCAGTAGTACATAATGGATCTCGTCCACGAGCTGAACTGGTACTGCCTATAAACTGCTGTTTTGTTTCTGTAAATGTGTTATTCGGGAGATAGTAGGTTCGAACCCCACTGTCGGCAGCCCTGAAAATGGTTTTCTGTGGTTTCCCATTTTCACACCAGGCAAATGCTGGGGCTGTACCTTAATTAAGGCCACAGCCGCTTCCTTCCCACTTCTAGCCCTTTACTGTCCCATCGTCGCCATAAGACCTATCTGTGTCGGTGCGACGTAAAGCAAGTAGCTAAAAAAAATTGTAAATGTGTATTCTAATTACTAGTCCATTGTTTTCGACAGCGCCTATCAATTAACTAACGTTACACACGCTTCCTAAATCCAAGCGATATGACCTAGACAAGAGTACTGCTCTGAAGTGTGGATCCCTTCACAGAAATACGTAGTTAATACCTTAGAGGAAGTACAGATCAGATTCTCAAAATAGATCAGTGAGAAGTGTTTGAGTATCAAGCTGTCATCGATAGATTATGACTTATTTTGTTCAAAGATGCGTAGAATAATTTGGCCAGATTTCAGGGTTCTGGCAGATTTTGCCCCAGTCTTGATATTGGGGGAGGGGGTAAAAATTAGGACAGTGGTAGCGCAGTGTATGGTCTAAAACACCGTGTCAGCATTTTTTGTCCTGAGTCAGCACCCGATGTCTCTGGCCCCGCCAACACGTAACAATAATAATTTACTGAGTTTACGTCCCATTAATTTTACGGTTTTTCGGAGACGCCTCGCAGGGCCTATTTTCAGGACTAGGTGCCCTTCCCGACGCCATCTTGCCAGCTACCCTTCCCGACGCCAGCTTAGAGGGGCCTAACCTCACTATTAGGCCTATGCCCAGGTGCCGTTCCCGACGCAATCTTGAGTAGTAGGGCAATGGGGATGCGCGGGTTTTGCCGACGCCATCTTGAGCAGTAGGACAATGGGGATTCGCATAAGAGAGCACGTCATTGAGGGGCCTGACTACAAAGGCCCTAGTTGTACGGTCAGATGACCTTCCCGTCCCTTTTTTGGAAGGGCCTAACTACAAGGGCCGCAGTTTTACTGTCAGATGCCATTCCTGTCGCAATTTTGATCCTCCCACTAGAGGGGCCACATATGGCCTAACATAGTTTTATGACCAGATATCCTTCCCTACCCCATTCTAGAGGGGCCTAACTACACAAGGCCCCAGTTATACGGTCAATTCCCTTCCTGACGCCGTTTTGGAGGGGCCTAACTACACACGGCTCCAATTTCACGGTCAAATGACCTTCCATTCGCCATTTTGATCCTCCCACCGGAGGGGGCACATATGGCCTAATCTAGCTTTATGACTAAACGCCCTTCCCGACGCCATTTTTGAAGGTCCTATCTACACCGTCGCGCAATTTTGACCTAGTTTTACATTCAGATGCCCTTCCCGTCACCATTTATGAGGGGTATAACTACACTGTCGCCATTTTCTTCCAGTTTTACGGTCAGATGCCTTTCCCGTCACCACTTTGGAGGGGCGTAACTAAACAATCGGCCTCATCCCTCACCATTTTGGAGGGGTCTAACTACACAGTCGCCATCTTGGGCTCAGCTTTAGGGACAGATGCCCTTGCCGTCGCCATTTTGGATGGGCCTAACTTCATAGTTGCCACCTTGGGTTCAATTTTACAGTCAGATGTCCTTCCCTCCCCGCAGACGTAATTTTGGAGGGGCCTAAATACTCAGACACCATCTTGGGCCCAGTTTTACAGATAGATACCTTTCCCTCCTCACCGACTCCATTCTTGGAGGGGCCTAACTACACAGTCTTTATCTTGGGCCCAGTTTTACGCATAGATGCCCTTCCCTCCTTACAGACTCCACTTTGGATGAGCCTGACTATACATTCAGCACCTTGGACCAAATTTTGGTGGGGCCTAACTACACAGTCGCCACCTTGGGCCCAGTTTTAAGGATAGATGCCCTTCCCTCCTCACAGACGCCAGTTTTGGAGGGGCCTAACTATAAAGTCGCCATCTTGGGCCCAATTTTACGGACAGATGCCCTTCCCTCCTTACAGACGCCATTTTGAAGGGCCTAACTATAGAGTCGCTATCTTTGGCCCAATTTTGGAGGGACCTAAATACACAGTCGCCATTGTGGGCCAAGTTTTACGGATAGATGCCCTTCCCTCACCAAATTCCCCATTTTTGGAGGGACCTAACTAAACAGTCGCAATATTGGCCCAGTTTAACGGACAGATGCCCTTCCATCCTTACAGACGACCTTTGGAGTGGCCTAACTTCATAGTCGCCCTCCTTGTCCCAGTTTTACGGTCAGATGCCCTTCCTTCTTCTTCTTCCTCCTCCTCCTCCTCCTCATCTGGCCTAGTCCCCACTTGTAGTAGCGACAGTGCTGTGACATAATACGCGAGGGCGATTTATCAATTCCGCTTTAACATGCTGCGATTACGTCGACATTGTTATGCATGTTTAGACTAGTTGGTTATCAAGGTTACTCTCTAGTACACTCAAGGCTTTATAGATGTTATAAGTGTGAATTTAGTCTCTGAGGTACTGTGATAGAGAGTAGAGCGCTTTATTCCATCATAACAAGAACATAAATAGCTGATGTACAAGGCTTCAAAGTGAACCGCAACTAATTTGTTTCCAAGAGGTGGCTGTGTTGGATTGCACTGTGTTGTGGGCGCCAGAACTCGTCAGTTTAGTATTTAGCCCACCTTTCCCTTACTGTTTGCAAACAGACGAAGACAATAAACAGACCCAATGGATAGAGAAAATTTAGGTCTGCAGTGGGAAGAGAAACGAGCACCTTATCGCTTTCTATCTATGATCATAAACGCTCATTTGTCAGGAGCAGAACTTGTTTTTTTTGAAAGGGTTATTAAAAGAAAGTATGGTTGCGTGAGTATGTGCCATCAACGTGTGAAATTATTGGCATGCATGAATTAGGATATCCGTCATTCAAAACTCTTCACTAGGAGCATAGTGGAGAAAAAATTAAACAGTCTTTACGACATATGTGCATGCTCTTTGATTGGTTGTGTCGCAGTGCATGCCGGGATGTGAACAATACATGTAAGTTGCAGTTTCGAAATGAGGTCAGTGTGAAAGAAACATTTGTAAAGACATCATGCCATTTCTATATGAAACTAAGTGTAACGCAATTGAAAAGTCAATCGTAAAGTTTTATGCATGCAAAAGGAAACTAAACACTTTTAGTGAAAAAGAGTTGAATGTATTACCAAAGGGATTTTTGGTCAATGTAGCTGCGAATGCTGTAAAAAAGATCTGGAATAAGGTGCCTTGTGAGTGCACTCAAGGTCCTGTTTTTTCAGAGCTTCAAACGTGTAGTTTACATCATGAACAAATAAGTTTAGCTAGGAGAATTTCAGTGAGACAGTGCCGTACAAATAAACTGATTAAACTCTATCACGGGCCTAAAAATAACGAGTTGTCTTCGCTTATAAACACTTATCATCGCAGCTAAAAGAGTAAGCAACCTGTCGCAGATAAAGGTCAAGAAATGTGCTGGGAGAATGGTGAGGAAACATGCTGGGCATGGACTCATCAATAAGGTGATGGATCTTCTTCCTTTTGAGCTTGATCTTTCTAGTTACCATTACTGCGGCCCTGGAACTCGACTTGACGACCGCTTAGCACGTGGTGATCCTGGTATTAATATGTTAGATGCAGACTTCAAAGAACATGACATTGCTTATTGTCAAAACAAACCTGAACTAAGACATGTAGCTGATTAAAATCTGTATCGTAAACCTATGCAGCGTGTGTCGTCATCTAATGCTACAGTTGCTCAGAAGATAGCAGGAATTGTCATTGCCGGTGAAATGAAAGGAAAACTGTTACTGAATAGTAGCATTAAACAGCGAAGACTGCAGACATAATCTATGTAGGAAAGGACAGAACAGGTTTACATGAAGAAAGAAAAATGTATATATTCTAAAATAAATACGAATTGTGAAACATATTGCAGGTGTTGTTTAATTTTATAATATTAATCCTGCCCTGGAGCAAGTCCTAAATTAACTAGTAAAAATAATGTCACTTGTAAGTTTAATATTGTCTAATGACATAGAAAAAAAGATAGGCGGCGGTTGCGAGAGTAAAAAACTCAAGGTTTAAAGTACATACTCTTTAATAATCCATGAATTGAAATTGTTATTAAAACCAAGCCATTTGGCATACAGATAATTTCTACAAAGTCGAATAACACGTTCGATTAAATAGTGATCAGAATATTGTTTTCTGCAGTTCTACGATGTAGAATCCCCTTCAATAGGCTGTCCTGTGAGATCACGAAGTAAATAAGAAACTGGATTAGTAAACTTAACACTCCTGATTTGAAAAATGTCTGTGTTCCATTTAGGGGTGTATCCTTGTAATTGCTGATACGAACGAAATCACCTTTTATAAAGCGATGGTGGCTCTGATCAGCCGTTTTGATTACAAGATGAATAGCATCTAAGCGTGGTGTATTCTTAGTAACAAGACGTGGCTTTTTGCCGATAGTGCGATGAGGTGTATCGTAGGCAGATACGAGTCTACGTAGCAGTTCAATCCGACGATAAGAACCTTGAGCTGTAAATTCTCACAACATCATTGTTTTGAGTGTACGATTAAAGCGTTCTACTTCGAACCCCACTGTCGGAAGCCCTGAAAATGGTTTTCCGTGGTTTCCCATTTTCACACCAGGCAAATGCTGGGGCTGTACCTTAATTAAGGCCACGGCCGCTTCCTTCCCACTCCTAGCGCTTTCCTGTCCCATCGTCGCCGTAAGACCTACCTGTGTCGGTCCGACGTAAAAGAAAACAACTAGCAAAGCGTTCTACAACACTTGCCTGAGATTGCTTTACGTAGAGAAGTGATGAAAGCCAAGTAACTTGAGAAGAAAAAAATTGTTGTAAAACTCTTTACCTTGATCGGTTTGAAGAAGCCTTGGGCAGCGTTCCGATTGTTCAACAATATGTTTAAGTGCGTTTTTGACTTGAGCTGCTGTCTTAGAACGCACAGGTTGTGCAAAAGTAAACTTAGAGTACACACCAAAGACATTAAGTAGATAATCATACTCCTTATTGCTAGAGGCATATGGAATCATTTATACTATGTCTGCTTGTCAGAGATCTTCTTTTCCGCGTGTAATAACGCGTCTGTGACAGTAGGTGCGAAGTGCTGGTTTATGTAACCCGTGTGCGATGCTTACCTTTTCAGGTGAGCTGTTATCTTGACGAACCATTACTGAATAATACCCGCATGACGTAATTCTCTCTGTATTTCTAGAATTTCTGATTTTTGACCTGTGTGACCAGCATCTTGCGAAGCTGTTACAAGTTGTAATCGTTCAACAAGTAAGTCAGGGTCATTCCAGTATCTTGCGTCTACATACGGCAACAAAGGCTTGTAGATAACATTAAGACCCCGTGCAGTGGGTTGATGAGACGGAAACAGCTTGGAAATAAACTCTCAATACTTTCGACTCTTATTTGCATTTACACATTCTGTCCTCTTGTAATTACGCCGTATTACGTCAGTAGCAAAAGGTATTGTTTATATTTTTTTAGATCATCTTGTAAAATTATATCCTTGTCAGGTATTCGTGAGAAAAGAAGTTCTAAGAGTCCTTTAGTAGGTTTTTAGGTAACACCTTTTACGATAAGTCTGTTGCAATATTAACATTTGCATTACCTATCCAGAAACAGTCGTCTTCATAGCGAATACCGTAGGTTGTATCAGTTTGTCCTGTAAAGAGTTTTTCTATATAAGGAGCAAAGAGAGATCCACAGGTATTTCGAATAAAATTTTTAAACTGATTACGTTACTCTGGCGTGTTCATAACCTCAGACAAAGAAGGTAGATCTTGTGTTGATGTAGTAGGTGCTTCAGCAATAACATCTGTAGTTAAAAAACACACTTAGAGGGTGAAGTATCGTTAAGTTCTTCCTCATCCACTTCTTCCTCATTCTCTTCTTCATCCCTATCCTGCTTCTCCACTTCCTCATCCCGCTTCACTTCTTCTTTATGCTTTTCTTGTTCATGCTTTTCTTTATTATAAGATGATTGCTTAGAAACAAAACTTGTAGTAGACTGGGGCAATGAAGTAGAATTAAACATTACTTTCAGTGGCGTAGCTAGTTGCGTTTTCAAAAATAAAACAGTGCCTACTTGAATACGATTAAGCTATTTAAATTTTCGTCGAATATTGTTTCGAGCATGGATTATATGTTTTGTAATCTCTTTGTTGGATGTTGACATGATGGCGGTTTTTTATCAAGTGGTGACTGTAACTCTGTGTTAATTTAGTTGCTATACAATACCAAGTAATAGCTACAAACATTTACAAAAAGTACATCATCAAAGACACCAGGGTACTTTCCAACAAATGCAGACGATGCTCCGGTCATCTCGAGACCACCGACCATATCACTGCAGGCTGCCCAGTACTTGCCTCCGTAGAATACACGAGACAGTACAATAGTGTTTCGGGAATTATACACCAGGCACTTCCTCAGGAAAGCCAATTAACTCAGGAGCATATCCCTTATTACACGTACCATCCAACACCACTTCTGGAGAACGAGTCTATTAAGCTTTGGTTGGACACTGCTGCAGTGACAGACAAAACAGTCGACCATAACAGACCAGACATCGTACTGGTAAACAAGAAAACTGGGACAACTTTCATAATTGACGTCGAAATCCCCAGTGACACCAACATCGACAATAAGTATCATGAATAAGTTCGCAAATACAAAGAACATGCAGGAGAGATCAAGATGATCTTGAAGATGAAAATGGTACGGATAGTCCCTGTGATTCTGTCAGTCAACAGCCTCATTCCACACACATTAAAGGAGTCTGCAAGAACTGAGTCTTCCACCGAACATCTACAAAATTATGCAACATTCTGTCCTCCTGTCAACATGCAACAATGTGCGATCGTTCCTCTCACAAGAATGAAGATCGCGTGATCTAGAGTTTTGTATTTACCTGCACATCAATGTTTGTATTATAATGTGTAAATACTTCAATTATTGTAAGGCACTTGGTGCATCCAATGCCCCGTTATTACCCATATTTCCTGTGGAGGAGTGTACGTTATTATTGTTATTATTATTATTATTGTTATTATTATTATTATTATTATTGTTATTGTTATTATATAAGTCGTCGAGAGTCGACCTCCGGATATCTAAACTACGGGTCAGGTCCACATCTGGTAGTGTTAGTTGGATATTTTAAGTACAAAATTGTTCCGAGTACAGCCTAAGTCACTGACGAGCGCGGTGGAGAGTCCCGGTAGACCGAGAAGGGATCGCAGGAGTAGAGTGCAGGAAAGAAGTGAAGATCTTATAGATAATGATTGGTGTGGGGCGATACAGGGCGATCATAGGAAGATGGCAGGGAAGAAAGAAGAAGCGAAACCAGGAGAGTGTAGAATGGAAATGGGAATTAAAGGAGAGTTAATGGTGACAGCGGCGGTGATTATAGTATTGCTTTGGATTGGGGGAGTTGAACTGAACCCCGGCCCGACTTCCAGTGGAAACATGAGTTGGGAAGACATGGAAGCAATCACAAGGGTAGTAAAAGAGGTGGTTGAAGAAGTCTGCCCTTTCGAGCAAATCAAAAATATGATACAAGAGCAAACGAGGGAGTTCAACAAAATGAAGGAATGGTTCCGAGAAAGGGAAGATGACACAACATCCCAAGTGAGGAAAAATTCCGAAGTAGTTGCAGCATTAAGAGAGAAAATAGGACGATTAGAAGAGGAGACGCTGAAACTCAAAGCAGAAGTGGAAGCCAGTATTCAAAATTGCAGGAAGAAATGCCTATTTGTATATGGTGTGGTGGACTAATTCAGGGGAAAATGAAAATGAATTTTAGTGAAGTTGACATAGACATAGACGATGTGCAGAGAATAGGGAAAGTTAGAGTTAACAGGCCCATTAAAGTTCAACTGCTTGCCACGTTGATGGCCGATATTGTGACTGGAAATGCGGGCAACATCCAGAGAGAAAAAATATGGATCAAGAGGGACGCGGGAAGCGAAGGGATCAGGAATGCAAAAATCCTCAGGAAACATATAATACGAGCTAGACACCAAGGATTGAGAGCAATTATCAGGGGACAGGAACTATTTGTGACAATCGACAGCTGGAGTAGAATTTGAACCGTGAATAAATTGATGGATTTCGGAGAGAAGATGGAACAAGAGGAAGTAACGGAGAGCAGTATAATGATTACTGGGGAAGATAGACAAGTTACAGTTATAGTTATAGTAATATCGAAGAAGACGGGGAAGGCAGTAAGGAAAATACCAAGAGAAGCAGTAAGCTGAGCGAAGAAAAGCAGGGAGAGGTGCCAAGTGAAAGTGTGATCATAAACAGTGATAAGGAAGGAGTAGTGGACAAAGGGGGCGACAATAAGTAGGTCTAGGGATACAGATATGGACACCGTTAGAGACAAGGAAAGCCAGCAGATTGAATGTAGTGAAGAAACGGAGGCACAGAGGAAAAAGGAATGGTCAGAGGCAAACATAAAGAGATTAGAGTTGTGTATGAGCGGAGGGAGGAGCAGGAGCTTAAGGGACACGTGGGGAATGAGAAGAAACGATGAGGATATTGTAACAAGAAGCAAAAACGCTAATAAAGTTAGAAGGAAGTAAGAAAATAGGTGCAGAAGGCAGGGTGGCAACATAAGGAGTAAGAACGGTGTCTTTATGTTAGCTGGGTACGGGGAGGTGACCTAGTGTGTGTATCAACTGTAGGTGAGCTAAGGGTGAGGAAGTCATTTAATTGTTATTTAATGTGTAGATTGGGAGTGGTGTAATTGGATTGGTACAGTAAGTGTGCTATTAGGTAGATGTGGTGGTATGGTGGATAAAAGAGTGAAGGCACTATGGTATTTAAGATAAGATGTTTAGGAGTTCGGAGTTATTTTGTGGTTGGTGTTTGGATGGCGAGATTATTGGTGAAATATGATTTGGAGTTGTGCTTGAGGATAGGTAATAAAGTGGTATATTTATTGAAAGAGTTTGGGAGCAGTGTAATTAGATTGTTATGCAGAAGGAGTAGATTTGGTGATATGTGGGAGTGATTGCAGTAAGTGATGGTATGTGTATATTTGAATTGCCTTGGCTTGTTAAAAGGTAATTGTATGTGAAATGTCTAGTGTCTTGAATGTGTATTAATTGTTAGTAAGCTAAAGGGGCCCATAGCCGTGGAATATTATTGCGCAGTATCGGGGTTTGTGCAATAAAATTGATAGTGTGTATTTAATATTGAAGGGTTGTGCAATATATTGTACGAAATCAAGAAAGTTTGAAATATATTGCGCAAATCGCAAAATACTGTGCTGTGTGTTGGCAATATTGTGCAATATCCCGTCCTCCCGCCAGTTGGTATCAACAAGCGTTGGAGAAGGTATCGTGATGGCAGGCAAAAAGGAGGATAAAAAGTTTATTTTGGAGTTTATCGAAGTGTACCATGGCCTTCCGGCTCTGTGGGACGTTAAGAGCAAAGCGATGAGTTCATCATACAATTCACCATTCATGCGCAGAAAGTTTCGAAAATCATTTGGTTCCCATTTTCTCAGTTCATGTAGTAAATTTTCATGAGTGTACTTTTCTCTGTCTAGAAACCACTGTTTGGCCTTTGTGCTTATTTTCCGTTTCTGCTTCTTTTTGGCACTTACGCCCACGGCGATCAAAACGCAGCAAAGATCAGTGTCACTCAATATAATCACCAAATAAAATACCGGCATGGACTGACTATATATTGCAACGCATATTGCACGTCTATAACCGCGTTGCACAATATATTGCACAACTATCAATATTATCTCCACACGATTCTATTTTTGCACAAACTCGATTTTTGTGCAATAATATTGTACGTCTATAGGCAGCGAGCAATATATTGTAAATCCATTTTGCGCAATAATATTGCACGTCTATGGGCCCCTTAAGAGTGAAGAAGTCATTTAATGGTAATATAATGTAGAGTTGGGGGTGGTGCAATTGAACTGTTACGGTAAGTGTGGTATTAGGTAGATGTGAGTGGAGTAACGTATAGAGGTAAATGTATGTGAAATGTTGAATATCCTGTGTTGATAGTATAATGGGATATGATACGAGGAAGTAATTTGGTGTGTGTATTAACTGTAAATGAGCTAAGAGTGAGGAAGTCATTTAATTGTTATTTAAGGTGGAGTTTGGGAGCGGTGTAATCGGTTGGCTACACTAAGTGTGTTATTAGGTATATGTGGTGGTAGGGTGGAGAAAAGTGGGAAGGTATTATGGTATTTAAGTGAGTGATAGGTATATGTTTGTTTATTGGATTCAATGGTGGTATGCTTATGGTTAAAGAGAGGAGGTGAATGAGGTGGTGTTGATGGCACATGGTGGTAGATTTTGTAGAGTGAACGTAATGGTGACGTGTGTCTTGGAGATACGTTTATAGTTAAGTTGGTATATGGTGATGTATATCTGTATAGTAAATGTAATCTTTAATGTCGGGGTTGATTTTGAACAATGTTGTTTCGCAGAGTATTTAGTTGAAGAGTTGGAAAGGTTGGATGGCTTTTTATACTGCGCAATTGAATATGAAGTGGAGCTCTATGTCTGTATAGTAAATTTAATCTTTAGTGTGGGGGTTGATATTGAGTAATGTTGTTTCGCGGAGCATTTAGTTCAAGAGTTGGAAACGTTGGATTGCTTTCTTTTTGCGCAATTGAGTATGAAGTTTGGAGCTCTAAGCAGTACAGTGCTTGTTTGGTAAAATAGATAAGACAGCTCTGCAGATTGAGTAAATGTAGTGAAGATATTAAGTAATTTAAATGGTAGAGGATTGCCCTGTGCAACAGAAAAGTCAACGCACTCAGCGGAAAACGTGATGTTGTCATGGTCCGCTAGGAGTGGCATTGTGTTGCCAGACTGGCTTACTCAGGCAAGCAAATCTGGGACATGGTATATGTTGCGTAACCCTGACAGATGCGCAACTTTTCCAAGTCATCTGGTTATCAGCACCAGTTGCTCATTGCCATTTTAATTTTGCCTGTTTGTCATTTGTTCATCTCATATGCCGTTTGCCGCAATGCCATGGCAATTGGACCTCCGAGAAGGAGTGGTTCAAGGGCCATATATAAGTATCAGTTGTTCATTCCATTGCAGTTTATTCTTTCTTATAGGCTGGATATTGTTTTCTCATTCAACAGATCAAATGGGTATTTGTTACTGTAGATCTGGAGGAAAATAATAATAAAGATTGGACATAAAAGTGTTCTCTTAGCACTCTATATCGTACGATGTTGCCATGTAAATGATCCGTGATGAAACATCTGTTGTTTGCTCAAAAATATTATTAAAATTCGATCATAGGCCGTCCAACAAAGATTCGACGCTCTGCCGCCTGGTAGCGTGAAACAGAACATAGAGATTGACACGCATTCTGCCTAAATGGCGTCAGATTTGAATAATTGCTCACTGTAGCTAAGGCCGTATTATTATATATTATATGCTGGGTCTAAATAGAAACAGTATTCATAAGGACAGTCATCAACGGTTTAAATCTAAAGTTCTGATGGTCAAGGTTTTTTGTGTTACCTGAATGTACATTGAACATAAAAGGTGTAGATAAAACGAAATGTAATAATAATGTTTTATTTTGTTGCAGGTAAGCTGGAAATTACCTCCTCGAATGTGCTCATAACCGATGGTACCTCCTGCTATTTCGTCAGCTGACCTCGTACGTCGATGTGAGTTGTTAAACATTTCTCGGTCCATTATACGCACTACTAATAATAGCATGTTATATATCGGCCAATAGTTCATATGAAGCACGTGATAATGAGGGCAGTCTAATGAGGGCATGTTCATAACAGTACAAAAGGATATTCACTACGCATCAATAGCGATGTACATTACAGACCGTTCTTTACATAATTATGTACCTTTTACTTTGATATGCTGAATAATTGAAGATTTATCCTGCCTGGTTTCACGTTAAAGTGATTTTATGATACTGTTATTGCACATTATCGAAAACCATTATATTATAAATATGGTTGTCTACAATTCTACTCTATTAAGCGAGCCAACCGCTGTCGATCTCTGTCGATGGAGGAGATAGAACGTTGGAGGCTATTCAGTTCTCCTCACACATAAAGTGCTATGAATTCTCATATTTCGCTATACAGAATGTTATTAACTTACTGACCTACTGCAGACGTAACACGGGATATAAACAAATAGGCTTAGATATTTTACCTGTAGTAATGTAACGAGAGAACCAGATTTCATCAAGAAATTCTGTATTTATTTTGGTTGTTTAACGAATAAATACACAATCAATTAGCTGGACTAGTGAGCGGTGATAAGAAATTAGGAATGTGGAAGCCCAGCAAGGATGACATAAATCTGTTTCTGTTAAACTGTAGAAGTATTGTAAGGAAGGGAAGAGAAGAGAATTAAATAATTTTTAAGATATATATTTACCATAATATATTTTAATAGGAGTTGAATCATGACTAAGAAAAAATATTATGGATGGGGAAAGTTTCATGCAGACAGAAAAGACTCGAAAAGAAGGGCAGTATTCATACTGATGAACTGGAGGTTTGTATGTGACGAAAACGTTAAGAATAAGAAATTTCAGAGGTAGGTTTATATCTCAAATAATAGACATCTTGATGCTTTTAGGTTGTACAGAATTGGCAAGTGTGGCGCTGACGCTGATGCGGAATTGTTCGATATGATACTATAATCTATAAGCTATGTGGGGTACGACACAGAAAAGAACGTGATTGTAGCGGATTATATCATTTTACCAAATGTTAATTGGGAATGTAATACAAATGACAGAAAGCGTGACCAACTAATGGTAAATAAGTTAATCTGAGAAGAACAACTGAATCAGAAAGTGACGGAACAATCTTAATGGAGAAATTTCGTAGACGTGGTGCTGGTAAATCCAGATAAACTCTGTAGAGGTACGGAAGTAATAAATGGTATAAGTAACTAGGAAGCTGCTTTAGTTAAATAATAAACGTTCACACCAGGAAAATGCTGAGGCCACGGCCGCTTCCTTCCCGCTCCTAGATCCTTCATACTCCATAGTCACAATGAGACCTATCTGTGTTGGTGCGACGTAAAGCCAAATATAAAAACAGAAAGAAAGAAAAATTAAAAGCTATAGAAAGGAAAGCTGTGAAACTAGGACTATTAGACAATACCATATGGTTGAGAATAGAGGCATGGGGGAGTTTTTAAAAGGAATTATGATCAGTGGATAATGGTAAGTAGAAATGTAAACAGCCTATGGAATGGGTTTTATGCAATTGTTGAGGAGTTTGAAAGTAGGTATGTAACTTTAAATGTGGTAAGGAATGGTAAAGAACCATTATATTACAGTCGAACCTGTCATAATGGACACCTTTATTCCACGAACACCTCCATGTGCGGACATTTTTGCACGGAATAGGTCTCATTTTACATAAGACACGTGTTAAATAAGCCTCATATAAGCGGGTCCCTCGAATTACGGACATTGCCATTAGTCGCGTCCACTTGTCTTAAGCGGACGCTTTACACGTTCCACGACACTTCGTTTACACAAGGCTATGCCATTCTTTCTATTAATATCATTCTGCAGACATGCATGAATTCCTTTGAATGTTTGTACTATTTCGAGTCCAAACAGAATAGATATGAAACATACATAGGAATGCTGAAGTTGCCATGAAGTTAATTGTTCAGTACATGGTTCTTTCATAAACATTTATTAGGATAGTCTTGTGTTCTAATTATTTTACATTATGAGAATTCTAGCTGCCGGTAAATGCTGCCAATGACTGTTTACTCACAAGTTACCAAGGGATTTTCTGGCATATTTTGCGTCATTCAATTCACAACTCAGACTATCACTGATAAAGTCGACTTCAGGTAGTTCAGTTAAACTTGACAAGGAAAAGACTTTCATGTGCTGATTGTTGAGGCAGAAATACCATTACATTTCAATCGCCCAGTAAACATGAGTAGGACGAACGAACGTGTTTAGATCTCGAGACTAGAACATTTGTATTGCGAAATGGCTTTCAGTGAGAAAAGATCCCTGAAGTACTAAAGTGCAAAAAAACACAGCCAAGAATAAAATTGAAATTTTAAGTGAGTGGGAGGAAAATAGAAATCGAGGAATGAGAAGAAATTGGGAGTCAGTTTTCACTGAAGTGGATATTGTGGTATGTGAATGGTTGAAATGTGTTCGATGGAAATCTGTTAGTCGGACAATGTTACAAGGAAAAGCGCGAGAAATAGCAGATAACCTGAAAGTAGAGGCCAATTGAACTAATAACTTGTGTGTCACACTGGGTCGGTATTCCCTTTCCGAGAACACTGCAGGAAGGAAATATGTGCTAAATTTGTACACCCAGCTGAATGATTACTTCCCGAAGGTAATGAAGGTAAGGGCTATAAAGTCACATTTAATATCTCCCAGGCAAATATTTAGGTCGAAATTATTTCGAATAATCAAAATAAAGATGCGTGCTTATATTTAAGGTGGATGTTCTTTGCCGTTAAAATGTTCGATTAATTTCTACAACCTTGTTTATCGGACACCTCTCTTAACGGACATATTTTCACGGAACCGTTGGTGTCCGCAGGAAAGAGGTTCGTCTGTATAACAGAGAACTAAAGAGAGAAGGAGGCCCAGATTAGAAAGAAATAGAGTCAGGAATGTGTGTGGAAGTAAGGAGAGATTGAAGAAACTTACTAGGAAATTGAATTTAGCAAAAAAGTTAGCTAAGAATAACACGACGGCCAACTTATTTGGCACTATTCAGATTCTTCAGATAATAATAATAAAAAATCAAATTAAAGTAAAGGTGAACTGAAAATGAGTATTCCGTACAATTGTGGGTCCAGTCCAGCATAAGTATTCTATTTCACAACGAGTAAGTATTTACGCTTCGTATGTGCTTGTAGAATCCGCCTTTTGTCAGGAGATTAATGCAAGAAAAATTATCTGACGTTAACGCTTCCTCCTCCATTCACTATTATGTTTGTGGATCGTTGAGAATTTAAGGATACAGAACAAATCCGCACGCCTTAGAAGAAATGAATATAATCACCCTTCAGGAAATACATTCCCTCAAGGGGATTAAGGGGAGTTATGGGTAATTTCATTACTCGACGTAGGATAGGTTTGGAAAAAGAGGGAAAGCAATGGAATGAACTCGCACCACAGAGAAAGGAACTTCTTACTGCACCATTTTGTAAAGAGGTAAAACATATATATATTTAACGAACCTTTCTGTATATTATGGAATTTTCTTATTCATTCAGGTGGGCGTAGTACGGCGGGTGCGGAAGGATGTCCCATCCAAAAGATTTCAAGCTGTCCTTCACTGGTTTTGTTGTGTGAGACGGCGCATTGTAACAAAATCACTTTGCCATGTCTTCTGGGCCATTCCGGTCGTCTTTCGATCAATGCGTGATTTAAATTAATTGTTTGTTGACGATAGCGTTGTGCAATAACGGTTTCGCCGGGCTTCAAGAGTTCATAATACACAATACCGCTCAGGAACACCAGACATAAAACATGGTCTTCTTGCCAAGCAATTAGGCCTTGGTGTTGAAGGACCGGCTTCGCCAGGAGACAGCCACGATTTTCTCCGCTTCGGGTTTTCAACATAAATTCATTTTTCGTCAACCGTCACAACTCTGTACAGATATTTTCTTTCGTGGCGTTGAAGCAGCATTTTGGTACAAACCTAGTGTAGGCACTCCAGTTTATAACACACAACGTCGCGAAGAAATATATATGAATTTTACCTTAAAGTCCTTCTAAGAAGAGTGATGTGTCCATTACGAATGCCAGGGACCCACCTAGCCCGCCCACAAAGATACATTTACATTTATAACCTAATGAAAGATTTCACGCGCCATTCACCATTAGTCGGACCGCTACGAGCACGGCCATTGACCGACATCACGTCATTCCCAGAATTCCTAACTTGCTGCTTCCGTTACCAACGGCGCAATATAAAAACACAGGAAGAATCACGACAAGAAGAAAATCCAGTTTAGTAGCTGTGACCTTTCTTTACAAATCCAGGTGAAGCTGTCATGAGAACAGTGGCCCCCCCACACTCCCTTCGAGAGGCTCTTAACTATCGCCGCGGCGCATACTGCCCGCACAGCAAGAAAAAAAGTTGAATTTAGTGGTTGTAACCTCGTAACATTTCGTTGGACATTTCCTTAACAGTTGGTAATAGTTTGAAGATCGCTGGCAGACCGTAAGGACTCTCCTATCGGCAATCCTGTGAAATATAAAAGAACATCACCTGCCGCCGAGCCTCCTTGTAAAGCGAGCAGAGTGAGTGGAGTGCCTACACTAGGCTTCTACAGCGATTTTCCATTTGCCGTTAATTCAAATCGTGTGGGACCTATTTACCGAGTTTATTGATCTTCCCCATTGCTTGTAAACGCCTGATGATTGTTTCTTGTCACACATTTAATGCTTGTGCCAATTGCGGTTGAGTTTATTCCCAGAGCACGCACTGTCTTTCACATTGAAATCACTCCGTTTAAATTGTCGAAACCATGTCTCAGATGTTCTAATCGCTGGAGCGTCTTCACCGTACGTTTCTACCAGCAAACGATAACTTTCCACAGCATTTTTCTTTTGATTAAATTAGAAAAGCAATGCGTTCCTCAAATATTCTTTTTCAGGCTCAAACGTCGACAAGATCACAGAACAACACAACACAGACGCTAGTGTTTGGCGGACTCAACTTGTGTGTGTTGGTAGGCGAATGTCACACGAACAAACTGACGTTTGTGTCAAATTCATACGCTGCGTACTATTCACTGGCGCAATTTCTTAGTGAAACTGGAAAAGACTTACGCAAACACCTGGTAAATTGAATGAATCACCAATGGAAAACTAAAGGATCTGCGCTACTTCGCTCATAGATTATTCTCGAAGGAGCGATTTTTGCCAAGTAGAGAATTTTTTAAGATGCAGGGACTTCACCCCTTCTAGTGTAGCTGGGTTATCCTTCCATAGATTTTCTGAGATAATGTGTAAGGCGTATGTCGTGATGGAGTCTGTTTGTACGTAGACTCGTTTCTCTCACCAACATGTAAGTTATTAGGAAGGCTCTGCCATCAGTTGAATATATTTGGAAGCTGGGAATGATTAGAGAATCAAAGAGTTTTAGCAACAAAAATAATTATTTCCTTATCAGAGGAAGTGTATACTCTCTGACTTGACAGGTAGTAATCAAACATAGCGATGGCATTACTAGGGATGGAAATCACACATACCAGAATATTAATGAAAGTGTTAGTCGATTATCAACCCACTAAACATAATATATTTCGGGTTAGGGTAAGTCTTCACCTGCAGTTATTGGAGTGATCATTTAGTGATTTGATTTTACGATTGCTCGAAGTTGGCTGAACTCAGAGGCCTATCCATGTATCATGATTTTCCGGCAGATAATTCCGGAGAGAATTAAACAGAAATGAAGCAAATTGCTCAGTAGAACGCACGGACGGATTTGCCAAAGCTGTTTTTAGTAAACTATTTTAATACTCTAATATAGATAGTAATAATAATAATAATAATAATAATAATAATAATAATAATAATAATAATAATAATAATAATAATAAATACAATAACATGAATGAGAAAGAAGCAATTCAAGAACGTGCAAGAAAGATGGAAACTGCGCTTAGATTATGTCAGAACACCTACAAATCTAAGTCACTCTTCTACCAGGCCAAATTCAAGCACTACAGCACGATAGTCAAATCTGAATGTTTATACGCAGCTGAGACAATAGCCACGAAGGGACACTCAGATTTGGAAAAGAAAGAAAGAAAGGAGGTTCCTTAGAAAGATTCTTGGACCCATAAAATCATCAGACAAGTTTATGTTTCGCATGAGACCAAACCGAGAACTATACCAACATTTTGAAAACATCACCACCATGATGAAAAAGAGGAGATTGACGTTCTACGGACATATTAAAAGGATGGGATCGGAGAGACTCGCCAACAGGATCCTCACCTTCCAGGAGAACAGGAAGACACAAGTCCCATGGGTTAAAGAAGTCCACCGAGATTTAGAAAAATGTGGCATCACGGCAGAAGATATAACAAACAGAAAAATCTTCAGGCTGAGAGTTGCGGAGGTGAAGGACCTAGCTGATGAAAAAACGAGGAAGAATAGAGTATTCTCGGCAGAAGAACGAGCACGAGCAAGCCAACGGATGAAGGAATACTGGCGAAAGAGGAAGGAGAAATAACTTGAGAAAGCAATGGAAGTTTCGTAATCGCAGCCCATAGATGGCTGAAACGAAAATAATAATAATAATAATAATAATAATAATAATAATAATAATAATAATAATAATAATAATAATAATAATAATAATAATAATGATAATATCTCCTTGCACAACTCGATTCGGTAAAACAGAGTCTCGTATTTCATCCAGTTCAGAGTACAGGCTACGCAGCCTACGTAGACCCCACTGCGCACACACGAAACTCATAACCTGCTCGCGCTGTACGTACAGTGTTAAAAGCAAGGATAATGGTTGCATGTGTGTATTCCCCCTTAAAACAGTAATCATCACGACTACCTCTGCAGCTCTTGCTGTATGTCCGTTAGTCATACTCTCAGTAAGAGAATTAGTTGTTCAACAAATGCCAACAGGTTACGACATGAGTGTTGAACATAGGGATGGAATGAAAGAATATCAGTGAAAAATATTATGTCCTATGAACTTGATAATTTCAGTATGTGAGTTTTCTATCAGGCAATAGATACTTAATGAGCTCAATCAGAGGAGAGGAGGAGAGGTAGTAAACTAGCGACTTCGAGAAGATGTTCTTACCGTTTTAATCAGGCTCCTTTACTCGTGATTCCAATTAAGACGGGACGCGAAATTAATTACCAAGTAAACTCTTTTAAGCTACTAAGTTTCTAATTAGTTAAGCACGCACCTGTTGTGACGACGGACGAGGTGCGAATATTTCTTTGAGCCGAAGATATGATGTGAAGTCGATAGGCGAAATTTGGGAAGTCTGTGCTATAGTTTACTCTCAGACCAGGTATCATGGTTACGTGAGCATAACGGTTTATTTATTTATTTATTTATTTATTTATTTATTTATTTATTTATTTATTTAGGGTATGATGAACTTAATATATAAATTATATACACCAATATAATATATTTACTTCTATCAATTTCACAAACACAGTTCTAAATCAAGGTGTACTTCAGGTTCTATCTTGCTGTTTTATCTAGCATCTGACCGCACGGAGATGCCATTCAAATGCAATATGGTGTGGTTATCTCCTCCTCAGGCAATATGGCTGTTGTGTCCACGCATGATGTGTTGAAAGAGAGGTCCTCACCACTGAAATATACTGTTCAATATAAACATTTAGGTGTTTTGGGCTCTATTCTCAGAATTTGTTGGATCACTGCTCCGTCAAAAGTTACGTCCTGTTGATAGAGCTGTCTCTGGTCAAATGTATCACTGAAATGTCCAAAGGGCCGATGACCTTCGATGTTAGGCCCCTTTAAACAACAAGCATCATGATCAAGAAATGTCCAAATGTGATACTCTGATAATTTTAATTCAATTTCGTGTGGCTATTGCTAGCCTGATGCATTCCATGTAATGCAGACCCTCTGACGAGCGTGGGCGACATCTGTCGTGTGTAGAAAGCTGCGTGTAATTGAGGTGAAGGACGGTGTTATGTGTGTGGGCCGGGCTGAGTGGCTCAGACGGTTAAGGCGCTGGCCTTCTGACGCCAACTTGGAAGGTTCGATCCTCGCTCAGTCCGGTGGTATTTGAAGGTGCTCAAATACGTCAGCCTCGTGTCGGTAGATTTACTGGCACGTAAAAGAACTCCTGCGGAACAAAATTCCGGCACCTCGGCGTCTCCGAAAACCTTAAAAGAGTAGTTAGTGGGACGTAAAACAAATATCATTATTATTATTATTATTATTATTATTATTATTATTATTATTATTATTATTATTATTATTATTATTATTATTATTATTGGTGTTATGTGTGGTATATAAGTTGCAGTGATGTTGGAGACAGAACAAACATCCAGTCCCCTAGCCCAGGAAAATAACCATTTAAGGTTAAAAATCTAAGACCCGGCCAGGAATCAAACCCGGAGTCCTCTGAAACCAGTGCGACTACGATGAATGTTCAGTCATTGAGCCGGGCGATACTTCTTCATTATTTCGCTCAGTCCCGCCTAAACTACTGGACCAACTGAGCTGAAGCTGGGATACTAAAATCGACAAGAATTCGCTTTTCAGTAATTAACCGTTTCTAAATGGCGGCCATTAATACTTAAGTATTTACCCAAGTAGCGCAGAAACGGGCAAATGATTAGTCCTACCATAAAAGAACTCCCAGCGAGGGGACTTGCAGTTCAGTTACGGTATACAGAAATAACAATGGCGATATGCATGTTCTCTCTAACGTATGGTTCTCCAGAAATTTCGCCTTTTATGTGTTACAGAACGCGTTTGAGACCACTCAACCGGCCAAGCACTGTCCGGCTGGGTACTTGGCCGGTTCTTGGTAGGTCCTTGTAACTTGGACTGGACAAAAGAACTGCTTAAAAACTGCACGTTGACGAAGGGTACAAACAAAAGCCGGTGACACTGCTAACTTAGCTTGCTGTGATCCACACATCAGGTATTCAATCGATTTTCTAACACCACTATAACATGTTTGATGCAAACTTAGCAATAATCCATGCTTTACATAGGACAATTTAAATATTGATAAAATGGAAGACACCAATTATTAATAATTTGATTAATGTATCTAACAGTTTTAATCAATTTGCATGCAATTCGATTTACCTAACTAGAATTTCTAATAGCAACAGCTCACTCATAAATCATGTATATATTATTAATGACTGTAATGTAAGGTTTACAATATATTTAGCGACTTTAGTGACCATACTCTATTGGCCTTCGATATGAAACTACTCCTGTACAAAACAAGATGAATTTCACTGAATACGAGAGACTTAACATAAATGACTACATGCACAGGGATATTCTGATTGTTAGGGATGATTGTTGTTGTGATATTGCTGTGGTACAAATTATTGACAACTTGGAAAATCTAAGATGAACAGTGGAAGGCCAAATTCCGAACAGGTTAATAAAGCCGTTTTACGTCTGAATCACCACTGATCTTCTGCACGTAATTCATTTGAAGAACAAATTTAGGATAAGTTTAGGACCATTGCTATTTCTAATTTTTATAATCGATATTGGCTATTTGAACCTAAATGGTTGAATATCGCTGTTTGCACCGTATAAAAATATCTTATGCACCAGTGACAACGTGCAGGACTACGAAAGAACATTCAGCGTAATTAATTTTATTAAACCTAAGAACATAACAATTGACCTGGCCGAAACTTGTTACATTGTATTGGGTTGGTGCATAAGTCCGCAGCGTTTTCGTTTTGCAAGTTCGTACTCCGGTTGCTATGAGTATATTTATCGATTGTCACTCTTTTTTTTTTTTGCTAGGGGCTTTACGTCGCACCGACACAATAGGTCTTATGGCGACGATGGGATAGGAAAGGCCTAGGAGTTGGAAGGAAGCGGCCGTGGCCTTAATTAAGGTACAGCCTGGTGTGAAAATGGGAAACCACGGAAAACCATTTTCAGGGCTGCCGATAGTGGGATTCGAACCTACTATCTCCCGGATGCAAGCTCACAGCCGCGCGCCTCTACGCGCACGACCAACTCGCCCGGTTCACTTTTTATTTATAGTTCAATATTTTTATTTGAGGTTACATATTGAAGTTTGTCATTTGCAGATCGTGAATGGAACTGTGGATTCTAGAAAATGGAGTGCCAAGTGGAGATAATGGAACATTTCCGACTTATTCTTCTCTTTGAGTTCAATAGAGGGGCGAAAGCAGCGGAGGCGGCTAGAAACACTTGCACCATGTATGGGGATAATGCCAATGGAGGGAGCACGGCGTGAAAATGGTTTTCTAGTTTTAAGTAGGATCGTTTTGACATTAGTGACTCCGCACGTTCACGATGACCTTCGGAGTTTGAAGAGGATCGTTTAAACGAATTAATTCAAAATGATCCTCGTCAGTGTACTCTAGAACTGACAAATGTGATGAACTGTGATCATTCCACCATCCTGCGACATTTATATTCATTGAGCAATGTTCAAAAATCAGGTGTATGGGTACCGCAGGCTTTAATCCAAAACCACGAAAATCAGTTATTATCTTTTGTGGATGCACGCAGATCTTTGTACGGGGAGTTGACTTTTTGTTTGGGCTGAACAATTCCTTTCTTTTCCTTATGTTAGCCTCGTCACCAGTAACAATACGGGATAGGAATGGTCGGTGTTGTCCATGAGCCAATCGATGACGAGCAAGCAGTAGTGCACACTGGAAAACAACGGAAAACCATTTTCAGGGCTACCGACAGTGGGGTTCGAACCTACTATCTCCCGAATACTGGATACTGGCCGCACTTAAGCGACTGCAGCTATCGAGCACGGTGGTTTCCCATTTCCACACCTGGCAAATGCTAGGGCTGTACCTTAATTAAGGCCACGGTCGCTTCCTTCGCACTCCTATACCATCGTCGCTGTAAGACCTATATGTGTTGGTGCAATATAAAGCAAAATTCTAAAAAATTAAACACAGCTTAAGTCACGCTAACACAACATGTCGTGTACATTCAATTACAACATAATAAACATATCGTCGCTCCCGGGACAAAACCTCCTATGTGAAATATTTTAGCTTAGAACTTTGGCCGGTAAGGTTCTGTCATCTAAGGTGCAGTATTGTGTGAATATTGTCAAGGCATTCTCTCTCTTCATAATGTATGTGCTGCGGGTCAGTATATCTCCAAAAATATTATCACATAGGAGGTTTTGTCCCGGCAACGACGATATATTGAAGTACCTCATGTAATAATGGAATGAACCCTCCAGAGATGCCTGATGCAGGTATTTCGAGTGGATGCCCTATATGCAACCTGCCTATCTGTGAGATTGTGGCCTACCCAAGATGAATTTTAATATTGAAAACGTCACAAACACCCAGTCCCCGAGACAGAGGAATTAACCAAGGAAAGCTGCTGGAATTGATAAGATTTCTGTGTTTAAACTAATGTCATGGGGTTGAAATATCTGAAGTACTTATTTGATTATTGATTGCAACAAAAGGATATACGAAATGAACGGATAGTTGCTATAGTATCCCCTGTGTAGAAAAGGAAGTGTGATAAACATAAAGCGATAGTTACAGGTCATTCAGATTGACGTGTGCTGCAGGTTAACTCTTGGAAAATATTCTCTCTGATTTTATGAGACACGTCTGAGAAATTTCTATCTGGTTAGATAGAAGGCGGTTTGGGTTTAGATGGGTTCCTTGACCGGGAATGTAATTGTAGGATTCTAGCAATCTAAAGCAGATATTTTAGGAATTTCAGGAGGTCGAATGGCTGATAAAGCATTTTGTTGATGATGTTATACTGTATAGAGTAATAAATAAGTTATAGGATTGTGAGCGACTGCTGAAAGATCTCAGCAATGTAGCGAGATGAACAGTAGACAAGGGTATGATGGTAAACGTGGTGAAAGTCGGGTAGTAATTACAACTAAGAAAAAGTCCTGTCAGTTTTACTACTAAGTTGGAGTGTATGTATCTCATGGAGATCGCTGTAAGTAATTAGGTATTAATATAGAGAACGATCTTCATTGCGGTAATCATTTTAACGAGGTTGTAATAAAAAAGGTTACAGGTTTTCTTCATAAGGTTATGAATTCAGTAATCGTGTAAAGGAGAGGGTGAATACGTCACTGGTAAGATCCCAATTAGTGTATCGTTCCATTGTACGGGGCCTTCACCAGGATTACTTGATTCAAGAACTAGAATAATTCCAAAGAAAAGCAGTATGATTTGGTCTGTTTGATGTTCAGTAAAAAAGTAGTGTTACGTACATTTTGCAAGTTTCGGCTGGGAAGACTTCGGAGTAAGGAAATGGGCTACTAGGTGAAGCGGTATGTTCCGAGCTGTCAACGAAGATACGTGGAGTGAATGACATTAGCAGACGAATAAGGGTTTGGAATAATTTTTCAAGAGAGCTGTTTGATAAATTTCTAACTTCTTTGAAATTATAAGAAAAGACTCTGTAAACAACCGATAGAGTATCAGCAACCTGACGGACGGACGGAGGGAGGGATTGATGGACGGACGGACGGACGGACGGACGGATGGATGGATGGATGGATGGATGGATGGATGGATGGATGGATGGATGGATGGATCCCTAAGTTTCGATTCCCGGTGGATTGGAGTATTTTAACTTTGTCTCATTAATTCCTTTACTTCGGGGTCCGAGTGCTTTTATTCGTCTTAATGCAGATTTTCGTTTACCTACAACACATCACAATACAAACCACCACAGAAACATGCAATAGTGAATAAATTCCTACACATTTGGTTTGCGTCAGAAACGACATCCAGCCGTAAAACTGGGCCAAATTCATGCACTGTGCCGACATGACTTGTGTCCTGCAACTCCTATGTCGACCATGAGGCATCGACGAACTTCCGCCATCGGACTCTGTTTTGCACGTTGACCTTGATCAGGCCAGTTTTTCTCTCGTTTCTCAATGCTTTCCGCTTCTAAGCTCCTCATCCAGGTGTTCTTCGGTCTACCTCTTTGTCTTGTGCATTGCGGGTTCCATTTCAGTGTTGTCTGGCAATTTTGTCCGTATCGCGTCGAAGCGTGTGCCGAACACTTCTTGCGGCGCACCTCGATGTCGATAGGTGGTTGTTTAGTTCTGCTCCACAGCTCTTCGTTGAAGGTGACCTGCGGCCACCATATCCTCAGCATGTTCGTCAGACTCCTGTTAACATAAGTCTGACTGCTCCAGATCAGTTGTTTAATTGACTTCGAGGTCAACCATAGAGCAGGACAGACTTGACATTCATATTAAATACGTGCAGTTCGGTGATAGTGTTCAGCTCCCTAAATATCAAGATCGGCGTCAGCAGCGCAAATTAACCTTTGGTCTTGTTGATTATATTTCTAATATCCTCCAGACTTCCACCATCGGTGGTAAAAATGGCATCCGGTCGTAGAACTGGGCCAAATCCATGCAATGTTCCGACTCAGGTCCTGTGACTCTTATGTGGAGCATAGAGCACAACCGGATTCTATTTTGCACCATGCCCTTGATCTCAGAAACACGCAGTAGTGAAGTAAATCCCTTCACAATGGGTTGGCGTCAGGGAGGACACCCGACCATAAAATTGACCAAATCCATGCAATTTATCGACTCCAGGTAATTATGAAAAGACAAGGAAGAACAATAGGAAGAATTTCATGTCGAGATAAACATCGTTCAGCTATGTTGTTGATAAATAGCTGCTTGTGGAATAGGCTTGACATAACATTCCAGTCATTAGGGCTGCGGATTATTACCTCCAGAATAGTCACATTTTCTATCCCTTCACCTTAGAGTAATTATATCTAGTTTATGGCAATATCACTCATCATACAGGACGAAATGGAAGACAGAAATCTCTCTCATAATATTGTATACAGTACAATATTAATTTTTCGGCCAGTAATGTTCAAAAAGAGCTATTCCCAAAAATGTCGAAAGCCCCTTCCATGAAGGGTTTAAACTAATAACAGAAACTATTACACAAAATGGTCACACCTCACTCCTCCCCAGCATGTTGCACTCGTACTGTGATGTCAGTAACTGATGTTGTACCATGAGCCAGCAGTCCATGTTGGTGATGAAAATAACTACCGCACTGCATAATATGGCTGTGCGATAAGGCACATCGACTGTGGAGATGTTGTTAAGATCAGTCTGTACCTCATTGGAGGCCAATAACAGGAACATCCGTGGTTTTTCTGACAATCTTGGTGGCAAAGGATGTCGTTAAACAGGATAGCATACTTGTCAACAAAATGCCCATAAGCAGTGCGTGCCGTTGGCCACTGTGAACGTTGATAAAAAATGTTCAGTGCAAGTCGTTCCTGTAGTGAAGGTGACCTGAAATATAATCAATTTTTCAAGCCCACGCTTTAATTCAATAAGACCAGCTCTGCAGAACTGTAACGAAGTTCAAGTGAGAAACCCGGAAGCACTCTGTTTACAACATAACGTTTCACCCTATCAATTTCATGTGTTCGGTGCACTAACTAATAATTTGAAATTTTAAACATTTACTTCTGATGGGGACTTTAGGCTGTCTCAGAATAATTTCTGACGCTATTACCAACGAGCTGTGGTGAACGTAAAACTACGAGACAAGTGTTTAAACAAGTACGAAAATAAGTCACCAGCCAATGCCAACTTTTTGCGCGGAAACCGCAATTTTAATTCCTAAAGAGTCCAAGGAATCTAATTCATGGCTGTTGGAGGAACAACATTAATTTAGCCTCGTATGACCAACTGAGGAGCTGTCTAATACGAGAGACGGAAAAACCGGTCGCAGAAGTCAAGCAATACTCCTGATGATGTCGACAAGCTGACTGCGTGATACTCCAATATCTATAGGCCACTTTTTTTTTTTGCTAGCGGCTTTACGTCGCACCGACACAGATAGGTCTTATGGCGACGATGGAATAGGAAAGGCCTAGGAGTTGGAAGGAAGCGGCCGTGGCCTTAATTAAGGTACAGCCCCAGCATTAGCCTGGTGTGAAAATGGGAAACCACGGAAAACCATCTTCAGGGCTGCCGATATATAGGCCACTTGACTGGGCAGAATTTGCCTTGGCATGTCAGGGACCTCTAAGTCCTATCGGGAGGGGACGGATTTGTCACTATGTTTATATTTCTGTCCAATAAACGTATTTTCTTTGTAAACATCGTCTCGGCTTCTCACGTCTGTTTTACTCATCCCTCCTCATGATATGTCCATAATAAATGGATCACCGTTTAACTCGCATAAATGGTGATTAATCTAGTACTCTAACATTGTATGGAGTGTTGATTATGACAAAACCGATTGATGATAATTATTTGACAAATATCGATTCCAGGGCGTATTAGATGAGAGATA